>NC_053155.1:47211358-47811358 GCF_016835505.1 Polypterus senegalus | reverse complement strand
TTAATTAATTTGTACTGTTTAAATAAAACCGCACTGTTTGTTTACATAAAAATACAAAAAAGATAAATGGCCTACCCCTACTGTGAGCTGTTTTATGAAGATCTTTAAAACAGTTTATGCTATAAATTAAACTATACAGAATTAATCTAAGAGATTGACAATCGGTTAGGATCACACTAGTGTTCATTCTGATTTGAGCTGTTACTTTTTCTTTGTATTGCAGAGTTTTAGTTGTAGTTTATAATTTTGGAACACCCCATTTGTTTTCACTTTGCTTTTGGATTTTTTTTACTGTTGTTTCTTGCACTATAATCATTATTGTATATACATATGTACAATATGTATGGCTGGTGTCATGTTCTTGCAAGCAACAAGACTCTTAAATGTGGTAAAAAAATGTTCACATTGCATGTTTATCATATCTTTGTATAATTCATAAATGTCCCTGTGGCCTTGACAGAAATAAAAACATTGAGCCACTGCCACTGTTTAAGACCCAAATATTTGTGGTGTGCTTGGTGATATATGTTTAGCCAAATATTACGAAAAACTGAACAATCAAAACTTTTAATTGTTTACAGAGCTGAAATGTTAAAAGAAAAGACACAGCCTACCCTTCTGCGTACTCTTGGCGCTGCCTCAGGTGTATTGGGAGATGTAGATTCATTTGGAGTTTCAGATGTAGAGCTTAGAGATGAATTACTGCTCGAAAGCTCCTTGTTTTGTCTTTTCATTCCAAACTGCAAAAGTGATGTGACCAGGTCGGGTGACTCTTTCTGATCATCCTTCTGGGAGTCCTGCCTCTGTTTGTGAGTTCTATCATTGGTTATCACCTGAGACAAAGGCATGCCAAAGGCTTGAGGCACAAACTCTGAAAACAAAAAATAACATTTATTTCATTAAAATGTAACTCAGAAATAAACATTAGACTACAAAAGATTGGTTGGTGAAACAATGTAAAAACATGCCAGAAGCAAAGGTGATGAAAAAGGGAGAAGGATCTACAAAACAATATACAGATCATTAAGCTGCATAATTGTGTGTGCTATGGTATGCTATGAGGTTTTACCACCCCACTAAAAGTGATGGAAATAAAATGTTTAGAATTTAAACTACAGTATTTCAATTTATTGTATTACAGTTATAGTATTGCAGTGTAAAAAATATTTAATGAACCTCAGAAGGAACAAGATTCTTAAATAATGTAATATTCTGGTAGACTTTGGACATCTGGCCATTACTTGGCAAAGAGGGAATGCATAGCTGCATTAAAGAGTAGTGGACACTTTTGTGTTACAGTTGAGTGATAAATCATATTTATCAATTAAATTGAATTTTAGGCTTAGAGTGATTTAGAAAAATTAAAATCTTGATTTACTTCTACCTGGAAAATTACAGCACGCTCCATCAGACTTCCTTAGAACCCCGCATACAAACACAGTAGCAAGATGAACACACACTCGTCAGTAAGTGAGCAGCTCATATCTAAAACTGACAGTGTCTCCTCAGTCATTTGGAAATGCTTCAGATATACAAAATCCAATGTCAAACAAACTACTGTCTAAGGGAATGTCTGTCTAAAGTCTGTGGCAACTAAAGGTAAAAGCATGGCAAACCTATTCTAGCATTTGTGTCAGAGGCACACACCTGAGTGGGAAAAGTATGTAGTTCTGTGAGATTCACAAGCAAGCGGAAGCTATGAAAGGCTTGCTAAAATGCAGGTTACAATAGTGGCATAATTTTCCCATTGCATATAATAAGTAGGTGCACTGGAGGAAAGAAATTACAGATGCGGTTAAGTTTCATATCACCAAAGATATGGTGTCCATATATACTGTGGAAAAGAATGGTTTCATCCAGATGCTAAATAAAAACAGCTACAGATATGAGTTACCAAGGCAAAAGTATTCTGATGAAGTAGCCCTGTCCCATCCGAACAACGTTACAAGTGAAGAAACACAAATCAGCTTTTGAATATGCTATTTTACTCCACTACAACAGAGGTATGGCCCAGATGTACCATGCAGCCCTGCATGAGTTTGATAGCACTATTTGTGACTAATGATTGGACTCTACAAAGTGTCTGCCTCCAAACGTCTTCCATAGTGACCTCACTGGTGAAATCATCTCCTAGCGGCTGAAAGATACACTGGCCTCTTGAAACCTCAGGGAAGACCGACAAATCTGTAGGACAATGGATAGGAGCACCAACCTGATCAGAGCTCTTAAAGTTAATGAGTTGACTCACCTCTAGTCGATACAAACTGTGCAATGCCATAGGTGTCAAAATGCATTGAATAATTAAAACTGATTGATTTATTGTTTAATAAATAATGAATTACAACATGAATTTATTTTAACTGAAAGGTTCTTTTATAACGTTTATTTGATTTTATGAAGCAATACTGTGACACATACCAGGAATAGCAGCCCAGGTCCTGGAGTCAGATAAAAAAGCAGACACCTATTTAGACATATTGGAGTCAGTCAACAGAGCTGTGAAACCATTCCTAGATCTCATTGATGCACTGTATGAAGAGGCTTATTTCAGTCTCTTACCTCCCTTTATTCAAGAAGGGGACACTGAGGTAAAAGAACAAATTGGGGAAAAAAAAAAACACACTGGAATACTTTGATAGAAAATACAGAGACCCTGTTACAGCTGAACTCTTGGATATGGCCTCAGTGGTGGACCCCAGGATCCAGACAAATACCTTTGGCCATGACTAGGTGGAACAAATTAGGAAAAAAACTTTTTTGGAGCTAACATATTTCTTTGCTGACAAAATCACACTACTGCCTGGCCCAGCTGTGCAGATGCATGAAAAACAAGTTCAGTATGAGCCGAAGAAGAAAAAGACTTTAGCATGCTTCTTCAAGAAAAAAATGTTAAACTTAGCTGGAAATCTACTTGTCCCCTGACATAGCTCCAGACACTGATCTACTTTAGTGGTGGAAGTGCCATGAAGCAAACGTCCCGTAGCTCACCAATCAGGTCAAGAAAAATCTCTCCATCCTTGTGATAAGTGCCCCATCAGAGAGGGTCTTTAGCGTGGGGGACAGCATTGTAAAGTACCATAGGGCATGTCTCAAGGCACAGGGAGCAAACAGGCTTGTACACCTTTGCAAAAAACCCATAAAAAAGAAAATTAAAAGCACATCACAATCAATTTTGTTATTTGCCAATTACAATTTGTTTTGTTTAGAAAGGTCTTTCTTCAGATATACAAGACATTTTTTCACAAGGCACTTTTCTGTATGTGTTCTAATTTGTAAACTTGGATTTAGACTTTTTTAATTGCCATGGGAAAATCCATATTTTGCACTTTACCCATGCTAACACCAAGCAGTAAGCAGCAACTGAGCAGCAATCAAGAATAATTCCAGTTCTGAAGCCACTTCTTCTATATGCAATTTTGTACAAAAAACATCATGGGACTTTCTTATAAAGGGGTTTGTTCTTATTGTTAAAGTAAAATAATTTCTCTGTATAGCGTTTCTGAAAAAGAAAAAAAATTGTAAATCGGTTGAAGGAGTGAAAAGAGCTGATATTTTATTTTTAGGCCATATCGTGTATCCCTATTTTGTATGGTAGTTTCAGATTATTGGCAATCTGCTGCATGGAATAAACTTCACTTTACAAAACAACAATACACTGGCGGGTTTCTTGAGAAATCTGTTTTCGTTGTGGCCATTTTTGAACCCAAAATTGAACTTTACGAATGCCATTCCCTTCAACACAAGGAAAGACAATTTACTTACTTTGCTTTACATAATAAAAGGTTTCAGCTGTGCTAACACAATTATAAATGTTTCTCTAGTAGCAAATTAGCATAAAAAAACGATTAATTAAAGATGAGCTAAAAGAATTTATTATAAGACTGGAGTAATGGCTGCTGAAAATGGTGCCTTATAATCATATATGAATAATGAATTATAAATAAGTACTTTCAAACAGTAATAGGCATTTTCAACATTAGTAATATCATGGCTATATTTTCAAATCAATCATAGTATATATTTCTATCAAAAACGTTAACATTTTGGGTGCAACAAGCTGTATGAAACATCACCAATTCTGATTGTTGAGAAATTCTAAAATTAAATTGCAAAAGTTATGAAAGCTACATTAGGAGTTATAAAGAGTGTATTAAGGTTACAATGTAAATGATGACAATGAGTAAATGGATGTGCAAAGAAGAGAAAAATAAAAACAGTGAAAATCTGAGAATGACAGAATTAACCTGTTCACAGTGATGCAGGTAGGACAGGGAAGGCATGGATATAATTTATTTACGGTGCCATGAGAAGAATGGATTGCACCCTTAAAGAATGTCAAAAACCAAAATGTATGTTTTGGTTTTGATGTCAAAACATGGGCCTCGGCACACTACTTTGCCTGGGGGCTATGATGCTGTTCAGATGGCCCTTCATTTAGTGACAAATAAACTATAAAGAAAGGGATGAACGTAGAGACAACAAAACAACCCTACTACCTAAAATTACTTCATAGGTGTCTATAATAGGGAATTGGCTGGCTCACTTTTTCACCTTAATGTTCTGCACAAAAATACTCTCTTCTCCTTGTCCTGTCTTTCTTTTTCACATAATCCTGGGCATTCTTCTTCTCATCAGCTAAGCCTCTGCCTCTTATCTTATGTTGTTATCTTGCACAGGTCTTGACCAAGTTGTTTTTAAAAGGTCTACAGAGTTCAACCAATTTGTATCACTGGACCCTATACAACCAGCTAATTTGTAAAGGACCATTATAATGCTTTATGGTCCAGCTATTGTCATTTCCTTATTACTGTCTAATTTAAAACATGGAAGAAAGAATTATATCTGTAATTAGGAAGTATGAGCTCATAAAGCAAGTTTTTAAATTATTACACTGGTTTCCAGTTTAGTTTACTGCTGATTTTAAAATCCTTATTTTGTCATGAACAGATCATAAAGTGGGGAAAACCCAGCCGCATGGGTTAGCTACCGAACAGTTGGTTGACGCTGTAATAAGCTTGGCCTAGGGTGCAAAATAACCTAGCACCGGCACTAACTGCATGGTGTGCATTGTGCCTTCCTGAAATTCCAAGCCTAAATAAACCTACTATAGGAAGCCAGACCTTTACCTATAGAAATCCAAACTTTGGAAAGACTATCTATGAATATACAGCGATCCAATAAGACTTAACATTTCAACCAAGGCAAAAAACTCATTATTTTAATAAAACACATTCTTAGTTGAAATGCTTTTGAAGCTGTTAGAAAATAGGATGTTTGAAAAATAACTGAACACCATTCAGTCCATCAAGCATGTTTGATCTGCCAGCTGCAAAGCTGTCAATTTTCAAAAGTTGTGAAGGTCTGCTTTACAAGCTATATAAGCATAACGCTGTAGTTTATTCCAGATTCCTTCACCCTTTTGAATGAAGTGCTTCCAAGGTTATGTATTGGTTTTATTTCTGGTTAAATTCTGCTGAGGTCCTCAAACACTTGATTTACTTTTTAATTGAAAGAATGCTGTGTCCTTTGGCAGCACTTGAACCCAGAACTATCAATAACTTGTCTGTGGATGAGCTAGGCAAATGAGGTCACACACAGTTAAGAGGTGGTGCAAAGTGCTCCAGTGCATGTATTCAGTCCAAAAATAATTAAAACAAAGCATAAATGTGTAATTTAGATAATAAATAAAGTGAACAAGTAATTTGTAAAAATGGGTGCTTTTCTGTGAGTTAAAGAGAAATCAATAAATAATCCATATTATAAAAGAACTAATAAAATAACAGTGGGAGGTTGAGCTTTTAGTCACAGGGCCCCTAAACTGTGGAATGGTCTGTCTGCTACTATAAGAGGGGCCCCTTCAGTCTCAGCTTTTAAATCTTGGCTGAAAATTCACTACTTCAGTTTAGCATATGCTAACTAGAGCTGCTGATTACCTGTACAGACTGCATCTCTGTTGTTAGTCATTAGCACTAAAATATAAGTAACATGATAGTTATAATTTGATACTAACCCTCACCTATTCTGTTTCTCTTCTCAGTACTCAAATGTGGCACTTGGTGCCACGGCCCACCTGCCAAGTAGTTTTGCCTGCCTAAGGTAAAGTCATCCCTGATGGAGGATTGCAGGAATTGTGGGAAAAAGGTGTCCTTTCATCGGATTAGCGCTATTTCAGCTGTGGAATGGCCAAATGGGGGAGGCAGCTTGGTGAATGAGGTCTACAGGACTCCAAACAAATCCAAATCATATTATGTGATATCATCTACTGTTAAATTCTACTCCGTAATTCTAAAATTTTTATTTTTATATTGTATTGAGGATTTGTTCTGTTCTGTGTATTGTACTGTATTGTATTGGCCCATTCTTTATGACACCCACTGCACGCCCAACCTACCTGGAAAGGGGTCTCTCTTTGAACTGCCTTTCCCAAGGTTTCTTCCATTTTTTCCCTACAAGGGTTTTTTTTGGAGTTTTTCCTTGTCTTCTTAAAGAGTCAAGTCTGGGGGCTGTCAAGAGGCAGGGCCTTTTAAATCCCATTGCGGCCCTTCTTGTGTGATTTTGGGCTATACAAAAAATAAATTGCTTTGTATTGTATTGTATAAAAACCATAATAAAACCTTGTAGTCATCAGCCTTTCTTTCTACCTCTCTCTCAAGCCCAGCGTGTCCAGTTCATAAATATAGCTCACCCTGCTGGTCACTCAGTCAGCTTCTGTCCTGGCTGCCTCCCTTAGCATCTACCAGACTGCTTTGAGCTGGCTGTCCTTCTGTCTTCCACCTTGTCTGCCTCAGCGTCTATGGTATCTCTGGGAGGGACACCTCTATTGTACCCCACTCCTCCACAGTTATCAGTGGGGGATGATCTACTCCTGAAGCGCTGATCACTTACTCCTTCATGAGGCTCCCAACAACTCTGCCACCTCTCCATCACACTGGCTCAAACACTCCGCTGCTGCCTTCTCTCAGTCACATCTCTACATCTTTCTGATCTGTTTCACCCTGATTCCTGCTCAGGCATCTTTATATCCTTTTCAAGAGATGCAGCTGACATGTGAAGAAGTGCAGCTGCCCAGCACAGGAATAAGAGACAAGTTGGCGAGCTGTGTGGAAAATAAGATGTGAAGTGGACGAAGGAAAGTTAGGCAAAACTGAAAGAAGACATGGTTAGCAGGTGGCCTCCTAGGTACAGGTAGTACCCCCTTTTTCTGTTGGATTCTTCTTACTCCTCATGATTGTCTTTAAATATATACTCTTTCAAGCTGGATTGGATTGTCAAGCACTCATATATACATAAACTTTAAAGAAAATTGGATTGAGGGGGCAATTTGGTAGTAAAATGCACATGATTCTGCTAAGGACTAAATTTTCCTTGTTGAGGTCAGACAGAGATTTGCTGCTAGGCTCCGGTTTGCAAGTACAAAAAGGGAACTGCCAGTACAGTGTACCAGTCCACTTCAATCCCTGTGTAGAATACAAGCCAGGAGAGATGGCATGCCTTGGTCAGATTAAATGCTTGCACACCTCACTAAAGGGGCTCCCCATGGACAGAACACAGAGGAGGTCGACATTGTACATACTTAACAATATTTACATTTTTTTGCTGTACAATGCTTAAAACATTAAGTGCATTCCATGGGACACGTAAATGAACACAGCCTGTAAATGTCAATTCTGTATGTAATAAGTTAAAAGAAACCATGATTTACTGTATACTACTTTTTATCTAAACTCTCCAAAACACTGTAACAGTACAGGATTACACACCTTTCCATTCAGATTTGACTGAAGCCACCACTTTTACAAGATGTTCTACAGGGTGAAATTACGTTTATACCCCAAATTACCACTATTCATACTAATTGTTCGAATTCAAAATAAAAGAAGAATAACATTTTTTTTAAAATACCTATCAACAAAATTCAAGTCACTAGAAAAAAGAAGAACTGATATATGGCAGGAATGTTATACTCCTGTGCAAAGTTATGTACATTATGTTCAAGAGTAAGGAGCTCCAGTGAACTAATTATATTAGCCCCTGGGGAAAAAAAATTAAATACAGAAAAGTACTCCTACTTATATAGTACTTCTGATACATCCAATTATCCTTTGGCACTGGGAATGAGGCTCACTGTCTTAGAAAATTGCCCAGGGGAACCTGGGTAACAGCTAGTATTATCTATATTGTCCCACACGTGCAAGTAGGAGGCAGCTAAAGTAATTGTAATAGAACATCCGACCAGGGGGCGGTGAAGTGTGCTGTCTTTCTCAGTTCCCTACAGACTTTTCCCGGGAAATCCTGCAACGTTCCAGCGCCTCAGAAGACATCACTTCCCTTTGCTGATGTCAGCTCCTGTCCAGACGACATCAATTCTGATTTCAGCCCTTTTGATGGAGTCACTTCCTCTACGGTCCTTTAAAGCCTCTATCTTTGTCTGTTGTGATCAGTTCTGTTTTGGACTCTGTTCTATGCACAGCATGGTACTTATTTCAACTTTTGTAGCCGGGAAAAACAATATACGGGTGGCTGCCCCAAACCTTTATGTTGTCTTGGACTCTTACTTGTTACAGTGGTGTAGTTGGTAGGGTGAAGTCCCAGAAGAAACCAGGACGCAAACTAATAAAAAAACAGGTAGGAAAGTACCGCGGCCGAGTTTCTGGGGGGTGGAGTGCGTTTGTGGGTCAGGAAGGACTCAGTACATGCTCCGCTCCCAAAATACAAACACGGGCTGATAACTTACCAAGTGGAGAGTGTAAAAGGGAAACACAGATGTAGGCTGGGTTCTGAGGATGAATCAAAAAGGGCTTATTATGCTCTCTCGGAGGAGAGAGCTGAGCCGCCCATTGGGACTAAGGTCCCAATAAAAAATATAGGCTATCCCCAGTCCAGCAGGCAAGAAAAATACAGAAATGGAAGTTCAAGCCAGAAAGGTTGACAAAGGAGCAGGCCATAATTTGCTCAGCCTTTCCAGCAGCTCCGTGTACGACTTTATCTTTCTACCTTTTTATCTATTTCACTGATCACTCCTAGCACTTTCTTTTATGTGGACTCGTTCCCTGGACACTTTGTACTACTTTTTATTACTTGGACATGAATTTTTACACGCCGAGACTCATCTATTCAGGTAGTCAACTTCAAGCGCTGAGAACAAATGCCCCCGCCAGTGTGGTTCCCTATTTACTTGACGAGGTAAGAAGGTGGTATTGTGACAGCAGAGCTGGAGCTAAGCTAAGGAGGGAGCGGAGGATGCCATCATCTATATGTTACACCGATCCCTCTCCCACTTGGACAGAGGCAGTGGTGCTGTAAGAATTATGTTTCTGGATTCTCTAGCACCTTCAACATACGATACCGCCCTATGTTTCATCAGTCAGGAAAGATCGGTAAAGAAATTTCCCATGGCGGTCCACCCTAATTCTCCTTTACCAATGATTCTGGGGCGGGACTGGTCTGATATGCAATGTGGTAAACTATTGACTACTCCCGATAAAAACCTAGGCCTCGTTATAGATGGGGATAACTCGTCTCAAGATGTCTCAATGCCATGTACAAAGCCAGCGGAGAGAGATACGGAAGCCCACGAGGAAGACGGGGAGACTCCTGGACCGTCGCAGGCGAATACGTCATCCACCCGCGACTCGATGAGTCAGGAGGAATTGATGTCCTTGATGTCATGCCAGACCTTCTCTCCAAGATACACTTTCAGTTTAGGAAAATGCTGGCTTCTTTCAAAAGGGAGCAGTGGAATGATGACTCCCTAAAATTTGCAAAGAATGCAGTGGTCCTCATCAATGGCCAATGCACGCATCAGGCCATGCCACAGGGGTCTCACTTTGTAATAGAAATTGATCTATTATATCGGGTCACGGAGCATGGGGGAGAGGTCCGGAAACTGTTTGTGAATTAGCACACGTCGACCTCCTTGGAGACCATTTAGGCTCCGAAAAAACTTTAGAGCAGGTCAAGCTCTGATTTTATTGGCCGGGAATTAACGAGAAGGTTCGCCATTCTTGTATTTCTTGTCCAGAATGTTAATTACAGCACATTCCTAGGAGGGACCGTGCTCCTCTTGTTTCCCTTCCCTTAATTGATGTCCCCTTTGAAAAAATCGTTGATATTGTATTGTATTCTAGAGCCCTCAGCCTGAGGACATAAAAACATATTAGTCCTCGTGGATTATGCGACCCGATACCCGGAAGCTGTTCCCTTGTGCTCAGCTACATCTAAAGCAATCGCACGGGATTAGTAGGGATCCATAAAGAAGTCCTAACGAATCAAGGGACGCTTTTACCTCGGAGACGTTCAGGGAAATGGCCAAGTTACTGAAAATAAAGCACTTAAAGGCCGCTGTGTATTATCCTCAAACCGACGGTCTAGTAGAGAGGTTTAATCAGACTCTCAAGTAGATGCTATGTAAGGTGGTCAGCGGGGATGGGCGGAATTGGGATCAGCTCTTCCCCCTCGTTTTCTTTGCCTATCGGGAAGTCCCACAAGCCTCTACGGGGTTCTCACCTTTTGTATTATTATACGGGCGACAACCCCGAGGTATATTGGTTATTTAGAAAGAAGGCTGGGAAGGAGAGGCTCTTCCCTCTACAAATGTTTTGGAATATATTGTGCAATTACACGATAGATTTGGAAAAATCCACCCTGTTTTAAAAAGTCATATGGAGGAGGCAAAATCAGCACATGCCCGCTATTATAACCGTGGCACGACACTCCCAAGAATGTCATCCAGCGGATAATGTCATGGTGTTAGTTCCCATCTGCCATTCTAAATTACTCGCCCACTGGCAAGACCCTTATGAAATTAAGGAGAGGAAAGGATTGGTCGACTATATGGTGAAACAACCCAATCGTAGACTAAGCGAGCAGGTTAATCATGTGAACTTTCTGAAGCCGTGGAAGGAAAGGGAATCTGATCCCTCCTCCGCTTAGCCCTGCTTATTCTTTGCTCACATAGACACCCTCAATTTTGGTGAGGAATTAACTGCTAGACAAAGGCAGGAGCTGGAATCAGCTATCCTGTCCGTCTCGGAGGTGGAAAGTGAAAAACCAGGAGGGATCTCTGATTGCGAACAATATAGCAACTAAACCAGGGGTTATAGTCCGAGAGTGCCTCTATAGACTTCCTGAGGCAAAGAAAGCAGAAGTGGAACAGGAAATCAAGTGAATGCTGGAGCTAGGAGTGATAGAGGAAAGTCCCTGGTCCAGCCCAATTGTATTGGTTAGTAACCCTGACGGCAGTTGGGGGTTTTGCAATGACTTTCGTCGGCTTAACCAGGTCTCCCTATTCGATGCTTACTCTATACCTCGTCTGGACGACCTCCTCGAAAGGCTTGACCAATCAAAATTTTTGACCACACTTGACATGACAAAAGGGTACTGGCAGATTCCTTTAACGGACTCCGCGAAGGTCAAGACAGTGTTTAGCACCCCTAGTGGACACTGGCAGTATCGGGTCCTTCCATTCGGGTTACACGGGGCTCCTGTGACTTTCCAACGTCTGGTGGACAAAGTGCTCCGCCCCCATAATGTGTATAGTGCTGCCTATCTGGATGACGTTGTCACCTATTCCAGCACATGGTGGGAACACATATGGCAGGTCACAGCGGTATTGTAGGCACTAGGTGAAGCCGGGCTTCGTATCTATCTATCTACTAAAGGAGGTTAAATATTTGGGCTACCTAGTGGGTCGACGTACCGTGAAACCACAGTATACAAAAATAGATGCAATTTTAAAATGGTCCTGTCCGCAAACCAAGCAGCAAGTCTAACCATTTCTCGGATTGGCCAGGTACTACCACCGGTTATTACTTAGGTTTTCAGAGAGAGCGGCACCCTTGACTGATCTAACAAAGAAGAGGGCTCCTAATCATGTGGTATGGACTGACAAGACATACGCTACATTCTGTGACTTAAAACAGGTTCTTACTTCAGCACTAATATTAAAAGCTCCTAATTTTTCTCTCCCTTTTATTCTCCAGACGGACGCTTCAGACACAGGCCTGGGGGCCGTGCTGAGCCAAAGCGTCAATGGTGTTGAACTCCCTGTCATGTACCTGAGCTGGAAACTGTTGGATTGGGAGACCAGGTATGCAGTGGTGGAAAGGGAAGCCCTTGCGATTAAATGGGCAATTATGCAGTTGAGGTACTACCTCTTGGGCTGGGAGTTCACTCTGGTGATGGATCATGCTCCGTTACAGTGGATGTTTTCAGGAAATCCTGCAAGGTTTAGGCGCCTCAGAAGACGTCACTTCCGGCACCGGCCCTTTTGCTGATGACACTAAGACCAAAATAAGCCTCTAGTATCTCTGTATTTAACTCACCAGTCTGCCAGACAGCATACAGTGCTGACTGTCCTAATATAATGACAAAATTCTCTGAAAATAGAAGTGTAATGATTATCCCTACCCATGTTCAAGTATGCAGTACCTTAGCTAATTTATGGAAAGAACACAACATAACCATCCAAGCAACGCATGGTAGACCAAAATTCTATATCACGGTATTTTTCAAAATTATACCACTTTCATGGTATTCAACAGTATTTTTTTCCCATGCATGAGTGGATGTTAATGACATTTTCCACCACAATTACTGCAGTAGACTGGCTAAGACTAACCTATTGCAATATAACTGTCATGACAACTGTACATTGTACAAAAAACATTTTAATGTGCACACAAGTATTAATACAGGTTTGCATGGCCCCATAATGTGATAGATTTCAAGGGGGTGGCACTAATGAAGAGAAGGAATTACATTGCATGACAGTTGCAGTCAAAATATAGAACCTTTTTATTGAACAAATTTTGCAAACAACTTAAACTATAATTTTGACAACATATTTTCAACATATTTTAGTTTCCTGCCTTGCGGTATAAGGAAAATCCATATCATAACAAAAACAAAAAACGGTTTTCGGTATGAACCGGTATACCTCCCAGCACTAATGCATGGTGTCGGCTTTTAAGCAAAATAGCAGCTACAGAGATCTTTTTCAGCATGCCAGGAGCAAAAGTGTAGGTACAGCAGTGTTTTCCAACTATTTTTCTTTGGTGGCACTTTTTGTAACCCAAAAAATCCCAAGGCACACAACGGTTCTACCAACCACAGAGGCATTAAATCTATACATGTGCCAAACTGTCTGCAAAACGGTGATCACAGAGCCGCTTTTATGTCAGCTTCTCCAGGTAGTCTCGTCCTTCATGGATAAGTCTTGACAACTGAGTAGTGTGTCTCTCTCAGGTCTGGAACCCGGGGCACTACACTTTTATTTCAATGGTGCACCAGTTGAAAAATACTTAGGTAGAATATAATTATTAAGTCGCTGATGGTGATGAACAATTGAGGATAGCATTTATGGAGTATTAATGCAAGTTTTAATGTATGCACATTTAAGAGATGCATATTCTGTCAATTAAATCAGTCTTCAGCAGTGCATTCAAAGTCAACAGTCATTTTGATCATATAATTTTACTTTGACAAATCTGTGTCTCATAGGTAATGCCAATTTGATAATTAATACATTGGCTCTGTTTTCTTTTTGCCTTATTTTCAACTTTCAACAATTGCCCAGAGGGGACTGGGTGGTCTCTTGGTCTGGAATCGCTACAGTTTTTTTTTTTTTTCTCCAGCCTTTGGAGTTTTTTTTTTTCTGTCCACCCTGCCCATCGGACCTTACTTATTCTATGTTAATTAATGTTGACTTATGTTTATTTTTTATTGTGTCTTCTATTTTTCTATTCTTCATTTTGTAAAGCACTTTGAGCTACATTTTTTTGTATGAAAATGTGTTATATAAATAAATGTTGATTGATTGATTGATTGAACTTGCCTTTTAGGAACACATTCAAATTCAGGTTGCACTTGCTCAAGTAGTATTCTGTTAAAAGTTCAGGTTTAAGGTCATTGTTTAAGTTTTTTTTTTTTTTTAATTCCTTTGTGTTGATTCTCCGTTAAATTTGTGATTCAGTCTGTATTTACTTCATAATTTTTGTATTCATTTCATAACTACACATTTTAATGTTAGATGTGATTAATTGATTAATTACATACATTTATGCAATTAATTTTTTAATCGATTCCAAGCCCTAATATATATGAGGGATGTTCAAAAATTTTCTGCACTTCTGTGTTTTTGTTGGAAACGGTGAAGGCGGGAGGGGTAGTAATTAGGCATTAGAAAGTTGATACGAGCCTGGGAAAATTGCATTGTAAAGGAAGGTGACCATGTAGAAAAGTGATGTAATTTGATTTTGAAATTCTTAATAAATAGAGTTAAAAAAAGTGCAGAAACATTTTTAACATCCCTTGTATATTTATACACACATACATGATATTTGCCTTTATAATTCATTATTCACATTTTCTTTGCAGTGAGACCATTGTACCACGTAAAGCCATGCATTATGCACAGTATTTATAAAACAGTTAAACTCTTTTGACAAGAACAGACCATTTAGAGCATCTAGCCTATCAATTGTATCCACATACTATATTTTCTCCATTATGGCATCAAACTGAGTTTATATACCACAGTACTTGGTAACTAATTCCATGTGTGTGTATAATTAATGTTCCTGTGGCCTATATGTAACACTTGGCATTTGCCTACATTAAACTACATTTTCCATTTGTGAACCCAATTTTGAAGATTGTCCAGGTTTGTATGAAATGTTTAATACTGAGGGATGACATGTCACTATTACCATCTGGAATAATACCAAAAAGAGAGGTGTCTCTGATAATTTATACCGTTCTTTTTTAAGTGCTGACAAAGGTTTGTCAGGGCTGGGCCTTCTTCCAAAGCCTGATGTGTTTGTCATCAAAATACATTTTCTTCACTTGAGAGAGATTTCTTTTAACAGATAATGTGTAAATTACTTCTACAGCATCGTTGTCCTAGGATCAGTTGTTACTAGTGCCTGACACATTAGAACTTAAAGAGTACATTCTTTTTACCATAATCAGTGCTATAATACTGCTTTTAAGGGTGGAACAGATTCTTTCACAGCAAGTTACAGAAAGGTTTTGGAGTAATAATCATGTTGTTGCTATAATGATTCTGTTTCTTAAATGTCTAGTTCTCTCTTGCAAATGTTTCTGGTCAGTTGCTGGATGGGGATGTTAATGGCAAATGCAGACACATTTTTTATTGGAGATAGTGGTTATGTCCTCTTTTTACTTATTTAATTGGAAAGTGTCCGTGAAAAAGAAAACAAAATGTCATATAAATTATAAGACATAAAAACATTTTAGGTTCTCTGCAATTTTCTCAGCAAGCAAATCTTCAGTAACTGAAGCTGACATATATTCAATGAAACAAAGGTAAGTATTTCAATACCTTCTTGGAAAGTAGTGGCTTGTTGCATGTTGGTTCAACCTTCATGTAAGAATTTCACTGAACTCTGTATAGTATATGTTACAATATTTCTCAGTACAACATACACAAAATGCCTTAATTGCCCATTGACAATAATATAGCAAAGTGAAGAAAGCATTCATAAAATACAGATTAATTTTTTAAATTAATTAGGTGCATAAAATGCATCTAAAAAGAAACAGTGAAAATCTCTGCTGTCTGTTTTGATTTTAACAAGTGCACTGGTAGGGGTTGAAAAACAGGCTAGACCAGGGTTTCGCCAACTCTGGTCCTGACGGTCCACCGTGGCTGCAGGTTTTTAATCTATCCCTTTTTTAAATGAGTGCCCTGTTTGTGCTACTAATTAACTTGTTGTAATTTCATTTCAAAATTGACTTCTTTATTAAGATTTGTTCCCCCTAAATTTCTTCATTGTCCCTCTGAATTTATTCACTTCTTTCCTTAAATGGAACCAAAACAGAAATAAAATGTGAAGTGAGGGAGCCAAGAGAAGGCCAGCTAAGTCAGGGTCTCAAACTCCAACCAGTTACTTAAATTAGGTACTGATTCTTGTTATTAATTAAACCCGTTCTTTAATTCTGTGACATGTTGCTGCTCTCATGGTGCATTAGCAGACATTTACAAAATTGTTGATTTTCTCTTTTTAAGAGCACTGCTAAAATGTTTTGGGGACATGAGCAGATCAACATTCCTGAGACCTTCATGTTTCTTTATAACATTCTGCTTTGGATGCACGGATATTTTGAATTCCAAAAAAATTATGATTGAGTCTAATTTCTTAAAAAATGAATTATTAATGTATATGGGGATGCTTTGAAATAGGAAGAGCAACTTGGGAAGGATGGTCATCTTAACAATGTTAATTTTCCCTGCTAACATAAGGTGGAGATTAGACCATCTAGTCACATCTTGTTTACTTTTTTCCATGCACACAGCAAAATTTTGTTGAAAAAGAGTTTATTTACTTGTAATATTTGCCTAAAAAGGTTAAAAAGGTTCTTTAACAAACTTCATGAAATTTACAGACAACACATGTTCTCATAAGATCACTTTAATCTGATTATTGCAGCATTAATAGCAAGATACACAAGCTGTAAGAATCTTGTAAATACAGTATTTTTCTATCATAAACATATATTGGTTTCTTTTTGGGCAGCATGGTGGTGCAGTGGCTAGCTCTGCTGCCTCGCAGTTAGGAGACCCGGGTTTGCTTCCCGGGTCATACCCTGCATGGAGTTCACATGTCCTCCCCGTGTCTGTGCAGATTTCCTCTGGGTGCTCCGGTTTCCTCCCACAGTCCAAAGACATGCAAGTTAGGTGCATTGGTGATCCTAAATTATCGCTACTGTGTGCTTGGTGTGTGTGTGTGCCCTGCCCAGGGTTTGTTTCCTGCCTTGCGCCCTGTGTTGGCTGGGATTGGCTCCAGCAGACCACCATGACCCTGTGTTTGGATTCAGCGAGTTGGAAAATGGATGGATGGAGGTTGGATAATGGATGGATGGATGGTTTCTTTTTCACTGTAAAAGATTTTGTCTCTGTTTTATTTTTTCTGATCATTATGCTAGCTGCCAAAAAAATCACATGCATTTAATTTGTGTCATTGTTTAGCCTAAACATCACTCCAGATTCACACTACAAGAGCAGCAATCAAAGTACAAAAAACTCTGTCAGACCAGCAGATGAAATTATAGAGTAACTCTTTACCATCCCAATACACCCGAATTTGAAGGTGGCAGAACCAAAAACAGGCAGTGAAGATAACAGTTATAGCAATAGTTATAAGAATAGTTTGTTAATAATGTAATTCTTAATTGCACTTCTCCTGTCACTATCACAGAACACACAAAAACAAACAATGATTCTATGGAGCTAATGGATCATTTCTGAAATTTGGGAACTGTCTTCTGTTTTTGACTGTCAAAGCACCTCTTGCACAGATTTAATTAATTTCTCTATCAACTGCGATTTATTCAAACCAACCCCTTTCAAGCATAATAGGTGCAGGTTTCCACAGAAACCAGATTTTTTATAAAAGAAATTAATTATTGCCTTTAACCAGGCTCTCTTTGTTTAAAACAGTGCATGGGCTGAATAAAAGGGCTGTAACAGAGGTAGAATGAACTGAGGTTTTCCTAATATGAAGAAGCATGTAAAACAATAATTGCTTCTTTTAGTAATATGTCACCTTTGTCTTTGTTCTTCTCTTTTGCTAAAGAGTCCAACTTCCTTCTCAATGACTTCTTACGTTTTTGACCATCTGAAATTAACAAAAATAATAACAGAATATGAAGTTATACAGTGAGAATGATAGCTGTAGTATGTCAGTACACAAAAAAGCATACATAATAATTAATGCTGCCTAGAACATGTACTGAATAAGCACATGAAAATCTTAAACAATGATTTCTTTTGAATATATTCAGCAATAGGCAACCTATAATTAATTCAGAATTAAAAGCAATACTTCCCTTTTCACTATTAAGTCATAACTCCTTAACAGTCTGAATCTCCCTTAATTTTACTCAGGAATTTTTGCATTCATCAATTCTACTTAAATGCTTAAATGTATTACATTACAAATTTTGCCTAAGGCATATTTGCTGCTTGTTGATTTTTTATGTTAGGCAACAATAATGATATTTAGCATATGACTGTATAGCACTTTAATTATATTATTTCAGTGTAATCATATTTAACTTTAAATGATAGAATATACACAAATCTTTCATTGTGCACAAGTTGTGTGAACTACTGTATATGCAAAACATAGCATTCCAAACAAAACAAAACATTATAACTTTTTGTGCTTTTCTCCCAGACTTAATAATTATATAAATACGAGAAAATGTCAAAGTACACCGACTCAGGCTGATGAAAGTCTATGCTTTCACAAAGATTTGATTTTAAAAATTTAATTAGTAATGTAAATCTAAAAAGCCAAGTCACAGTACCACAAACTGAAAAGCAGCTCCATGAAGTAAATGTAAAATGATGAAGGCCACAATAATTTGTATTAAATTTATAGATCTGTCAATTTGCTAATGTTATGATCTGTAACATTTTCTGAAAAAGTATAAGATTTATGGTCAATTCTAGTAAAAAGAATAGAAATAAGTAAGATATAATAGCATTTAATAATACAAAAGAATATCCTGTGCATCAGTTTTATTAAAAACTAGCAAAATACCCACGCATCGCAGTGGAGAAGTAGTGTGTTAAGAAAGTAATGACAAAGAAAAGAAAACATCTTGAAAATAATGTAACATGATTGTCAATGTAATTGTTTTGTCACTGTTATGAGTGTTGCTGTCATATATATATATATATATATATAAACTGCTCAAAAAAATTAAAGGAACACTTTGAAAACACATCAAATCTCAATAGGAAAAAGAAATCCTCCTGGATATCTATACTGATATAGACTGGGTAATGTGTTAGGAACGAAAGGATGCCACATCGTTTGATGGAAATGAATATGATCAACCTACAGAGCCCTGAATTCAAAGGCGCCCAAAATCAGAGTGAAAAATTATGTGGCAGGCTAGTCCATTTTGCCAAAATTTAATTGCAGCAACTCAAAATTGTACGCAGCACTTTGTATGGCCCCTGTGTTCTTGTACACATGCCTGACAACATCGGTGCATGCTTCCAATGAGATGACAGATGGTGTTGTGGGGGATCTCCTCCCAGATCTGGACCAGGGCATCACTAAGCTCCTGGACAGTCTGAGGTGCAACCTGGTGGCATTGGATGGACCAAAACATAATGTCCCAGAGGTGTTCTATTGGATTTAGGTCAGGAAAGTCACCCTCATGGTCTTTCTGGTTGTTTGGTCAGAGACATTCACACCAGTGGCCTGCTGGAGGTCATTTTGTAGGGCTCTGGCAGTGCTCATCCTGTTCCTCCTTGCCCAAAGGAGCAGATACTGGTCCTGCTGATGGGTTATGGACCTTCTATGGCCCTCTCCAGCTCTCCTAGAGTAACTGTTTGTCTCCTAGAATCTCCCCCATGCCCTTGAGACTGTGCAGGGAGACACAGCAAACCTTCTGGCAATGGCACGTATTGATGTGCCATCCTGGAGAAGTTGGACTACCTGTGCAACCTCTGTAGGGTCCAGGTATCGCCTCATGCTACCAGTAGTGACACTTACTGTAGCCAAATGCAAAACTAGTGAAGAAAGAGTCAGAAAAGATGAGGAGGGAAAAATTTCAGTGGCTTTCACCTGTTAAACCATTCCTGTTTTGGGGGTCATCTCATTGTTGCCCCTCTAGTGCATCTGTTGTTAATTTCATTAACACCACAGCAGCTGAAACTGATTAAAAACCCCCTCTGCTACTTAACTGACCAGATTAATATCCCATAAGTTTCATTGACTTTATGCTATACTCTGATTAAAAAGTGTTCCTTTAATTCTTTTGAGCAGTATATATATATATATATATCTATATCTATATATATATATATCTAATATCTACTGTATATCTATATATTTATATCTATATCTATATATATATATATATATATATATATATATATACACACACACACATTATATATATATATATTATATTATATATATATATATATTGCAAAATACCCGGCGAAATAGCGGGGAAATACTGCCTTAAAAGTTTTATTAAGAAGAAAATTTTTAAACTGAGGGAAAATATACCAATAATTATTTGTTAAGGATCTCTTTGTATACCACATTGTGAGTTCGGTCCTCCGGATGTAATATGACCAAGCTGTGCGCTGAGCTTACTCTTAAGCATGCAACGTACAGTTGGCCATGTGAACAGTAATCTTGTTTCAAATCTCACAGCTTGGATTGCTGCTGTCATAATCGGTTTGAGTTTCATGGTTTGTTTCAATTACGACAGTATTTGTAGGACTTGTGTGGAAGTGACATTCGGCATCTGTCAAGCGTTGTAAGTTTACAACCAGTTTCACTGATAACTTCACATCCATCTTTTGAGAGTTTAAACATTCATAAACATCAAAGTGTCCACTACTCAACTCACATGCAGATGCAAAGGTGAAGGGCTTAAGCATTTGACTCTTATAGTGCTCCTGTGTAGTATAATTATCTCCTGTACCATCATCAGTCCACACCTTGAACATGCCCCAGTCATTCAATACATAAGACACAATGTTTCTACAGATATCAAGAGTGAGCCTAATATGGCCGTGCAATATGTAACAAAGAGAATGGAAAAGATAGGTGCCATCTCCGAGCATGGAAACCACTCGGTAAGTTACAGTTCTTTGATCGATGGTGATCACCTCGATAGACATGTTAATGCGGGTACGGTTGGAATGATAAAGGAAATGGGTACCTGAACAATGTAAAGTAAGTCTAAAATACCTACACAATAACTATAATCGTAATAAATGAACAATAAAACAGCGGAGAAGCAGTGGATTAAATAAAAGGCTGTAGTTATCAGCAGGGAGACGTGAATCAAGGAAGGGAATATAGAGACTGGAGCGACGGATGGCCTTATATAGGCAGGCAGCCAACAACGTGGGAGGCGTTGGGTTGGGGGATCCAATGCCACCTCACACGGTGACTGAGCTGCAGGCTATGGATGTATATATGTACGTAAGTAGGATTCAGTTAGCGTTGGGAACCCGCGTACCAAATTTCTTGAAGATGGGCACATAAGTAACAAAGACTGTTGAAAAGTTCAATATGGCAGCCGACAGTGGCATCATACCACTGAAATAAGTACCAAATTTCAGCCTTCTACCTACACGGGAATTTGGAGAATTAGTGACATTGGAAAGTTCAATATGGCGGCTGACAGTGACGTCATACCACCAAAATAAGAATGCATACATCGGTTTGGTTAAGCGCAGGAAGCCGCCTACCAAATTTCGTGAAGATGGGGCCATGAATAAGAAAGTTCAACATGGCGGACATTGTTGACCATTATGACCGTTATGCATAGAATTTAAAAATGAAACCTGCTTAACTTTTGTAAGTAAGCTGTAAAGAATGAGCCTGCCAAATTTCAGCCTTCTACCTACACGGGAAGTTGGAGAATTAGTGACGTTTGGAAAGTTCAATATGGCGGCCGACAGTGATGTCATACCATCGAAATAAGTATGTACATCGGTTTCGGTTAGCGCAGGGAAGCCGCCTACCAAATTTCGTGAAGATGGGGCCATAAATAAGAAAGTTCAACATGGCGGACGTTGTCGACCGTTATCGACCGTTATGACCGTTACGCCAAATTCCAGCCTTCTACCTACACGGGAAGTTGGAGAATTAGTGATGAGTGAGTTAGTCAGTGAGGGCTTTGCCTTTTATTAGTATAGATCAAAAGGATTCTTGCATTTTAGGATTTTAATAGAAGGGTCAAATCTGATTGTACTCAGTTGATCCATTCAGAGGTACCACAGACATACATTACAAACACAAGTAAAGACCTTTTGCAGGACATGATTAATTAAATTATCCCAAATATGAAGTTAAAATAATTAAATAACTCCTCCCTATACTAAGTATGGAGGAAATAAAAACTGCATCTGACACAGAGAATTGTCACAGTCAAATATAGAATATAGAATGTGGAATGACCAAAAGCTGTTCAAGAAATGCTAACATCAGCTACAGTAGGTGCTGACTATAGTAGAAACATTCAGAGACAAAATCAAAAAATCAGTCTGTCTTAATGAAATGCTCAAAAGCAGTGTTTAGACATGGCAAGTTAGTTGAAACCAAGATTCCCAGGTACTTTATAAAACTGAAAAACATAAAACCAGGTGAATGAAGTACTTAATAACAAATGTACTGTACAATTATGAAGGAGTAAAAGAAATGGTATACAATATAATACAGTTATAAAGACATACAGTAAATAAGTTAACTCCTGACTGCATACACTAACGAATTTCAAAAGGAAACAAACACACTAAAAGAGGAATACAAAGCAAAGCAAAGCAAGTAATGGCTATAGACAGAACAGAGACACAAATCCTGAACAGTGCTGAGAAGGGAAAAAACTGACCTGCTCAAGGTTACATGTAACATTTTATCAAAACCATGAAAGATTAGTAATCAACAAGGAAGCATGCTAATGCAGTTACAGTTTCAAAGGCGATATGGTGAGCTTATGAGCCTCTGGGCAGATCTGTTAAATATTTTGTTGAAATAATAATAATAACAATAATTAAGCACAGTTAGTGAGACTATTGACTCAATATTAATAAGCCTTCACAACCTGAATAATGTTTCTTTAAATCACATAAAGTCCCAAACTCAGTCACTGCCAGTTGTCTAAGTTGTCTCAGTGTACAGTGTATTAAATAAATACAATAATAATAATAAACATTACATTAATATAGCACCATTTTCTATCTACTCAAACTGCTTTATATAGAGAGCGGGGAACCTATTGAACCACCACCAATGTGCAGCATCCATCCAGATGATGTGATGGTAGACATTGTTGCACCAGTACACACAGCACACATTAGTTATTAGGTGGTGAAGGGGTGAGAGAGAGATAACCAGTTTGAGACAGGGGATGGATAAGTGGGCTAGAAAGGACAAGGCTGTGATGGGCAATTTTGCCAAAACATTAGGGCACACTCAACTGTCACTGAAGGATGCCCCAGGATATTTTATGACCACAGAGAATTAGGACCTTGATTGTACATGTTATTCAACGGACTGCACCATTTTTCATCACATAGTCCCTGTTCCTGCATTGGGATCCACACACAAGAACACTTGCTGGCCTCACCAATACTTCTTCCAGAAGGAAACTTAAGCCTTTCAGGTTAGTCTCCATTTTGAGTACTGGCCAGGCCTAAACATGCTTAGCTTCAGGTTAAATACCTGTTGTGAAGTGCAGGTAGTTTGACAACTTGGAAATGAAGGCATATACAACAATATAACATATCATCACAACTGGGTTCTTTTGTTGTTTAACCCAATTAAAAGAAGTCTTCAGTATTAAGAAATGAGTTAGAAATTAACTGGCCTAGTCAATGTACACTGTAAATGTATAGCATTGCATTCATTGAATTTGACAAAATTTTCCCATAATGTGAATTAATCATTTAGTTTAGTGCCACGAGTCTTTAGGAGGTAGTGCATGCCAGAAATGGCACTGCCTGCGTTTTCACAAGTGTTTGTAGCTGAATGGTCGCCTTGTTCATCTTGTTTCAAAATTGAAATTATTTTTGCAGGTTTAACAAACGGAAAAATACACAGTTTTAAAATTATGGATAGCAGATGAAGCAAAATTTAAGAATGTTATGAATAAGCTATAGCTATTAATGTTATCTAAATGAAAAAAACTGTGACTTTAAAGATAAAAAAATTAATAAACATTAATGCTGTATATTTAAATATACATTGTGACAGATTAAGGCTGTATCGCTCCCTTGTACCCCTGTCCAAGACTCTAGACACCAGGAAAAAGTCCAATAATTGACTTTATTAATTTGCCACAGTGCACAAATCACCCTCTCCTCCACTATATTCATAAATCTCAAAACACTAATCACAAATACAATCCTCCAACTCCCAGACGCATTGCCACCCTTCCACCCAGTTCAGCTCGCTGTCTGGGAGCTCCCACAATCCTTTTATCCTTCCTGACCCGGAAGTGTTCCCAATCCCCAGTCCACGTGATTCTCTATCACTTCCGGGTCAGGTACGAGTCCTTCTTCTCACCCCGGAAGCACATCGCTCTTCCTTTGATGCACTTCCAGGTTATAGGGCACAAATGAGTCTTCGGTCCTCCCTGCAGCTCCCTCTTGCGGCCCCTGTGGTATCCAGCAGGGTCGTGTATAAAAACTACATAGTCCATGACTCCCTGCTGGTCTTCGGGGCACCTCCATACTGCAGGGTGAGCTCCATCTGGCGGCCTGGGGGTATTGGCCGGGATGACAAGCCAGCCAAAGACCACAAAATGCATAAATAAACAAAATTAAATTTAGACGAATTATTATGCTACCCTCTTTCTGTAAGGATGCCAAGAATCCATTATATTTTTCGTATATATGAAAAGATTTACTAATATTAAACAACAAAATGTTAAAATAACTTATTTAAAGGAAAATAATGTGTCTGACAAAACATAATAAATATGCCAAAAATATTATGTTTTCCACATCATTAAATATAATAAAGTGTATATATGAATAAGATGTCAATTTAGCAGAACAAATATATTGAGACATGAGCAGAATTCTTTCATTAAAATGACCTGTACCCATGATGGTGCTTTGATTATTCAGAAAATTGTCAACATTTAAAATTATATACTCAGATCTCATTCAGGTGCTAGAGAAGCTCAAACAATGGCTCTAATGCGTGATGTTTTGACTAAGAGTTGGCTGTAGTGTTCTCCATTCATTTTCAACATTTTTAGTTTCAGCACATTCTTTAGATTTTCCAGGACCCTGTCTGTTTGTGTCTTACCCTGGCCAGTCCCAGAAGTTAATCTAATCTGTCATATTCTAACAACTGACAGTCTCCTTTATTTGGTGCAACTGCCTTTCACAACTTTCCCACACTTCACTGTATGGACAAAGCTAGTTGAAATAGGCAGGAAACTACTAACAGATCATGTATGGGTGTGTGCTAATTAAGCACAGAATAGGGGAAAGTGGATTTTAACAAGACATAGTAAATGGGTGCAGACAGACTAGCAAGACTAAAACAATGTCATGAGTTTATTGAAAAATTTAAATACAGCAATGGTTATATTGTCAAAGACAAATTGTCCCTGCACAAGGTCAATTGAGTAACAGATGAGAAACTTTTTCCAGAAGACATCCGTCTATAACACAAAGGTACCAAAATATATAATTCGTAATACAACATCTGCTCAAGGAAAGGGTATATCAGACAAATTGACTTACTTGACACTAAAAGACCAGAAAAATATTGCCTGGTTTGATGAACCACAAATTTTGCTGATTTGCGCTGATGAAAAGAACAAGACATGCCAGACACCTACAATCTTATTCATTTTGCCTGTCAAGCGTCAAAAACACAAGCTTTTAGTGGCCATAAAAATTACACAATGTATTTTGATGACCTTAATACAAGAAAAGATAATGTTTGGAAAACAGGACAGACTGCAGACCTATTTATGTATTGCAGAACTAAGGAACTTGTGTTTGAATTAACAGTGGCTACACAGCCCAGGAGTATGACTTATTCAGCTAATCAGTATCAGACCTGCTTTCTGTTTATTTGTATGAGCCGGGAGATGGAATTTATTTGACATTACAGTTTTTACGATTATTAATTTGGAGTTTTGCTTCTAAAATTACTTCATTTGCCACCCTAACAGATAAGATACCCCAAATGAGAAATCACTTTTGATATTACTTTTTTCCATTCTAACAACAACCCAGTAAAGAACAGAGGGAATGTCTGCTATTATATCCATCTGTCTCAACATACCAATCCATGTCTTTCCTAATTATATGCCTATAAAACATCCATTTCTGATCCTGTGTGACTTCATACAGTGTTTCAAGCTCAAGAGTGCTAGGCAGGAACCTAGGAAAAGGATTCCAGGAGCCTCATGTATGAACGGTGTATATGCATACACCCGCTTCCATGCTCACATCAAGATGCATAAAAACTAAACATGGAGTAAAGCTATGCAAATTTTCATGGCAGCCTTAGACCAAGTGTAAGCACATTTCTGCTCAGTATTGTAAACAGGGGCATTCAGAATCAACACAGTGCTAATGTTTCTGTGTCATTTCCCCTTCTCTTTTAGATTTGAATTAATGTCACAGGCTTTATCAAACACACCGAAATTAACTGCATATTGTTTACAAATTTAAGGCACTTGATTGTAATCATTCTGTAACAATATAACAGTAAACGATTTCAACTATTCCAACTACCATTGCTGCTTTAGCGTTGTTAGAAAACATCACAAATGGAAGAATTAGAAGAGTGGGCATAGCTAGAGATCATACTGATTTTTTGTCCCATAATGATGGCTAGCTTCTATGTCAATTTAGATTTCCAAGAGCTAACAGTTAAACAGTTTAACAGTTAAACAGTTAAACAGAATATAGCCTAATAAATTACTATGTACCATCACCATCTATCCCTCTCCCAGCTGTGAATTAGCTTAACAAAATAATTAAAAGTAAAGAATATTTAAGACACACATAATAATCAGTAGGACTAATATGAAAAGCATGTTTGTGATATTAAAATTAAACATCTAATAATACTCTGACACCTGCTTTTCCACTTTTATTGTCCCCGACCCTATAGTATTACTGTAACAAGACATTTTGCTATGACTATGCTATGACTATATATATATATATATATATATATATATATATATATATATATATATATATATATATATATATATATATATATATATGTCTGTTCAATTTTTATATTATGATGATGTTCCAAAAGCTTACTATCTTTACCCACTGTTTTCAAAACATATTATTCTTACTAATTTGCTGTATGTTATCCTGTCTCTAAAATTGGACATCATACAACTAAACAAAATTGTAAAGAGAGTATACAAATGGCTGACTAGGACCTAGAGACAATGAACAGAGGAAAACCAAACCATACTAAGCTGAAATTAGGCAGAAGTAAAAGGTGAGGTAAGGTGAGTCAGGTTGAGAACCAAGAAGTCACAAATAGCAAGGAACTAGAAGAGTGGACAAGAAGCAAAAGGTGAAACAAATCAAATCAAAATTCAAGAAGAAGTAACAGCAGGGAGGGTCAGGATGGGCATACATTTGGGAACGTATGGTGAACTATTAGTAGTATGACATTACCATCATTATATAAATTTTGGGTCTTGGAATCACAGATGTCTTACAGGTTGTTCCATTTGTAGTTTTCTATTAACTGAATATGTTGCTGCAAAGATCCTTGCTAGAATTACGAAAAAGCACAGGAAATACTCAGGGGCAAAGATGTGCCTGAATTAAATGTGCACCTTATAAAACAAGGTCAAAGGCAAAAATAAAAAAAAAAACACATTAAATTACTTATAATATTAAAATATATTACAATTACTACTACTAAAAAAGTACACCTTTTACATTACAATTCCATCTAAAATTATACTTTTTACTGCTTTTTCCTGTCACACCCTGGCCCAAATGACCATTTAAAACTACATAGAATCATTGACATCTAAGAAAAAAATCTTAATGCTGAGACACCTTAAATTCCTGCACACCTCCTCATCCTCCACTAGCAGCAGGCAGCCTGCCATTCCATTCCCCATCGAGGCAGGTGAAGTCGGAGACAAAATTCTCACAGCTTAAGTCTGAGGATCTGGGAGGGAGGTGTCCGGAATTGTATTGAGTAAATAATATATCATTATTTGGAATACATACATTTCATGTGTGTTCTGTGTCTATAATGATCTGGGTAAATGTAGGATGACAGGAAATGTCATAGTAATAATGACAAAATGCTGATGTAAAGTGTATAGTGTGTGAAGACTGAAGTCCAAATATCCAATTATCACTTTCACAAAAGATATAACATAAGAAATGTTGCTTTTTTCGTCATCAACTATAAGATAACAATGTAATTGTCTTGCTGTATTATGGGATTTTTCTTAGAGCAGTGTTTCTGAAACTTTCAGACCTTGAGACTCAGTTTTAACTTACGTTTCTTGACAACCCACAGACAGAATTTAAAGTGCAGAGAGGTCTCCCCCTTTATGAATCAATTGCAATTAGAACAGCAATGGGAATGGGGTCCATTTAGTGAAAAGAGAGCAATTACAAAGGGTGAAAAATATCGTGCAGCATTGTTAACTCCTTTGGCAGACCAGGGGTATGTCACATATGACAATAAATTTGAGATGAACTGATTAGACTATTAATTAAGTTCACAATACCAATCAACAATTAGTGTTAAATGCCCCTTACAAAAAGAGGAAATTAAAAAAGGACAAAAAAATCACTGCAGATTAACTGATTGAGCCAAGCCATGACTGAACAGAATGAAGTGTGATTTTTATGGAGCTTTGAGTGAGTAAAACTGATTAGTTTTTTTTTGTTTTTTTTTGCCAGACATTTATTAAAAACCGCTGAATACTGAGGTAGGACTAATTTTAGGTTTTGATGCAGTTTTTAGCTTTGAATGAGTCAACTTTAAATCACCTTTGTAACACTACCATATACCGCTATTTGTGATGTCCTTTAATACATAGTTCTGCTGCAATCTCTTTCATACCAGTACCACCAAGAACTGTATATAGCATGAACAACAGCAAGCAGCTTAAGTAAACTAATAATATTAGCCTCTGGTAAAAAATACAAACATTGGACACAGAAAAATATTTATTTAGTTACATGGTACTGTAGCGCTGCCACATAAAGATAATGTGTTCTGCTGTCGATCGGTTGTTGGGGGGGAATTGCTTCTAACAGAGATTGACAGCGGTACCCCAGAGGTGGAACTTCCGGTTGGTTCGGGGATTCATTAGCATAAAGCGCGCCGTCTTTGAGAAAGGAAGGAGAAGGAGAAAGAGAAAGAAGGAAGAACATTGGATAAAAGAAAAGGCAGATCAGCTTTTGCTCTGGCCATGGGAAAAGCCTAGGAGCTCCGATTCAGTCCTGTCTGAAGGTGGATGGTCTTCTGTTTAATACCTGAAAACGATCGTTCCACTATTACCGACGGACTCGGGTGAGCCACAAAACGGACTTACTATTACATTTATCATGGCGCAAGTATGACTGTATGTCTTTTATGACGAAGAGGAGATAGGTTGTGTAGTCCGCTATTATCAGGACTCCTCATCAGCTCGCCGGCCGTAGCGGGAGTATGACAGGGGACTACCTGGATCTATTTATTACCTCTGGAACAGGAATTGAAGGGGTGAAAACGGTTTATGGGTAGATACATGTATATGTGTGTGGCGCTGCAAATCAAGGGTTACTTATATTCGGGTGGGGTGATCTATGTGTAGGGGATTGTTTTTCTATTTGTTGTTTATTTTGATGGACTGCAAGTATAAATATGGTTTATTGGTGGCAGTGACCTATAAATGTACTGATATTTGGGGGGTTGTTTTATATGAATAAAGGTGATACGGGAAAAGTATTAAGGTGTGATATTGGCCTAACCTTTTATCATCTGCCTTTAGCTAGGTCAGATATAGTGGTAGCATTACTCTCGGGCGAGGGCTCAAGACAAATTGTTACAGTACTTCTGATAAATCTGATTATTATGGAAATATAGTAATAACAGATAATAAGTGACCAAGATCTTAATTATAGTATATATTGTCAACATCGAGTGTCACCAACTTTATATTAACTGCTTAATTTGTAAAGTTGTGTTTTGGAAGTTATTCAGAAACTTTCACAGAAAAATCCTTAAATGTTTTTTTACAACAGGAAATATTTTCTTTGTACTTCTTTTTGCACAATATTAAAAACACACCCTTTCTGTAGCTGACCCTTAATAATATTACTTATTCAATGACTGCAAAGTTTTTTTTTTTGTTTTTTTTTTCTGATTACTTGATACAAACATGGCTTATCTCAAATGTTGAGAAAGGCTCCCTCTAAATAATAATAATAACAGTAACAATAAAAATATATATTATGTAAGCAGTTCAAAGACTTTTCCACATCAGTATTTCTTTATGTTTTGTGCCAGGCCTACATTACCTTTAGGGATTGTTATCTGGCAGCCTAAATCATAGTCCTGCTGGAGACGATTAAAAGCAACATCCTGCAGCCTTATTCTTTCTAGTTCAGAGAGGCTCTGGATGGGAACTGGCTTCAATCTCACATTTCGTCCAGACATGCTGTTCCAGGTAAAATCACCCTGTAATAAAAGAAAAATCAGATAATATAGTTAATGAACAAATTAATTATTTACTGTATCATTCACACTTTATTACTACTATGTGAAATGGCTGATATTTTTCTAAGTTGTTAATGTTTTGACAAATAGGGGATCCAGGCTTTTTCTTCAACAGAGAATTTTATGACATTAATCACGTACAACAGGTGTTAATCAAACTTGTCAGTTCAATCTACCATTCAAATATAGTCATATGCAAGTGCTTTGTTTGTAAAATGGTGTCTGCAAATCTCAAGTAACTCCTGTATAGGTTTAGCTTGTAGACAGCATGAGCATTAGAGAATTAAGAGATACATACAGGACTGGACCTGGAATTGCTTGTTAGGATTTTGTGAATTCATCTCTGACTCCACTTACTAGTGAGGCAACACATAACAAGCAACCGATAAGCATTTCTTTAAAGAGCCCAGCGTATTTCCTAAACTGACTATGGAGGAAACAAGCACCACCACAGAAGTTTGGGTGAAAAGTCACTGTTAATCTTTCCTTGCTACTATCTGACTGAAATTATTTAATTATAAAATTTAAAGGCTTATTCAAATTGTAGGATTAATTTTTCTACAGTGCTATAGAGGTTTTTGATTTGTGGTATTGTTTACAATTACATATCAAAATATAATATAGTGCAAACTTTTGATAATGTTAATAAACAGTAAAAAAACACATTTTTCATTTCAAAACAAAACAGAAACAACCGTGTCATTGAAGAGTTTGTAAATCAATGAAAAAATTCACAGTTTACTAGTAAGAAAAAAAAAGTCTTAAAAGAATTATGTCCCAGGATATAGGTCAGTCTCAGAATAACATATAGTGATTCCTAAAGACGATGCATTATATTAGCATATCATGTTTAAACTATTTTACAATACCTATCAAATATATTTTGAACAATGTTCTCAACTTGCTTTTATTACTACAAACTCTTAATGAAACTATTTGTAATCCAGCAATGATGGCCACAACCCACGAACCAATCTTGCAAAGGAACAATTACCAACACTGGGCTAAATAACAGTTGCTGATGAACATAACAAAGACCACATTTTCATTAATTTCTATATTGATTTACAGGGCTGGATATCAGCACTAATGTCCCAGTTCGATTTGATTTTGATTCACAATGCCCTGATTCAATTTGCTGTCGATTTTATCTTGAATAGCAAAATACCCGCACTTCGCAGCGGCGAAGTACTGCCTTAAAACTTTTATTAAGAAGAAAATTAAACCTTTTTAAATTGAGGGAAAATATAACAATAATTATTTTTTAAGGATCTCTCTGTATACCACTTTGTGAGTTCGGCCCTCCGGTTGTAATATGACCAAGCTGTGCGCTGAGCTTCCTCTTGAGCATGCATCGTACAGTTGGCCATGTGAACAGTAATCTTGTTTCAAATCTCACAGCTTGGATTGATGCTTTCATATTTGGTTTGAGTTTCATGGTTTGTTTCAATTACGACAGTATTTGTAGGACTTTTGTTGAAGACACATTCGGCATCTGTCAAGCGTTGTAAGTATACAACCGATTTCATCGATAACTTCACATCCAGCTTTTGAGAGTTTAAACATTCATAAACATCAAAGTGTCCACTACTGAAATCGTCACCTGTCAATCTAAGATGTTTAAGAGGCATTGGCGGTTGTCGAAAGGTGTAAAATATTTGGCCATTTCAGTACATTTGAAAGCGACAATCGAACAATTCAGCGGCAGCCATCAACTCACATTCAGATGCATAGGTGAATAGCTTGAGCATTTCACTCTTATAGTGCTCCTGTGTAGTATAATTATCTCCTGTACCGTCATCAGTCCACACCTTGAACCTGTCCCAGTCATTCAATATATAAGACACAATGTTCCTCCGGATATCAAGAGTGAGCCTGATATGGCCGTGCAATATGTAACAAAGAGAATGGAAAAGGTAGGTGCCATCTCTGGGCATGGAAACCACTCGGTAAGTGACAGTTCTTTGATCGATGGTGATCACCTCGATAGACATGTTAATGGGGAACGGTTGGAATGATAAAGGAAATGGGTACCTGAACAATGTAAAGTAAGTCTAAAATACCTAAACAATAACTATTATCGTATTAAATAAATGAACAATAAAACAGCGGAGAAGCAGTGGATTAAATAAAAAGGCTGTAGTTATCAGCAGGGAGACGTGAATCCCGTAGCGAAGCAAGGAAGGGAATGTAGAGACTGGATCGACGGCCTTATATAGGCAGGCAGCCAACAACATGGGAGGCGTTGGGATGGGGGACCGAGCTCGGTGACCGAGCTGCAAACTATGGACGTATATATGTACGTAAGTAGGATTCAGTTAGCGTTGGGAACCCGCGTACCAAATTTCTTGAAGATGGGCCCATAAGTAACAAAGACCGTTGAAAAGTTCAATATGGCGGCTGACAGTGGCATCATACCACCGAAATAAGTACCAAATTTCAGCCTTCTACCTACACGGGAAGTTGGAGAATTAGTGACGTTGGAAAGTTCAATATGGCGGCTGACATACCACTGAAATAAGTACGTACATTGGTTTCGGTTAGCGCAGGGAAGCCGCCTACCAAATTTCGTGAAGATAGGGCCATGAATAAGAAAGTTTAACATGGCGGACGTTGTTGACCGTTATGACTGTTACGCTTAGAATTTCGAAATGAAACCTGCTTAACTTTTGTAAGTAAGCTGTAAGGAATGAGCCCGCCAAATTTCAGCCTTCTACCTACACGGGAAGTTGAAGAATTAGTGACATTGGAAACCTCAATATTGCGGCCGAAAGTGGCATCATACCACTGAAATAAGTATGTACATCGGTTTTGGTTAGCGCAGGGAAGCCACCTACCAAATTTCGTGAAGATGGGGCCATAAATAAGAAAGTTCAACATGGCGAACGTTGTCAACCGTTATGACCGTTACGCGTAGAATTTCGAAATGAAACCTGCTTAACTTTTGCAAGTAAGCTGTAAGGAATGAGCCTGCCAAATTTTAGCCTTCTACCTACACGGGAAGTTGGAGAATTAGTGATGAATGAGTGAGTGAGTGAGTGAGTGAGTGATGAGTGAGTGAGTGAGTGAGTCAGTGAGTGAGTGAGTCAGTGAGGGCTTTGCCTTTTATTAGTATAGATGAATTAGCATGCACTGATATATTTGAAAGGCTGGCTTTTTTTTAGAAATTATTTAACCATGTATAGAAAACATTAATATAATGTGACAAATTTCAGTAACACTTTATTTGAAGGATATCTACATACTGTAGTAACTTAATAGCATATGCATTAAGCATGGAATGACCTTTAAGAAGAAATGCTTAGTAATGATCAATTAACATCAGCATTTGGAAGATGTGTAACAAAATATCATTGCTCTTTAAAAAAAACTTTTTCACAGCACTACAGTCATTCATAATTTAACTACCTAACATGCTTTAATACAATGCAATGGCATACACTTTTTAAAACATTTATATCATCTTGCGAATAATATTATTATAAAATAATCAAATATTGCTTCTTAAATAATAAATGTTATTCAACAATTTGTTTGGTGTTATGAATCTTCAAATGTATTCCCCTATTGGACATTTAAAATAACCCTGAGTTTGTCAAATTAAAGATGAAGCAGAAAGACTTGCATCTTTCTGAATGAAACATGAAGGAAAAAGAACCAGCCATTGTTACTGATAATGCTGTTATTATTGAGCTACTTCAAGTCAGCTGCTTTTGTATCGCAGGCTGCTCTGAAAATTCCAACAATTGCTTGCATGCATCGCTGGATGCAGCATGTTGCAAACCTTTTCCACTGTTACTACTGCTAGCCACGTGCTTAAAGAGAAGAAATGATTATTAGACTTACCAACACACAAACCTCTAATTGATGCGGTCATGCAATTGATCAATGTATTTGAAATTCTAGAAACGTTTTTGGAACAACAGCGAATCATCTCAGCAGTTCTGTATATAGGCAGCGAGGTATATACCTGTGTAACTGGTATGTAGCGTTCTTGGCTGTAACACATTCGCCACAGGTGTCTTGTCGTTTCTAATGTGTGATTGTTACATAGGAGTCTGCTGCTCTGGATGTTCAGCTGTTTGAATCTTTTAATAAGTCTACACATCTGATTTAAGTGTGGAAGACACTGATTTCAGTTAAAGAGGACACACCATTTTCTGCAAGATAGTAAAGTACTTTTTCTGTAGAAAGAGCTTCAGTGACATACAGTAATCCCTCCTCGATCGCGGGGGTTGCGTTCCAGAACTACCCACGATAGGTGAAAATCCGCGAAGTAGAAACCATATGTTTTTATGGTTATTTTTATATATTTTAAGCCCTTATAAACTCGCCCACACTGTTAACATTATTAGAGCCCTCTAGACATGAAATAACACCCTTTAGTCAAAAGTTTAAACTGTGCTCCATGACAAGACAGAGATAACAGTTCTTTCTCTAAATTAAAAGAATGCAAACATATCTTCCTCTTCAAAGAATGCGTGTCAGGAGCAGAGAATGTCAGAGAGAGAGAGAGCGTGCGCGCGACAGAAAAGCAAACAATCAAAAAATCAATACGTGCTTTTGGAGTTTTAAGTATGCCAAAGCACCACGCTAAGGCAGCATTTTTAGAGGAGCCTCCGTATCTTCTAAGCAAGCAGCCTCTGTGCGAACAGCCCCTCTGCTCACACCCCCTCCATCAGGCGTAGAGAATGCCAGAGAGAGAGAAAAGCAAACAATCAAGCACCGCGCGGGAAGCATATCTTATATCTTTGAGGAGTTTCAGTTAATATGTAATACATGCTCTGATTGGGTAGCTTCTAAGCCATCCGCCAATAGTGTCCCTTGTATGACATCAACTGGGAAAACAAACTGAGGAAGCATGTACCATAAATTAAAAGACCCATTGTCCGCAGAAATCCGCGAACCAGGGAAAAATCCGTGATATATATTTAGATATGCTTACATTTAAAATCCGTGATAGAGTGAAGCCGCGAAAGTCGAAGCGCGATGTAGTGAGGGATTACTGTATACTGAATCACACGGCAAAAACAAATATAAGCAAAAATCTACATATAGAAACTGATTAGGATAGAGATTCACGAGATCAATCTTGAAACTTTAAGAACTGATATCGAATCGCTTAAATGAAAAATAACAATTTATCTGAAAATTAGTATTTTTACTCAGGTGTGTTTGTTTATATTTAGAAAAACATAAAGATCCTCAGAAATTAGGAAGAAACTATCCACCCCAGTCCAGTCAAGTCTGTTTCAGCTATGAAGGCACAACCACTAAGGCACAACATTCAAAACATATAAAGTTGGGTAACCATTAGAATCTTATGATCGACTTCTCAAAACATGTGTGATGCACTGTAATACACCACTTGACACTGAGGTTAAGAGAAATGAGCAATATAAACATTTGCTATCTAGTATGGAGATGGTAAGAAAATATTTTAAAACTAGCCGACACCCGCTATAGCATACGGCGGTGTAAGAATAGGAACGGAAAACGATGAGAAAGGAATTCAGAAATCAAGAAGAAAGAAATACATCTTGAAAGACGCAGTTGTGAATTGGTGCTTTGCTGGAGACAATTTGTGTCAAGAAATGACTCACTGATAGGAACAGGCAGTTGCCGGATCCCGGAACAGAGATGACGTTGTACAGAAACCCATTGACAGAGAAGATACTGTCGTTCATTTTATAACAAAGGCTTAGGAAACAACTGTCGCAGTATAACGAAAATAGCAAGGAGTAAAACCAATAGCAAGGAATGAAACCAATGCCAATGGTCGAGAGCATAGACATATATAGATAGATGCCACATTCACTGTGTTACCCAGTCAACACGATACGTCAGCGCGTCTGCCCTATTGTGAGTGGTGAAAGTGCCATTTAAACTAATACAGGCAGACGTGGAGACTGGGTTTTATGATGAAAAAACAATAACGTTTAAAACAGTATTGTTTACATACAACAGATTTTGGTTAATCGTTTACATGCAATTATTTATATCCATTTATACACAAATAATGGCAATTATTAAATAATAATTATTATTATTATTATTATTATTATTAAATAATTCCTCCCATATAAATAACATTTCTTGGACTGCCTACTTCCATCTCTGAAACATTTCTAGACTTTGTCCTGTTCTTACGCAACACAGTACTAAAGTATTGGTTAATTCCCGAGTCACCTCACATACAGATTACTGTAATGCTATTCTAACTGGCATCCCACAAAAACGTATCCATCGCTTACAACTTATTCAAAATTCTGCTGTCAGGATAATAACCTGCTGTTCTAAATCCACTGAACATATTACATCTAGTCTCTCTCAACTTCACTGGCTCCCTGTGAAGTTGTGAATGGGTATTTGGCTGATGATGACAGTTACCAGATACCGGAATATAGATGTTGTTGTACAAAAACCCATTGACAGAGAAGATAGTGTTGTTCGTTTTATAACAAAGGCTTAGGAAACAACCATCGCAGTATAACGAAAATAGCAAGGTGTATGGGAGGCTACAGGCAGCATGGGGAAGGGTATGGAAGAGGACGAATAGGAATCGAGAAATGCCTTCTCAGCTGCGTGTGGGCGGGACCGGGTTTGAAGTGGAAGCAGGACGAACCAGATGAGAAATATATATAAGAGATATACAAATTGGCTCCCCATTCACTGGAATTGCTTCATGTCTTCCATCAGCTCCCAGTGACCCCAACATTGATAACTGAATAGATAATTAAAAATTGCAAATCTCTGTAAGAAAGGATGGCACAGTGGTAAGAAAGATCAAAGGCAATTAATTTAATATCTAAGAAACATTGGCTGAAGGGGCAGTGGATACAGAAAAACATTTAAAAAGGTCATAATGACTAAGCCTGGCAAAATTTCCTGAAACAAAATATTATATATAAACTACTGCATGAGAAAAAATACCAATCCAAGAAAACACTTTCAAAGCCAATGAACATGTGACATGTTTAATTAAATGTACGTTGCTCATGTCTGGATAGCTTTTTCCAGCCCCTTTAATTCAATTAGAGACCAGCATTGTACTAAAAGGCTATCCAATGAGGGTAGTCTCACTGGGTCAGTTCCTAATCCAGTCAATCTAACAGAGAAGAACTCACACAGACACAGGCAATGTTTATATGGCCCTCAATGAAGCAAGCACCTTGCACAAGATTCAAACCCAGTACACTTCCCTGCTTCTCTGTCTAGTTAGTTCAGAAGAGATGTTTTGCAAAAAAAAAAAAAAATTGTTATTTTTCAGCAATGTTGCCCTACAAAGTTAAACAGGCATTCAATTAATTTCATTTTGAGACTACTTCTGTCAAAGTTACCGTGATAAATAAAATGTATTTTATTTTGCTTCAGGGGTTCAATGTTCTGCATAGTTACAGTCTATGTGGATCTTACTCCATATAATCGCATAAGTTTTCATCTGAGATGTGCATGTTATTTAGTGACTCTATCGACCTAGTATGTACACATGAAGGTGTGAATATATCTGGTAGTGCACTGGTGTTTCATTCAATGCTAGTTCATAACATACAGTGCTGCTAACATACACACATCAAAACTGAAACTAATGTGAGTTCAGACACTGAATGGATAACTGAAAGTTCTTCATGGTATCAGTTTACAGACTAAGTTTGTCTTTTCATTATAAATATTAATATTGTCAACATTTTGTGTAGGAATGTGGTGTAAGGTTTTGGATGTTATTGTATCTACCAACACTCATTTTTCCTATGTAGCATGGTTTCATTTTACAAAAGGATTATAACCCTGTATTGCTGAGCATGTTGGCCTAAATCTCAAGTCTTCACTACTGACACCCGACCTGTCACAAAGTTCAGTGTTAGTCTGTGGCAAGAACAATGATGTCAACACTGTTGTAATTAAATGAAACCATAGCACTGTTTGTGCTCCATACTTGGGACAAGAGTAAGGGGCTGGCCACAAGTTGGACTTTCTATCTGACCCATTAACTCTCATGACATTGTACTTTTAAAAAAATATTAAATATTATTATTAAAGTGCATGGTAATCAAGAGACAACAGTAAACTACATTTCAATCCCTGTCAAAATGTGTAAACACTGTCCATGTCTGTAGGAGTATTATTCTGGTATTCCAGGTGTGTTCAACATGTCAAAGAAATGCATGTTAGATTAACTACTGACTATGAACTTGATTGATATGTGTGAGGGTGCCTTGTGATGAACTTGCCCTCCATCCAGAGTTGGTATCTGTCATGTGCCTGATTCTGCAGTATTTGCGTCTGACACTGAACTACCTAGAGCTGGGTTTCAAAATGGATGGATGCATTCTTATTAAATAATTTGAATCATGTTTACTGCCTAGTATGTGGAACACAAACTGAGTAAATTGTTTTTAATGTGTTTAATTTTATTAGACTATAGTCCAAGCAGGAGGAAAATTCTTATAAATTCATGAGCAGTACCTAAACCCATATTTTTAAAATAAAATACCAAATGCGGTAACAAATGCTGATAGCTTTGTTTCTTAGGATAATCTAAGAATTACTCTGTGGTCTAGTCAAATGTGCAGATCAGCTGTTTTGCACAAACAAATTCTGAAAGAACTAAGACCGCTTTAAACATGTAAATTTGTGAGCAAAACATCAAGTGGAATTCCATTCAACTCACAGCATGGAAAGTCTCAATGCCTTGATTTGTTAAACCTAGTCATTAAGAATTATACAGAATGTCATATTATTTCTTGTTCCTTGCAAGAGTAGTTATATTATTTCAGATGGGATAATAATTTACATCAACATACAAACTCTAATGGGTGATTTAGGAGTAAATTTTGCAATAACCACAAGATAATGTTGAAATGCCTTGCGTTCTCCACCCTTTTGTTGCTCAACAATCTTTCTGCATATATTCTATCCAGGAAAAAGCACTTCAAAGTTTTTTTTAGCTGCCTTAAGGTGATATTCAAATGATATTTAAAAAGTGTATAACAAAAAAGGAAGAAAGAAAACTAGATAATTTATCCAGCAAATAGGTGTGGTGTTTTGATGTTTTTCTCCTATTCACAAGGGCAGGGTTATTTGACAGAGGAATGATGTGTTTTTTCTCAGAGGAGAAGAGAACATTTTTTTAAACAGCAGCTGTGGGCTATCACCAAAAAAGGGGAATATTATTAGCATGGATATCTGCATAACTTGCACCTTGCCCAGGAATGGTTCCTACTGTCCATCAGTTTGCTCCAGCAGCTCATACTGTGACTCAGTAGTGTGTGTGGCCCTCACATGTCTGTATGTACTCCCAACAATATCTGGGCATGCTCCTGTGGAGATGCCAGCAGTTCTCAATTCGATTCAGATCTGGGGAATGGCAGTCAATGTCATCAATGCTTTCATTATCCAGGAACTGCTTATACACTCTGGCCACATGGGGCCGGGCATTGTCCTGAACCAGGAGAAACCCAGGGCCCACCACACCAGTGTAAGATCTGACAATGGCTCTGAGGATTTCATCCAATTACCTAACAGCAGTCAGGGTACTGTAGCCTATCATGTGTAGGTCTGTATGACCTTCCAAGGTATGCTTCCCAGGACCTTCAATGACCCATTGATGATGTTGGAGGCATCGTAGCGTTCACCACAGCATCTCCAGACTCTTTCATGTCTGTCACATGTGCTCAGTGTAAAACTGCCCTCATCAGTGAAGAGAACAGAGAACCAATGGCAGAGCTGCATGGTGATGGACTGTGAGCGCAGGTCCCATTAGAGGATGTCAGGCACTCATGTCACCCTCATGGAGTCTGTTTCTGACAGTCTGATCAGAAACATGCACACCACTAGACAGCTAGAGGTAATTTTGTAGGGCTCTGGCACTACTCCTCCTGTTCCTCCTCAAACAAAGGTGCAAATACATGTCCTGCTGCTGGGTTAATGAAGGTCCTGTCCAGCTTTCCTCATATACAAGCCTGTGTCCTGGTATTTCCTCCATGATCTTGAGACTGTGCTGGGAGACACAGCAAACCTTCTTGCGATTGCACGCATGCATGTGCTATCCTGGAGGAGCTGAACTACCTGTGCAACCTGAATCAGCTACAGGTACCACCTCATGCTACCAGTAGTGACAAGAACATTAGTAAAACAGAAAACTACAGAAGAATCGGTGTGGAAGGATAAGGAGAGACCGATTGTCTCTGTCCACCAATTGTAAAACCATTCCATTTTTGGGGGTTGTCTTACTGTTGCCTCTCCAGAGCAGCTGTTGATACTTTCATTTGCACCAAAGCAGGTGAAGCTGATGAACAATTGTTTATGTCTCCTAACTAGACAGATTATGAGGATTAAGGGTTCCCTTAATTTTTTTTCAGCAGTACACACAAGCTTTCATACAACATCATGTTAAATGGATTTAATTTTACCGAGATGTAAATTTCAGTATAACAAACATTTTTTCGACCAAAAATGGCCACCCAGGATAATAATGCGATGCAAAAAATACTTAATACACTTTTGGTGACTCTTGGGAAACCTTCAACAGGCTGCCTCTAGAACAAAAGAATGTGAAATTTCCAGTCTAGGTCAGTCTCAGCAAGGTTCATCACGAGTGTAAGCAAGATATTATACACAAAACCAAATTCAGAGTTAGTGCTCCACCGAGTGTTCGCGTGGGTAATTATCCTGGAAAAAGTTGAATTAAGAAAGTAGAAAAATGACTTGGCGAAACCATTTGAAATCCCACCTTCAACACTGTCATCAATTCTGAAAGATGGAAAAACCATATAAGACAAAGTTAAAGGCTGGGCGTTGGGACCTAAATGAAAAAAAAAATAGAAGTGTGTTTGTATTTCCATAAAAAGAAAAAAAAAGTTACATCTAACATCTCATTTCCATTCTGTATTCATACCTGTATTTCTATAAAAAAAGTTACGTCTAACATCTCATTTTCAAATAAAATATTTTTTGTTTTTCAGTTTAAGTAGTGCCTTTTTTAATACATGTATTGTTGAGCTTGGTTCACAGAGTTAGTTGCATAAGAGAAAGAAAGGTAGGTCTAGATTGTGTGTTAAATAACCTAAGCATCATGTGATAAGCACATCACACAGTAAGTCGCAGCAGAGCAGCTACGGAGCTGTCCTGGTGCTACTGCTATTAGAGATGGCGAATCACCAGTGACTCTAGTGACAATAGTATAAGTACTTTCCTCATATCTGTTATAACAAAATTTACATTATAACAAAAAATTTGTATGGTCCCATGGATTTTGATCCAATGGAATTCCACCTTTATAGATAGATAGATAGATAGATAGATAGATAGATTAAAAATTGCAAATTAAAGTGTAAAACAACAAAGTACCAAAACCATCCTTCACCTTCCTAACACAGGTGTTTTGTTCCTTTCTAACAGTAAAATGGATTCTTCACTTGAACCTGAAGACAGTGTTCCTTTACATCCTATCTCTCTCTTTCCTTCTCCTGCTGTAACCGCTCTTCCTTTCTGCTGTCAAGCACTCACCACAAACATTGAACTGTTTATCAGACATTCATAAGCTTCTTCTTAGGTCCAACCCTGTAACTCATTCTGTGCTCAAAAGTAAATCTCTATTTGCTCCTGGCAAACTAGCATTGAGCTCCCTCATTTTCTTTCCTGGTGACTCCATAGTCATAGTATTTCTGTTAAAGAACCAGGTTTCTACTTAAGAATCTCTGCAGCCAAGTATAGTTGTATATTAATTGTTCTATCCACCTTCTGTTGATGAGGAGGTCCTTTTACTCCATGTTTGCAGCAAACATCAGGTAACACAGTTACTGCTGAACCAGCTGCACCTTGTGTGAACATAACTCATCTTATTGTTGTTGTTCTTGCCAGTAGCCTGTCCAGGATATACTGCATTCAAGGAAGGCATATCACCTCCACTGGCATTGGTCTTGTTGGAATGGCATTTTAGTTGTGTTGCTAATGTCTGGGTATGCTTATTACTTGCTGTTTGGACCTAATATGGCTTCTGCAGCTATCCTAAAGCTCTTTATCCTTTTTGCAATCTCAGTTCCAACTAAGTCATTAATAATTAAAAAAAAAAAAGCATGATTCAGACATGGGTTTACTCTGCAAAAAACAAGCATGATTCAGCTCACTCTACACCTCTGGCTATAACAAACTAATCACCAGTACTGCTTCAAGGATCAGAAACATCTCTCAAAAGTCATGGAAATGCCTCGTCATAAGAACATTTCGCAGTCTGGTGTGTTCCTGCATTTCTAAAGTTTACTCTCAATTATGAGATCAAGCCAGAATGGTCACATCAAGACTATCTTCAGCCGATAGCCTCAATGGCAACTGCTGGCTTAGTGGAATTGTACTGGTAGTATACCGGGTGTCCCGAAAAGAATAGAGTTTTAAAGAGCTGTAGCTTGGTGCCCATTCATCGGCGACTGCAGAGCAACCTAGTGGCGTTTTGAAGAATTAATCTAGTTTCATTTCGTTGCTGGTAGATGGTGCTAGTGCTTATCAAAAAGCTTACAGTGTGTTTTTTCGATTAGTTACGTTTGCTATTATGGCTGTGCCACAACAAAAACCTTTTTGCGTTTGTGAATTCGCCAGAACTCAATCGGTTAATACTCTGCAGCGGGCATTTCGTCAAAAATATGGGACTGATCCTCCAAATGACAATAACATCCGTCAGTGGTACTGGCATATTTCGGGATACTAGGTGTATCTGCAAAGGTAAAAGCACCAGGCGACCTCAAACTTCCTCCTCTGCTGAGAATGTCGCCAGAGTGCAAACTGCGTTCACTCAGAGCCCATCGAAATCAGTTCAACGAGCAAGTCATGAGTTACAGATACCAAAGTCAAGTGTATGGAGAATTCTCCGACGCCGGTTGGTTATGAAACCGTATCATCTGCAGTTGGTTCAGGATGAGGGGATAAGACATGTCGAGTTGAGTTTTCAACTTTCATCCAGCAAAATTTGGAGACCAATGAAGATTTTTGTTCCTTGATTATCTTCAGTGATGAGGCCACGTTTCACATTAGTGGGAAGGTAAGTTGTCATGTACGAATTTGGGGTGAAGAAAACCCTCATGCAGTTATCGAACATGAACGAGACTCCCCCAAGCCTAACGTTTTTTGCGCGATTTCCAAGTCGAAAGTTTACAGGCCTTACTTTTTTGAAGGAACCACAGTAACAGGGGCTGTGTACCTGTTAATGCTGCAACATTGGCTGTTTCCTCAATTGGAAGATCAAGAACCAGCCGATTTCATTATTTAACAGTATGGGGCATCACCTCACTGGTCTCTTCAGTGCGGCATTTCCTAAATGAGACCTATCCCCAACGTTGAATGGGAAGATCTGGGAATCAAGATTTGTCACTCCACCATTGGCCTCCAAGATCCCCAGATATCACCCCATGTGACTTTTTCCTTTGGGAATACATCAAAGGATTAGTGTTCCAACCACCAATGCCTACAACTTTGGATGAAATGAAGTTGAATAGCTGCCATTTAGAGTGTCAATCTCGATATGTTAGAGAGAGTTTGGCAGGAATTTGAATACCGCCTCGATATTGTTACAGTTACTCGTGGTGGGCATATAAAACATTTATAGATGATCTGGGAAACGTGAATATAACAGTTTTTGTATATGCTTGTATAATTCAATAAATACAGCTCTTTGAAACTCCAATATTCTTTTTTTAGATACGAAATTAAACTAGATTAATTCCTCAAGACGCCACTGGGTTGCTCTGTAGTCTCCAATGAATGGGCGTCAAGCTACAGCTCTTTAAAACTCCGATATTCTTTTTGGGACACCCTGTATATGTTTTGCTTGTAGTCTCTACCTCTAGCTCCTTTAGAGCAAATACCAATAGGCTGCAACTTAATAAAGTAAGGGCTACTATAACGTGATGGCCCCCTCCCTGTCAACACTGCAAATTAAGGGCTACTATAATTTGATGACCCCTCTCTGTCAACACTGCTACTTGGAGAAGCTCTTCAATCACCAATGTGGGTTTGTCTTTTAAATTATTGACACTCTTGACTCTTTGGCCTTTCCTGTGTCTCACTTCAGCCTCCTTAGCCCCAGGTAACTCGTTGCAATCTGGACAGTTCTCCCCAGCTTCTCAGCTCTGGAGTTGTTTTTCAATTTTTTTCTGTCCTCCTTGTTTAACTGACTTTATCATTTCACTCATCTTTAGAGTCTTAAAAAATACTATATACAAGGACTCTACTAATTATGTATCTATTTTTCATAAGTACATATTAATTTATTTTTGCATGTTATTTACTGACTGTTATTATTATCTAATTTTAGTTTGTAGGGAGCCACTTCAATCAACCACTAACGTGTAGCATCCACCTGGATGATGCGACAGCAGGCATTTTTGTGCCAGTACACTCACCACTCATGAGCTACTATAAGTGGTTAATTGGCTATCTCTGTCACAACTTTGAGACAGGGGATGATTAGGGGGCCAGAATGACTAGCCCATAAAGGGCAATTTAGCCAGGACATTGGGATACATCCTGCTCTTTACAAAGGATGCCCAGGGATCTTTTATCACATTCTGGAGTCAGGACCTTGGGGTTACGTCTTATTGAAGAACGGCACCATTTTTATAGTGTCCCCAGCACTGCACTGCAGCATCAGAAACCACATTCAGACCACCGGGTAAGCACCACCTGCTGACCTCACCAACACCTCTTCAAGCAGCAACCTAAGCTTTGGCAAGATGGTACCCAATCCAAATACAGGCCAGGCCCAAACATGCTTAGTTTCTGGTGGATGGCCTCTTCTTAAGTGCATGTGGTATGGTGTAAGCTGCCGTAATTCTGGGTGTTCAAAACAAACATAATGATTTATTTCATGCAGTAAAGTACATAATAAACACAAATTGTATAATGTGTGCTTCAATTAAATATGTAGATATTCTTGACCATAATAGAAATTTAATGTTTCACCCTCTGATAGAGGTCCATAGAGAGCTAGACCCATAGTAAAGAATCAAAAAAGAATAAATAATATCATATTCGTAATCACTGACCATGAAATAGTCTAAAATGATACCCCACATGCTTATGTTTGAAATTTGTCATTTGTAACCTTCTGGGAGTAGCTCTTAGACAGCTAAGACCACTGGTATAGAAACAAATATAAAAAAATGATCAAATTTGTGATTATCAAATATAAAATATCATAAAATGACACTCCACATGCCTATATGAGTTACCAATCCTCATTTAATGAAAGTTTTGTGAAAATGATTAACTTTCACAGCTTGGAGTTGAACTTAAAATCTGCTGAAGAAACCTATTGGTTCACCCTTTACCATAAGGGTGTTTTTTCCTGCATAAATTGTGGTCCAAGATGGCCTAAAAGTGAGGGTTTTTCAGGTCTAACAGACCAAAAAATAGGGATAACTTTAAAAAAAACTTGAAGTCTTACATAAGCAGACACTGAGACGCATTCAGTGGTATTTGTACCATTGAGTAAGAAGGACCTGGAGAAAAACTGAAGTGATTTCAAAGCATTCATAAGTAATTCTTATGAACACAATTAATGTTGGTGTTGTTGTTGTTATTAGTGGTCAAATGCTAATGAGCTATTGCTTTCTATTGTTGTTATTATGGTGATTGTTTTATAGAATTAAACATATACAAAAGGAAACATTTACAACAAACTATGAAGAAATAATAGATACTGTAAATCAGCGAAATCCATTTATCAGCAACAGAGAAAAAGATAAAAAGGGAAAAGAAACAGTATGACACATTTCTTAAGAAATAACCTCAGTTGGAGGTACAAAAGACAGAAGATTATGAGGGAATATGATATCTGGATTCTAGCAACTAGAACATCTAAAAATTCAGAGTAATCAAAAGAGTACTAATACACAAAAGAACACAAGACTGTAGAGACATGGAGCTCTCACTGATTCTAATGGCCTTGTTGTGGATGAATCATGTGTAAGAGTGCTAACTCAATTAAGTGTCCAAGTGTCTTCCAACCTATTATTATGTCTAGATTGTATACGAAATAAAAGAACAAAAGCTGAGGAGCTGACACTTTACCTTCGCTAAGGAAAAGGAGAGGGCAAAAAACAGAGTGGATAGAAGCCACTCCAAATTCAATCAATTCAATCTCAGATCAGATGGATAGCGTACTCACAATAGCATACTTCTAAAAGTGACAAGGGCCCATCCGAGTTTCAACTTGTCTTTAATTAGGATGAATGTTTAATGAAAAGACTGAATAGCTATTGCATTAATAAAATCCCACAGAACATTTCAGTTTTACTCAATAACAAAAAATCTTTTTTTTCTCAATTTTAAGTGGAACAGTATCCATCCATCCATTATCCAACCCGCTATATCCTAACTACAGGGTCACGAAACAGGGTCACAGAGTGACTATATGGCTACTACGATTTTATTTAAATAGAAAAGCAACTAGTTTAAATAATAAAATTTGATTACTTTCTAATTTGATCAGTGACTGTATGGCTACTACTGGCAACGAAAAAGCCTGTAATCCTCTCTAATGCATGACTTTTATGTATTAGGTTCATTTGAAGCTTGTAAAAAGAATTCTTACCAGAACTGATATTGTACAAAGTAGTTTGCTTCTGAAGTATATACTCCTTCTGAAAGAATGTTTACTTAAAATCAAAAGATGCAGCATAACTGTTCACAAAACTCTCTGTTTTGGACTTAAGCAAAGCAAAGGATTAAGAAATTTTAAAAACTTAGGGGGCAATTTAGAAACATAAACCTGTGGTATACACAAACACACACACACAAACACATACCCACACAAAGATATTAAGGCATTTGGCTAAAACATATACTGTAGCATCATTAACCAAAAATGCACAAATCCAGAAACTGCACCAACTGAAGAATTCCACGTTTCAAACCTATGAAAAACAGCTGAATACAGATTGATCCAAAACTCAAATATTGCCAGATGTCTCATTACAGTCAAGAGTATTATTAGGGCACTTATAAATTAGTGGCACAGACGTAATAATACACAGGTTTACAATTAAATAACATCTAAACAATCATATAACAATAGAGAGAGTTTGAATATCATACTATACCATCATGCAACACTTGGTCATCTGTTGAACCCAAGTTTTAACACTTAAAAGAGGCTTGTCAGTATTCAATACCTTACATTCAAGGGACATTCCTTTTGTTGAAAACTTTTAGACTCTCAAATTTTCACACAGCCTTCTGCATGTCAAATGTATACAGTACAGTAGACGTCAAATCCATAATCCACTTTAAAGTTATAGGGCCAAATTCTGTTTTTACATTTTATTTTATTTTAAAAAACCACCACATTACAATATCTTACTACTCATTCAAACAAAGAACAATAAAGTAACAGATATAACAATTTTCTTCAAAATTAAAACAAACTGGAAAAAAGCAAAACAAAGCAACATTCAACACCCACACATGAGAAAGAGAAAAAATAGAGAAACAAGTAAAAAAGCAAAAAATATGATAAAATGATTAATAACATAATGAGTTAATCACAGGCTCAATATGTTTATTCTAAAATAATATTAGCAAATTCTTGCCGTGTTTTAAAAACGTTTTATACATATCCTCTAAAAAAGAACTCTTTCTAAGTTGAAATAATACTGAATATCAATTATAGAGTTGAGTTATATGAGTTATTGAAAGGAGGGATGGGATTCTTCCAGTTAAGCAAGATAAGTCTGAATGCAAAGTAGTTTTGTATAGGCTATTACAATCAACTTATCCCTATGCACTTTAATGCAATTAATGACTTACAGTAGGAGTGACTGTACCACCTAAGCTGTCTAAGAAGTACGTAAATATTTTTGTAGAAAAGAATGTTAATTTAGTACATTGCCAAAACATATGGCCTAGTGATGCTGGACCTAGATGGGAAGTTTGCTGGGTGGATCTGAATTATTTTAAACAAGATGAATGTGATCGAGGTTGCACAGATATATTAAATCTTTGGATATAAAACTGTAACATTTATCCAGGCACTTCTCTGCGTATGCCAGAATGTCTGATTGACATCTGAGTACATTTTTCTGGGCAGAATTTGATGAAGAAGTTGTGCTTCTATGTTTATTATTTGTTCAGGAAAGGGCATGACATTTTTAGCATTTTGTCTGTTTTTACTGCTACTTAAATAGAGCAGCTGGGATCAGAATTTCTGACAGGGCATTTATAGACATTGCTCTTATGATTAGATGCTCTGCTCCTTAATTATTTTAACCCCGAAGTGTTAATCCTTCATGTTAAACCTCCTATTTGCCTGTTCCAAAAAGTAGGATTAGTGATTTATCTACATCTTTGGCCTCATGGATCATGTGATTCTGGCTTAATCTGTTCCAGAAACGTAGGTTTGGCTAGTCTAGGTTTTCTGGAACAGGATAAGCCTGCTTACATTAAATCCTGACTTACTTTAAACAAATTTCACACTCAACCTGCTTTCTGGAACAGATTGCAAGTCACCACTGGACATACACAACTAACCTCACTCATCTGGGCCAATAAGACTACAGCTGGTGTAGTGACAATGAAGCACTACTGGTTTCCCAATTTCCTAATTTGCCATATGGTTGCTAGAATTACAACAAGGTGGATCCCCTCTCCATCCAAACAGAGTTCATGCTATTAGAGGTCACATACAAGGACAAAGGACCCAAAAGCCATTGGGACTGTAGATAGAAGTTTACACATGCAAAAGGCAGATTTTACAGTGTGAATTCAAATGCAGTGGTTGAAGGAGAAATGGTATAAAACAGAACAATAGTAATCAAAATACATACTTCCAGCAGGCCCGGTGCACACAGTTGATGCACACTGCAGGCAAATGTCAAAACTCTTCAAAAGTATAAAAAAAGTCCAAAAAAAGAAAGGGTTAAAAAATATCCAGGACATTTTTAGGCATAGGGAACAACTAAAAAAAAAACTTTCCAAACAAACACAAGGGACTCACTAAACTGTGCAATGATTGTAGATAATGAGATGGGAGCACCCTGCTTAAATGCCTTTTAAAGACTCGTGTGTCCACCTGGTAATTAACCTCCTTAGCATTATGTTTACCCCTGGAAAAATGTGCCAAAAACATTACATTTTTTTCAAGAAGAAAAAATGGCATTATGTGAAACGTACTGTAAACACTAAACTATCAACATAAATACAGTAGGAAAGGTATGTTGAGTGTCCATTGCTGTACTGATACAGATTTAGTACAAGTTCTTTATGTGATATGTTTTGAAATAGTCACCGACACACAGTCCAAATAACAATCAGGACAGTAAGAGAGTGTTTCTTTGCACACTTTTCTTATAATATTCTTTGTTGACAGTCAGTGCCTGAGCTGCACGATTGATGCACCCTTTGTGACATTGTAGGCTACCACGGTGCAAGGCTTAGGGACTTTGACATTTTCCCAGAAACAAACGTTGACTGTTGCTGTTGAGAGCAGTGTTTAGAGGGCTAACATCCTTCTTGTCCTTCCACTTAATTTCTTGAAGCACTTTGGTCGTACACTGCAGTATGCATCAGTTTCATTATCCATGTCAACACCTGATGACCAGTTCATATTGTCATCACTATCACTTGATTCAAATAATGGTTCACTTTCATTTTTGTCTAAAGCTGGCTTTATAGATTTTTGTTTACATGCCATTGTGTTTTCGGTTGAAGGTTCCACCCCCACTCATGAATATTGATGAGTTACCTTAAAATGGCAAAACACATTGAAATAGTAAGGCCTTTTATGCACCATAATGTTATTTCATCCACTAGATGGCAGCAGAATACTATCCCAAGAGTTATTTGGGCTTCACATGGTAAAACGGATCATTAAATGTCATCATGAGTCTGACTCTGGGTTAACCGTAATAATATAGAATTTTGAAGTCAGGCTCAGGGTAGATGTGAGCTATTTAATAAGAACAATTTTAATGTAAGTATCTAGTTGTGCAAACATGAGTCACAACACATATTTTCAGTTGGCATATAAGCGTAACAAAGCAACTTTTAAAATCACTTTTAAAATTGCTTCTATAAACCCCAATGTTAAATAAATCTGGTCTTGATACTGACAATCTTAATTTTCAGCCTACCTCTCATTTACCTTTTCTGTCAAAAGTTCTTGAGCGTGTTATAGCCTCCCAACTCATCAATTACTTAATTTCTAATAATTTGATGGAACCCTTTCAATCTGGTTTTATAACACAGCACGGCTGTGAAACTGCCCTGCTTCGGGTAACCAATGATTTGCTTATGGCAGCAGACTCTGGACAAACCAGCATATCAATTCTGTCAGACCCCTGCATTTGACACTGTCAGACATTACATTCTACTGTCCTAAAATGAGAACATTCTGGGTATCTCTGGTACTGGCCTCCAGTGGTTTAAGTTCTATCTGATTGATATGCAAGAGTTTGTTAGTATTAGCAACAGCAGGTCCAGCTCAGCACTGGTCACACAAGGAGTTCCTCAGGACTTTGTCCTCTGCTCTCTGCTCTTCTGTATCTATATGCTTCCCCTTGACCATATTATTCATAGCTTTGAACTGAGTTATCATTTTTATGCAGAGGATATTCAACTTTATTTCAACGTCAAAAGCGAAACTTCAGTGAAATGAAAACCTGCATGGAGCAGAACTCTTTAAAATTAAACTGCAACAAAACTGAACTCCTGCAAATTGGCACTAAAGCGCAACTTAAGAAAATGAGCTCCTGATTTCAGTCACTCTTGATGGTGATCTCATCAGACCTTCTTCTAATGCAAGGAATCTTGGTGTCATTTTTGATTCCTCTCTTTCCAATTCCACCCACTTCGCCTTCACTGGCTCCCTGTGTTTTACAAGATCAAATATAAAATTCTATTAATAATCTACAACGCTTTAAATGGCCTTGCACTAGACTACAAGCAAATGTGGCCAACAAATGAGGCACTTGTTGCCAGTGTCCAACTTCCAAGTTCTTTTGCCTGCCTAAGGTAAAGTCATCTCTGATGGAGGGTCGCAGAATTCGTTGGGTAGAGGGGTCCTTTCAAAGGATTGGCTGGCCCAGCACTGACTCAGCACTGACACTGACTTGGAATGACCAATAGAGGGAAGCAGCTTGATGGCCAAGGTCTCTAGGGCTCTGAACAAATCCAAATTGTATTATGTAATATTATCTACTGTTGAATTCTGCTCTGTACTTGTAATACTGCTATTGTACTATTATATTGTATTAAGGAGTACTTGTGTTCTGTTCTGTGTACTGTAATGTATTTACCCCCTTTTTTGATACCCACTGCACACCCAACCTACCTGGAAAGGGGTCTCTCTTTGAACTGTCTTTCTCAAGGTTTCTTCCATTTTTTTCCCTTCAAATGTTTTTTGGGAGTTTTTCCTTGTTTTCTTAGACAGTCAAGGCTAAGGGGCTGTCAAAAGGCAGTGCCTGTTAAAAACCCATTATGGCACTTCTTGTATGATTTTGGGCTATACAAAAAATAATTGTATTATATTGTATTGTACAACAACACCAATTCCAAAAAAAACTTTGGACACTGTGTAAGATAAATAAAAACAGAATGCAATGATTTGCAAATCTCATAAACCCATATTGTATTCACAATAGAAAATAAAAAACATATCAAATGTTGAAATTGAGACACTTTAATATTTCATGAAAAAAATACGCTCATTTTGATTTTGATGGCAGCAACATGTCTCAAAAAAGTTGGGACGGGGCAACAAAAGATTGGAAAAGTAAGTGGCACTAAAAAGAAACAGTTGAAGGAATATTTTACAACTAATTACTTTAATTGGCAACAGGTCATTAACATGATTGGATATAAAAGGGACATCTTAGGAAGGCAGAGTCTCTCAGAAGTAAAGATGGGCAGAGGTTTACAAATCTGCAAAAAATTGTGTCTACAAATTGTGGAACAATTTCAGAATAATGCTCCTCAGCATAAAATTGCGAACACTTTGAATATCTCATCATCTACAGTACATAATATCATCATAAGATTGAGAGAACCTGAAGAAATCTCTGTGTGCAAAGGACAAGGCCGAAAATCAGTATTGGATGCCTGTGATCTTTGACCCCTCAGGTGGCACCGCATTAAAAACAGGCGTGATTTTGTCATGTCATGGAAATCACTGTGTGGGCTCAGGGACACTTCCAGAAATCATCGTCTGTGAACACAGATCGGCAAGGCATCCACAAATGTAGGTTAAAGCTCTCTTGTGCAAAGAAGAGCCATATATGAACATGATCCAGAAATGCCACTGTCTTCTCTGGGTCGAAACTCATTTAGAATGGATTGAGTCAAAGTGGAAAGGTGGTCTGTGGTCAGATAAATCGAAATTTGAAATTCCTTTTGGAAAATATGGACGTTGCATCCTTCGGACTAAAGAGTAGAGGGTCTATCCGGCTTGTAATCGGCACTCAGTTCAAAAGTGTGCATCTCTGATGGTATGGGGGTGCATTAGTGCCTATGGAATTGGCAGCTTGCACATCTGGAAAAGGCACCATCAATGCTGAAAGGTATATACAGGTTTTAGAGCAACATATGCTCCCATCCAGACAATGTCTTTTTCAAGGAAACAATGCTACTCTGCATACTGCATCTTTTACAACAGCATGGCTTTGTAGAAGAAGAGTCCGGATGCTGAACTGAACAGACCTTTCACTAGTTGAAAACATTTGGTGCATCATGAAATGAAAAATATGGCAAAGAAGACCCAGGTTGAGCAGCTAAAATCCTATATTAGACAAGAATGGGACATTCCACTCCCAAAAGTCCAGTAACTGGTCTCCTCAGTTCCCAGGGGCCTCATGTGTAAACGGTGCATACGCACAGAAATGTTGCGTAAGAACTTTTCCACGTTCAAATCGCGATGTATAAAACCTACACTTGGCGTAAAGCCACGCACTTTTCCACGGTACCTCATGCCTTGTCGTACGCAAGTTCTCCGCTCGGTTTTGCAAACTGGCGGCACCCAGCGTCAAAGCAATGGTACTGTTCTTGTGTGATTACTCATTATTTTCATGACGCGGCTTTATAAATACACAGAAACTAACCGCATATTGTTTATTAGTGTAATGCATCTGATTGTAATTAACTCGTAACAATATAATGGTCCAGGGAACAGCCATAGTATTCCAAATACCATAACTGTTCTCACTTCTCCTTCTTCTTCTTCTTCTTTTCTTCTTCTTCGTCTTCTTTCAGCTCCTCCCGTTAGGAGTTGCCACAGCGGATCATCTTTTTCCATATTACTCTCACTGCACGACTCGGAGTATTTATATCACTATATCTGAGTGTGAATCACAGCAGCAGCTGATCGGAAAGAGAATTATCGGTATACGGCATTAAGCACACGCTGTCTCTGCCACGGCAAAACGTTTCAAAGCCTTTCCTGTACGGACCTCGCGGTTCAGAAACAGTTTAATCCCAAGAACTTTAAATGCACTCAATCAATTGCACCTTGTAGAACTGTTAGGACTTATAAGTACAATCACCCCACTGTAAACTTGCACTACAGTTATAATATTACACAACCTGAGTCACTTTATAAAGCGCGTATTTACATATGATGACGATATCATTTTTAAGGTGAAATGCAGCAAAATATGTTTGTTAAATTATACACATAAAACTTTAACTTCATTTAAATAATCTATATTCTTCACTGGGTGTGTCGTGAAGGGTAGAATAATTAAACATGTACTACGAAGATATTTCAATGTTCTTTAAACGTTTTGAAGAATCGGCGCTAAGCTTACAGATGGCTTAACGTCTATTACAGAGCTGATTGTATGGCGATCGGTTACTTGGGGAAAGAAAAGCAAGGACTCTTGGGCGCGCCAATATATATTGAATATAAAACAGAGAGAAAATAACAACAAAAACACAGCTAAAAACGCAGCGACAAATTTCGATAAAAGATAAATGCTTGTCATGAGCACGAGGCTCACGAAACCCATGTTTAATAATGTGCTTTAGCTCCTATCATCATGAAAATGATATCACGTATACATCTCAGTATTTTAGTTATTCAGAGAGCTGTAATATCACGAATGTCATGGATTCTGTGTCCAGTTGGAGGAAGAGAGCCAGTTTAAGAAGCAAGTAGTGATTCACACACATAGATCACATACGAGTAGAAGATCAAATACAAAACAAAGCATTTAACGTGCTACTTTAATTACGATGTGATTTGAGAAACTGGTTAATTAAACGATTTTAAGATGAAGTTTATGATGTTCTACTAAATGACAAAATAAACTACATGATTAAAGTGGAAATGTCGAGATTGAAGTTGACATTTCGTGCTTTTTCCCCACCGTGTGCCTTTTTTCTCTGTACCCTAATAAGCTTTCATATGACACTCAGACAGTGGGCTACAACTCGGCTTTTCACGGTGACTTTGATATGTGACTTCTTTTTTATTTCCGGCACTGTGCGATTTTGTGAACGTGAGCTTTCAAGTTTCTCCAACACGCTATGTCACTCGATCAACTTCCTTTTGTTGATTATACCACGGTTTATTTGAACAAATAGTATGTTTATCCTTTGCCTCCACTTGGTATTCGCTGAAATTCTTATATTTTCCCCGTGCTTTTCCCATTGTCTTTTCACAGAAGGTAATTCTGGGAGGATTTGGGGCGTTACATAATGCGCATGCACGAGCGTTAGTTTTCACGCTGATCGGGATTTATGTAGCGGAAGAGCGTGGAAGTTGGAGTGCGCACAGATTCCTGCATCTGGATTTTTCTGTGCGTAAGCACATTTCAGCTTTTGTGCTTACGCCATGTTATAGTGCGAGTTCTACGCACGGCGTTATACATGAGGCCCCAGATGTTTACATATATAAAGAAGAGAGAATGCTACACAGTGGTAAACATGGCCCCTGTCCTAACTTTTTTGAGATGTGTTGCTGCCATCAAATTTAAAATGACCTTATTCTTCTTTAAAAATGGAACATTTTTTCAGTTTAAACATTTGATATGTTTTCTATGTTCTACTGTGAATAAAAAAATGAGTTTATGAAATTTGCAAATCACTGCATTCTGTTTTTATTTTCATTTTGCACAGCATCCCAACTTTTTGGAGTTGGGGTTTATTCATCAGTGACCTTTTCCATCACCATGATCCTGTTCATCCACTAAGGACCTTTCATTCTAGCAATCTTATTGTTGCTCCGTACTGACCTGCACTCTATGGGTGACAGGGCCTTCAGCTGTATAGCGCCCAGACTTTGGAATGACCAACAAAATTAATTAGATCAGCTGACTCCTTTCATTCTTTTTAAAAAAACACTTAAAACCAATATGTTCATTAAGGGCATTAAGGCTCAAAATTCTTATTTCATCTTTCACATTATCTTTACTTTCCAAACTCGAGTATGTAAAAAGACATCCAATAAATAAAATGTGATTAAAAGTAATGTGGGCACTGGTTTTATTACCTTTACTTCACCTGTGAAAATGTAAGCCTACTTCAGATCACCATGTTAAAATTTACACATCATCATCATCATCACCTTTCACAAAACATTGTTGTCACATTCTAATTAATATGGTCAAGTGTTTAAATACTTAAAACAGCAGGACTTCTCTCAAAATATGATTACGTTTTCAAATTTGTTTGAGACTTGAAAAATGTGACTCCCTTTTCAAGTCATGTGTTTAAGTATTTACCACTTAATCTTTTTTGCTTGACTAAGCTTTTATTGGATTGTATAAAGCATTTTGTAATGTTGACAGCTGCAGACACAAATGCATTAAAATATTTGATAGGTAATTAAGGAGAACACTGTACATTAGGATTACTTTGTGTAAATAAAATTTACATTTCACCTTTAAGACTATGAGAAAAAAGCGGTCAGAAAGCTTTCTAAGCAGAGCTGGCTGATTTTCACATCTGGGCTGCTACAGAAAGGTCCTTTAGTTGTTTATAGAAAAAGGTTATTTTTCCATTTGCAGCAATTGGTCACAGCAGACACCATTGGATAGCGTCCATTTGAATTCCAGTGGCAGATGCAGATCTCTTTTCCAATGGAATTTTAATCAAAGAGATCATATATCACCTACTACACCAGCTCTTTTAATATTTTATCTATGTATTATTTCTTATACACAATACACTTCTCATGCATAATAACTATTTGTTGTTTACAATACAAAGTACAAAGTGTGAAATATACACATTATATATACTGTATGTCTTGTTTCTAAAAGTTAAGTGATACCCATTTTAGGACTATTAGTGCTACCAACTCAAAACTTTTCATTAGATGGGGAAGGGCCAGGAATAAACTGCCTTTTTCTGGGTTTTCAGGGGCTCACAATGACCAATTTGCCAAGAGAACAGACTGCAGATACATATGCAAAACATGCTTTAGCAAAAAGGCAAGTGACCCTCAGTCTCCTAATACTTTTTCCAATCTGCATTCTAGCATTGAACAGTCATTGACCTATTTGGAAAAGTTAATGTGGCTTGAACGTGATGACCATAAGCTATCAGTTTGCTGTCTGTGATGGTCATTCTCAAGCACCTATGTAAGTTAATGAGTTTGGCTATAACACGCACTGTTATCCATTTAGCAAAAACCAAATTTATAACCTTGACACACACATTAGTCTGTAGCCAAGTGTCTACCTCTTTTCATCCTGTGTGCCCACATACGCATCTAATTGACAACTACCTATGAATGCTCAGTCTCTGCCACTGACAAAATCCAAATGAGTAAATAAGAATTTTGTTTCAGGAAGCCTTCTCTGTGCGTGGTATCCCTCTATATCACATATTTGCAACCTGCTGGAGTGCACAAAACTAATTTTCTTATTAAGTATACAGGAAAAAGCCCACCAGCCAAAGAATGCAAAGTAAGACAGAAAGACCTCACCACATGTGAATATAATACAAGTGCACAGCACTGCAGCAATCCAAGTTCCTTGGAGAAAATTATATCAAAAGCATCTGCTATAACAGTTCAAAGATAAATTAGAACTCTAAATATCAGGAAAAGGCAGCCAACCAAGTACTGCTTTCTCATACTTAAAAGGATAAGTTATTTATTTTTCAAGAAAATGCTATGTAGTCATGTAATTGTATGTTCAAAATCGCAGTGCATTACTGTACAAGAAAACTGTCATATTTTATTTTCATAACTGAAACATTTATTCAGTCAATTTTTATTATATTTATTTTAATTAAGTAAAAACATACATTACAAAATATTATATATACAGCTGTTTAGAAATTAAGGTTGGAGAGGAAAAATATGCCTAGGGCAATTGCTGCATTTACAAAGTTAGCTTCAGAAAACCATGCACTTGGGGAGTGAAAGGTTGCTGTGGAGGCAGTGAAGTGAATAGCATAGCTAAATTTCTTTAAAAATGGTACAATCTTACAAAAAAAAAATGCAAAACAAAAAATATATGACGTGGATACGCTGTTTTTCAATATGTAGGCAATTTCAAGACGTGAATCAATACTTGAGAGCATACTTGGCTTTAAAATGGGCATATATAGTAAAATAAAGGCTTGTGCTCCATAGATGCCGTATTAATCTACAAGAACAGTCACAACATTTCTCAAAATGTATAATAAAATGCTTCACTTAATAATACAATTGCCCATAGCAAATATTAATGTATACCATTATTGTAAAAAAATAACATTAACATGTCACTATGTAACATGTTACTATGTAACATACTGTAGATCAGTAACAGTATACTGATACAAGTACATAGAAAAAATAAGGCAAGCAATCCAGCATCCAGACTATTATTTATATATTCAGTGATCTGCTTGCTTTCTAGAGTTCCATATATATTATTATTTCTAAAGACAGAATGATAAATAATTCCCTGCATTCCAATGAGAGGTCCTTCAAGATTTAAAGGAAACTAAGGTGAAAAATAATTGGAATGCACACAAAGTATGTGAGCCAAAAAAGTAAAAACGTGCCAACTACATAGTCAAGACTCTTAAAAGATGAAGTCAACAGTGAACATTACTAGTTTTCACAGAGGAACTTTTATGAGAGGTTCTAAATGAAAAGCTAATGCATCACTTATGTGTAGTTTTCAAGTCCAAGCATTCACATCTGGATCCTGTTACAGTTTTGTGTGAAACTTGTAAATGCCAAGTAGCAGAAATAAAAGTATTCTTAGGTTCCTTATTTTTATGTATTGATTATTGATTAATTGTACAGCTAGGGCCTTGGGAAAATGCACACACAGACACACATTCTATAAAAACAATACTTTAATGGTGCTGCTCTCAGCTTTGATAAGTCAAGGACTAACAAGTGTTCCTAACCTGCTTAGCACAAACATATTTTTGTTCTTAGAATTATTTGTAATGGAAAGGAAGTCTAAAAGCTTTGAAACTACAGAAAAATGATTACTGCTATTTTAAAGCATTTCTCTCAAAACTATAATCATTATTTTGTTTTATTATAATTTAAAGAAAAATAAATTACAATATCAATATGTACAACACAATAGTTTAGCTAAATGAATGTAAAAAAGCATAAATAGATGTAGTAGAATAATAAACACTTGAACAGTCTTTTTCTAATTAACTTCTTTGCACCCAGAAATAAAGAGAACACTTATTTTCACACAGATTTATATTTGGTACTGAAATGCATTGTATCCTATGCCAGTTATTCAGATGTCTACCTATGTCACAAAATATAAGTAATTAATCTACAACTTCAATCAGTATAACTTAAAAAGCTGTAGAAGACAACATCATAGCAAATGCAAGGCAACTACAAAAAAAGGAACAAAGATTTAAACAATATCACATAATTCTGTAGTCAAAAAACTATTTAGCAAATTGCTGAAAAAATAAAAAATATAATTAAATAAAATCCTTTAACCAAATGCACTTCCCATTTTCATAGTTTTTGGTCCTCTTCTTTTGCCACTATGCTCTTCCCACCTTGCAATGACATAAGATCCCTATTGTGCCTGCTCACTTAGAATCCTTTAGCACTCTTTTTTTCTAACCAATTGTTTCATATCTGCAGTAGCATACAGTATAAGGAAATGTTTGATACATCTATAAACATCATAAATACAACCATGCCATTAACAGTTACTCAAATGTTGTAAAAGTGACAATTCCCCCCGTTTCCTTCTGTATACAGTGTATTCTTTTCACTTGCTTTCAGTGACCTTCAGTAATACTGATGGTTTTCCTCTTTGTGATCATATAACATTATTTCTATTTATTATCTATCTTATTTTATGTTCATTTATTTTATTACTATTTATGTTTTATTGTTTATTTTTTTAATTTATTTTATTTTTTTATTTTTCTTTTATTCTATTATTGTAAAGCACTTTGGCCGCAGCATTACTATGTTGTTTGAAATGTGCTATATAAATAAATTGACATTGACATTCCATTGATTTCACATCTGGCTCTGCATTTTACCTTTGGATTTTTTTAATTATATAGCTTGTAAGAAAATGGAAGGACTGACTTCCTTTGGACAAAGGAAACTAAGATCAATATATACAAGAATGCTGGAGAGAGAAAATATCAGAGAAGAGAAGAAATGGCTCATGATCTGAGCCAATGAATATTATCTGTGAAACATGGTGGAGGCAGTTTTACGGCATGACCATGTTTGCCTACAAATGGAAGTTACTCACTAGCATTTGTTGATGATATGACCGTTGGTGGAAATAGCAGGATGAATTTTGAAGTGTACAGGGTTATACTATCTGTTCAGATTCAGCCAAATACTGCAAAACTGATAGGATGACAGTGCATAGTACAGATGAACAAAAAAGTCAAAACATACTGCAAAAGCAAACCAAATGCTTTTCAAAGCAAAGAAGTAGGATATTCTTCAATGGACAAGTCAATCAGCTGACCTCAACCTAATTGGACATGCATTTCAATTGTTTAGACAAAACTGATGGCAAGAAGTCCAACAAACAAGCAGCTGCAGTAAAGGACTGGCAAAGCATCACTAGAATAAAAACCCAGGATTTGGAGATAGCCATGTGTTCAGACTTCAAGCAACCATTGACAGTAAAGGATTTTCAACCATATATTGAAAATTATCATTATATTTATAATTTGTCCAGATACTTTTGAGCTCCTGAAAATAGTGGGACAATGTATAGAAATGTTCTTCTTTTTAAACAGCTTATACAATATTTCTGATAAACCCCATAAATTAAAGTAGAAAGTCTATACTTTAATCATATCTTTGTTTCAAATCCATTGTGGAGGTGTACAGAGCAAAATTATGAAAATTTTGTCACTGTCCAAATACTTATAGAGCAGACTGTATTTTGCCAACACGCTGATAATGAGTCTGATAATACTGAATGCAGAAAGGAGTCACTCACGATTATTGGAGGGGTTATGCAAACAAATTTGGTGACACCTGTTATGCATTAACTACAATACAATACAATAAACTTAAAATACAATACACTACAATAAACCTAAAATTTCATTAGATTTATAGAAACTAAGTGAAAAAAATCAGTAGCCTCCAATTTCACAGATTTCACAGAGATCCATGAATTGCAGTGCTACAGCATGAATCATACACAGCAGAAAGGTACAATAAATTCAGTACTGTCTGACTTAGTTAATAATTGGAACATGCCCTTGTCAATTATGTAGAAAAAGGATTTCTGATACATTCTTTCAGTAGCTGACAAGTACAGTTCAGTTTGTTTCCGAATAGTGGCAACAAAAGCACAGCTCATTGATGTAAATAGAAGATTGACTCAAATCTCTTAGACTATGAGCTGTAATGGCTTTAAGCAGGGTCTGCCTCCAGTACTCCAGTGAAATGTGTTTTCAGTTATGGCATTCTACTGTGGCCCCAATATGGACAAATAAGGGAGAAAGGTTTGGCCAATTTAGTTTTTTGTAAATGCAATGAATCATAGGCTGGTGAGATATGTGGTACTCCCATGTTACTGAGAAATTAAAGAGCACTTGTTCCCGGTGTGCAGTAAGGCTAAATGGTGTATAGCATGTGCTAACTGATGGTGAAAAAGGTGAACATTAATTACCCTGAGGTAGTTAATATACCAGGTAAGCACTAGTCGGGAGAAAAACAGTGAGTATTAATTGTCAGAGAGACAATTGAGAGAGCATTAGAAAGGGAAGTAAAATGTCAGGAGAGTACTTGAGGACAATACCAATGAGTACTGAGTGAATCCAGCAAAGTGGAAGAAGGGAATGGTCAACAGAGAGAGAGCAAGCAGTGAGTGTGGTTGAAAGCCCCCTAGAGTACCAGTGAGAGCAAAGAAAAGCACTCCAACGCAGCAGGTGTGCTGGATAAGGGTGATTGCTCAGTAGAAAAGTGATGAGCACTGTGGATGCTTTGGTAAAGGAGAGTGCTAGGGTATACTCGGAAGAGTCACAGTTGTAGCAAGTGACATTTAGTATTTTATCAAGTGGTGTCAATCCTATACCAGGGACTTCTAAATGGTAGAATATGTCCTCAGTCTGGATGTCATGAGTCAACATTGGTGAGGTCTAGAAGGGTGGAGATTTATTTATGAATAATGTAGATCACTGTACACTGAATATTTAAGTTGGATTTTACTGAGGTCTTTGGAAAGTAGTTTTTCACTGGGGTTCCTTGTAGAACACAATGACTGTGCAAACAGGGTGAGTTATGGATACGTTAGCAGTGAAACTCCATACAGGCACCAATGTCTGGAATGACAGTTCAGTTCAGTAGTTTTACTGCTCATTTAGAATTACTGTCCTTTTGCTTTTTCTGCTACATGGATTTTGTAATTGTCCATCCATCCATTATCCAACCTGCAATATCCTAACTACAGGGTCACAGGGGTCTGCTGGAGCCAATCCTAGCCAACACAGGGCAGGAAACAAATCCCGGGAAGGGTGCACACACACACACACACACTCCAAGCACACACTAGTAACAATTTAGAATCACCAATGCACCTAACCTGCATGTCTTTGGACTGTGGAAGGAAACTGGAGTACCCGGAGGACACGGGGAGAACATGCAAACTCCACGCAAGGAGGACCCAGGAAGCGAACCCAGGTCTCCTAACTGCGAGGCAGTAGCGCTACCCACTGCACCACTGTGCTGCCGTAATTGTACATATTTATATGTTTAATTATTTATAATTATCTGATATTTAATTTTGCACAGTAATAAGATTAAAATGTTCAGATTTGCACTGATAGCTATTATTGTGTCCTCACTTACCCTAATCCACCCTCATATACGATCTACTAGATGATCTGGTGAACAGGTGATGTCCATGGCTAAAGGCACAAAGCATCAAAGATAATATTTCTAACTAATTTGATTTCACCACTTTTTGTTGTTTTCTACTGTGACATTGAAAACTGTTTCACATTACATTTTGTCACAGACGAGTGGGGTTCTTACCCGACCGGGACACCTAAAAGGACCGGAAGGGTGCAAGAATAGCTTCCAGGCCACGAGGAACAGGAAAGGACCACGGGAAAAGAGAGAAAAGATTATAACTCGTTGGGGCCTGTGGCCACCGCCAGAGGGCACCTTAAACCTCGTGGGACCTGGAAATAGTTACTTCCGCCACACTCTGCAAGATGGTGGAGGAAGCTTCCAGGGATGCCCGGAGTCCTTCCGGTGCAAAGGGCAGCACTTCCCCCACACCAGGAAGTGCTGCTGGATGGACGTCATCAGCCACCTGGAGCATATCCAGGCAGGAATAAAAGGGGCCGCCTTCCAGCAATCGGGAAGCTAGAGTTGGGAGAGGGAGAAGGACAAAGCTACCAGGAGGAGATTGGCGGCCAAGGACTGAGTGAAAGAGGAATATTGGGGTGATTATTAATTTTTGCATTGTGTGGTGTTTGTGGACTGTGTTTATTTAATGAATAATAAACGTGTGACTTTTATAAAGATGTGGTCTCTTACTGGTGGTGTCCGGGCATATTTATAATATACATAATATATATGATATACATAATGCTTTTTCTTTTGTTTATCCATGTATTAACATGGAATCGAACCATTCATGATCTAAGAAATGGCATTAAATTTGGTGAAAAATAAATTCTGACTTGTTTAGGACTTGTCTGTCTTGACTTGAGACATGACTTAAGATGCTCTTGTCCTGACTTAAGACTTAACACAAGACTTGCCCAGCATGACTTGGGACTTAATCTGGGACTTCAATGTCAAAATTTGAGACTAACTTGTTAATTGCTAGTTAGACTTGTTCCCACCTTTGATATACAATATACATTTTACATTCAGCACAATAATTAACTAGAGTTTACAGCAAATGTTGGCTCTTTTAGAGGATAGTTGTTTATTATGAAAGTAGGACACCAACAAAATACTTAAAAATAATAATTGCTGTAAATGAACAAAATGATGCATTTAAAAAGCATCCTCTAAATTGAACTTGGCCCCATTTTATACAGTACTTTGTTTTTGGTATTGCTGCAAGAGACACTATAACTCTCCTGATGTAGTTCAGTGTCTCACAAACAAAATATCTAAACTCTTGTGGAAAAACAACTTCCTTTTCTTAAATGTACTTCCTCAACCCAGTAAAAATAACTTTCTATTTACCAAGTAAACATAACGGTAGGTTTTCATAAAGTCTGCTCTGGCTTTTAAAATACTGTCATATTTGGTTATGTGCACCCCTCTTAGCAAATATTGAACGGACAAGAATATGGGGAATTGCATATCTCTTTCATTTCCACCTTATCTACTCAATGTGATTCACCTCCTCTCAGTGCATCTGGCATTCAGGAAATCTCCCTGATGACTTTATTATGTGCATATTTTTGCTACACCCCTCTCAGTATGCAGTAAGCCGAAGATTCTCACATGGCTTGAGGGAATGCAGCTGTGGTTAGACAAGAACAAAAATACTGACCAAACCATTAAGCATATAAGCCAAATTCAAAACAGCTTGACATTTTTTTAACAATAAGTCATATACATACAAAGAAATACAATAATTTTTGATGTATACACATTGTTTTCTGAATTCCTTTTAGTCTATTTTTCAATTTCTGCATAAACCATTACCCTTCTGTTTAAGTATAAGTCTATCTATCTATCTATCTATCTATCTATCTATCTATCTATCTATCTATCTATCTATCTATCTATCTATCTATCTATCTATTGTGGTGGATGGCCGGCTTCAAGTTCCGGTCCTCACCCCCAGGCCGACAGCATGATCGTGCCCCGAATTCCAGCAGGGCCTCATGGACTATGTAGTGTTTATACACAGCCCTGCTGGATACCTTGGGGGCCACCAGGAGTCGCTGTAGGGGGGGCTTATGTGCCTTATAACCGGGTCACGTGACAGGAAGGAACGACATGCTCCCAGGTTGAAGGAAAGGACTGTTTACCCTGACACGGAAGGAATAAGGAACTGTGGACTGATTGGGCAGGAACACCTCCGGGTCAGGGTGTATAAAAGGATTGTGGGAAAGCCCTGAGACTGAGCTGAGCTGTCAGGTAGAGGGGCGAAGTGTTTGGGCGAGGAGGAGAGAGAGTATTTTCATTGTGTTGATATAGTTTATGAATAGTGTCAAGTGGAAGGTGCTTTGTGCATGTTTATTGTTATTCAATAAAGAACTTTTGGACTTTTATCCAGTGTCTGGACTGGTACCTGAGGTGGACAAGGGCGTTGTCTATCACACTATCTATCTATCTATCTATCTATCTATCTATCTATCTATCTATCTATCTATCTATCTATCTATATATCTATCTCCCATAGCTCATATCCTTCATTGAGAGTTTAGAAGCTCAGATCTAGTTTTTTCCTAATGCTTTTTAGATGCGGCCTTCTAAGCATAATAAACAGCTTAAAATTACCTCTCATTATTTATACTTCACAAAAAATTCTGTATGACCTGGCATCCTATTCTGTACTTTAATCATCTTAGTGCACTGCCAACATACAAAAACATTTTGTACAGGTTGAATTTTGTACTTCACAAAAGACACATACTATGTTTATAACTGTGTAATCCAACCCTAACACTGATACAAAAATCTCATATTTGACTTTATTATATATGGAACAATATCCTTTCAACATAACTTATTCCTGAGTCATTTATGAACCTGTCAGTTACGTGAATAATCTCTCATGAAACACTTTGCAAAGTTTTCAAAAAAGGGTGATTATTGCACATGCTCAAATATAATAAACTACTTTTGCTACATCCTCAAAACTACAGCATATTAAGTGTTAAAGAATCATTTATATATTTTTTGTACAACATTCTTTATAAAAAAAAGTGTAGCATTGATTTTCACATGACTGTACAGTTGCTGCTTGTTTGCTATATGTGTTGTATTTTAATCATCTTGATATTAATACATATAGATTTTTGCTTTTATCAACTCATAATACTGTAATTCAAACACTGAAACAACCTTTTCATTTCATAATATTCCTCTCAAGCTACTGTTTAGTGTTTCTAATTTGCCTTTAAACTGCAGTTCTTATGTGTTCATAGGTCTAAATTTAAAACTGTTAATGATTTTTCTAAAAGACTAGGTAGAACGGCCTTTGCTTAAGGCTATGATTCCTTATTCTCTTAGTCAGTGGCTAAAGTCAGCAATTTGTTAAAATACTAATTCAAATCTTTGGGAAAGAATGGTAAAAATACATGTAATAATTAATGCTTTCTTGAGGGTGTGCTTTATCAAGCAAAAATATGTGAGCACGTAAATTAATAATGTGAAATCAGAACACGGTGGTACAGTGGCGCAGTGGTAGCGCTGCTGCCTCGTAGTTAGGAGACCCGGGTTCGCTTCCCGGGTCCTCCCTGCGTGGTGTTTGTGTGAGTTTCCTCTGGGTACTCCGGTTTCCTCTAACAGTCCAAAGACACACAGGTTAGGTGGATTGGCGATTTTAAATTGTGCTTGGCGTGTGGGTGTGTCCTGTGGTGGGTTGGTGCCCTGCCTGAGATTGGTTCCTGTGTTGGCTGGGATTAGCTCCAGCAGACCCCTGTGTTCGGATTCAACGGGTTGGAAAATGGATGTATGGAAGTCAGAACATACTATCCTCCTTCTTTTTGTTTTACATACTAATTTAGAAACGCAATTATGATTTAAATCTATTAATTTGTGTTTTTATTTTCAATTTCTGTAGCGCTTGTGACAGTGAACCAGTCAGAACCTGAACTGTTCTGAGGGCATTTTACAGATAACATGACGGAAATGCAGCCACTAACAGCCCTAGTGGTATGTGAATTGATTGTTACAACTTTTGTGACCTTGCCAGTGACACTGGTAAACTGACAGGGTGTTACACTTCCTGATTCTGGAAGGTTTTTTTTATAAATGCTTCTATAGCAGAATCTGATAGTTGGTAACAGGGATTCCCAATGACTTATGAGTGGCTCTATGCTACCTACCAACCTTATGGAAAATACCTTTGGGGTACCTGGCCTTTTAACTGGATATTGCCTTTTAGGCTAACGGTGACCTATTGAGTTGTGCAAGTTCACATGTTTCCCAGGCTGATCCTGATGTCAGAAGTTATCACTAGAACATTTCAAGAAGTAGTTCGTGAGGTTTAAAGGCCTATTCCATTCCTAAATGTTGTCACACTTAAAGTCACATTTTGCCAAAAGATCAACCAGTGAGAAAAAGAGAAGCTACAGGTGAAAGCAAAGGCATGGCTGGTGAAAAAAATGAGGAGTGTACTGTTGTTTGAAAGCTGCAAATCCCATAAGGCACCCCATAAGGACAGAAAGGTGTGGGACCTGTATTAGCCAGACAATATTGGGTAGCTAGGGATGTATTTTCTCTATTTTATTTTTATATTCCTTATATTTACCCCTTCCTTGTATTATATAATTAACAAAAATCTTTTATATTTATTTTAAGTGTTTGCATTGTTTTAATTGACAAGTTTACTTGCTAGTGCCTCCTACTCCTAATTGTGAGTTCCCCTTGGGATTAATAAAGTATCTATCTATCTATCTATCTATCTATCTATCTATCTATCTATCTATCTATCTATCTATCTATCTATCTATCTATCTATCTATCTATCTACTGGCTATACATTTTTAACATATGTAATGAAGGTTAATAATTACTATAAATTTCAAGACTGCTTGAAGCTTGGCATTACTGTATGTGTGTTGAATTCATACCAAGTCCCCTACCATTTTGCAAAGTTATTTTTTAATAAGATTATAATGAGATTAAAACTGAGATGTTTTTCATCTCATTCAGTAGGACTGTATCTGAATTTTGAGAAATAAATAGTATAACACTACAACCACATTATTCTTGCATATGTGTCGTTATTACTTAACTAGAGTTTTGGTTATTGCTATGTTGTCATAGTTATTCATAAAAACATATTCATAACTCCATTTATCCAACAATCCATCCATCCACTTTCAGTCAGGTTTTAATTACTGGGTGGCAGGGTACCAAAGTTAATTACTGCAGGAAAGGGGAAAAGCCAGTCCTGGATGGATTTCAAGTCACACAAAAACAATTACTGATAGTGAGGCAATTCACAATTGTCAATTAACCCTTCAGGCTAGTCTTTCAGTTATAAGAGAAGGGAGAAGCAAAGCAAATTCCTAATGCAGGTAGAAACTGAATATTTCATATTAACAGTGATGTACAATAGATCAATAATGAACCCATATTCTAAGAACAGTTTCAAGTTCTCTGTCTCCTATTACAAGTAAATTTTTATTTTTCACACTTCTTCCTAAAAAAAACATCATTATTTTTTTTTAAATTAGACAAATCTATAAACACTCTATTTTATTTTTAGTAGCTGTTTAGTAACCATACTATTTTACTGTCCTTTCTACTGCTTCAATCTACAGAAATGCAAAATTCACATGTTTATAGCTTCATCTGAGTAGTGACTCTGTGAAGGTGGAATTACTTTAGTCAACAAGTCTCTCTTTATGGATCTGTTTCTACAAAAGGTTACATTTAACACACATCTGGCTTCACTCGATTACAATGTCTGTTTTAACACATTATAGACTTCTTCTGGGTTGTAAGCCTTTCAAATTTTAAAGTAATAACTCATACTCAAATATTATGCATTAGAAATTTCTTTAAATATATTCAAAAATGGGTTAAAATATGCACTTCAGTACTCCTGTCTTCTTTCCACATAATCAGCACTGCCAAAGGGGCCCTGTGTGAGTGTGAGTGTGAGCATGGATGTGTGCATGAGTGGCCCTGCAATGGATTGGTGGTCTGCCCCAGGGCTGTGATGCCAGAATAGTGTCAAGTCTTGTGGCTCTGAATGAGATTAAGCAGCTTTAAGAATGTTATGTTGTTATGTTATGTTATGTTTTGTTATGTTATGCAGGCATTTCTGAATGAGATGCATTACATTTGCATTCATTCATCAAGTTGTGTAAATCTTATAAAGCACATAAAAAACATATTGAACACAGATTGATTGTCAATAGTAATGGAAGTTCCATGTTAATTAACTTTCTAAAAATTATAACATCCTACAATATAATGTGCCACATCCTGTTTTATTGTTTTTTCTTAAAGATTTTCTTTCTTTTTAACTTGTGTTTAATTTGCAGCTTTTTTTTGTTTGAGACATCCAATGTAGGTTGTCCGCATGCAAAGGAACATTTTGAAATTGGGAGTGTTAATACTGTACATGCTTTTGCTTGAAAGACACATGTGTAATACAGTATTGCAGTTCTGTTGATGGAACTTTGTAGTAATAAGTTGCCCAGATCTTAGAAATTTTAGTCCTAAGGTATGGCACATTTAATTGTTTCATTTAAAATGCCCCAGTTTATACAAAAGAGGGAGAAATAAGCAGTGACATGATCCACAGCTGCAATAATTAATGAGAAATTATGGACTTATGAAATGAATTTGACCAACTTTGAAAAAGGTCCATTCAGTTTTGTCTTTGGCACCTCTACGTGCAGCAACTAAAATGCAAAGTATCCTGCCTAATTTTTCCTTCACATGGCATACTAATCATCTTTCAGAGAACATTTATGAAGGAAAAAGCTGTGCCTTACCATGGCACTTCCCATATGCTGTTAATAGAAGCATATATAACCAAATAATATGCAAGCTAGTGGGAGAGCCATTTGATGTTCTTCTAGATGTTGCATCTGGTATACACCCCTGTGCCTGGGGGAAAACTAACTACCTGCCCAAACCACATAATTTGGTTTCCTTTAAACAGGACAAGTAGAAGTTTTACTTCAAAATCATGTCATGGAGCTAGATGGAGGCCAGCATCCCTGAAGAGAAACCACATTTAAACCTTGGGTACTTGCAATCTCAATCTTTTGGTAACAGAGATTGTAACTAAATGTGACACGATGAAACCAGAATAAATGATAAATTGAAAGCTTCATTTAAGAACATAGACCCCATTTCATCATCAGGATCCAACATGATTCACTGATAAATTTCATGATCACATCTACTCACACATCTAGCTTGGTAATAAGACACTGATGTACATGATCACCTTCTCTTGTGGCAGCTGTTGACCCCTTACATCTATTTAACTAGCCACTCTCTTATAGGAGGTGAACCATAATCTAGACTTGAACTCACTAATTCTTATCTGGGGAGCTCAAACTTAGCTGTGATTCATTACAGTGCACAGTGGAGATCACAGTTTGATTATCCACAACCACCAGATGTGAAACTCTTAGATCCCAAAACCAAATAATTTCCAAGTTATGTATGCACTTTGACACCCTGACCATCAAAATCATGAACAGAAAAGAAGTCAAGACACACAACCTTGGCACAGTGAAGCACCCACATTGAATAGACTGAACTTGACACCAAATATGCAAACATAACTCTCACCAGCACATTCAGGGAAAAAGGACACACAACAGTAATTTTTTACATCCACAATCCCATTGTACATCCCAAAGGATACCACAGGCTACTAGGTCATCTGCTATTTCCAAATCCACTAATTTAAGAACTGACAAACTCCTATGATTCTTGAAACATCTGTTCACGCAAAAAAAGTTAGTCTACTGTTCCACATTAAGACAGTGTGTACCTTTCTCCTCCAGAAAGATTCAACTCTTGAGTGCAAAAATTATAAATTTTCAAGTAAGTATAGAATGTTTAACCACATTACACATTTAAATTTATTGAGAATTTTAAAAGACAAATGTAGCAATCCCGTAAGCTTGTAACTCCAAATCTGACTTGCTGTGAACGTTCATAAATCTATAACAATTCTTTCTCAGCCTGATTTTTAGTATCAATATTTTTGTATGTCTTAAGTATGGTTGTCTATGACTATATTTCAAAGTCATTCTTAAACGCCCCCTTTCTACTCTCTAGGCCTCAGATTTTTCTTCTGAACTACCTAGCCCACTACAGATTAAACTCACAAAGACACTCACATGCTAGTTAACAAAAATGTACCAAATCATACTCAAACTGATTCTGCTGTAGATAAAAAAGAAGTAAACACCTTCTGAGAAGAAATAAAGAAGCCTGGACAAATTCTGCACAACCTTCTTGGGAGACTGAAATCAAGTTTTAAAAGTAAAATGTTAACAACATAACAGTGGATTAAAAAAAAAACAACAACAACAAAATCTCAAAACAAACTGACAGCAGACTAAGTAATTCTCTGACATGAGCATAATGTGTGTTCTCTGAATTTCTTCTCTTTAAGGGTCTCCTGGGATTTGAAACAATGTTAATCCACATAATTTAATAACAAATGCTGCAAAATTTTGAGTAATAATGTACTGCACATTACATGCAATACAAGTCATCAAAACAGATGGCTAATATTTCTGTACTTAATTTATTCTTAAATTATAGAGGCACAATGCTTTTTCTTGTTATCTCAATGCGTGAACTCTCTCAGATGTCCCAATTTTAAGAACCTACTGCTGAATGGCTTTCTCCACAAAAAATTAATTCCCAGTTACATCTAAACTCAGTTACGAAGAATCAAAACAAGTGTGTTTCCTATCTATAAATAAATGCTGTAAACATACCTTAAAATCCAGCATAGTTATTCTGCTGGCATTTTGTGGCATTATACTTGATCTTTTAAAGCACTTGAGCTACATCATTTGCATGAAAATGTGCTAAATAAATAAATGTTGTTGTTGATAATATTTTGTAGTGAAGAAACAACACGTACTAGCGTAGATGTCACATTATGGAAATGTACTAGATGACATACAGGTCTCCAATTTAAAAAAAACCAAAAGTTAAAATTATCCCGATCCTGAATCGTCAGAAGAGGGGATGCACCCATGCATCCAACCTGCTGAATCCGAATACAGGGTCACGGGGGTCAGCTGGAGCTAATCCCAGCCAACACAGGGCGCAAGGCAGGAACCAATCCTGGGCAGGGTGCCAACCCACTGCAGGCCACACACATACACACACACACCCACACACACACCAATCCTTCTAACCTGCATGTCTTTGGACTGTGGGAGGAAACCGGAGCACCTGGAGGAAACCCATGCAGACACGGGGTGAACTTGCAAACTCCTAGTGGTGATACTCACAGTCGAATCTCTGAATATGTTTATGAGTCACCCAGGGCAAGCAAAGCAAATGCTCAAAGTTATGACTGTGCATGTCAAGTTGGATATGAGTATAAGAAAAAGTTGGTCACAATCACTGAAGAAAGTGGCTACTTTAATTCAAGAAGCCCTGTATTTATCATTCTCTTAAGGCTGCATCTGACAAGTGGTATATGCCTATAAATGTAGCACTTGATGACCAAAGATCTATTCGCACTCTACCAACAATTGACTACTCAGAATACACTACACAGTGCTCACTACAGCTCACCCTCACAATTTTGACAAGTGGAAATGATAATTTCATATTGTACACAGTGTCACTAAAAAAAACAAATAAAGATATTATTAAATAAATAAGTAAAGAATTAAGCACCATAAACATACTTGTAGCCGCCGATGTATAAGGCGAAGTCAGGCACAATTATGTTCACACATAATTGTTTTTATTTATTTATAATTACATTCCACAATGCAGTTATTTATTTACTGTATTTATTTATTCAAACATATTTCTCCATACTGAACATGCTCATTGAAATATATTTCTTTATAAAGTTGGTTGCTTTTACATTCAGTTGCCATTGACACAAAAAATTCAAACTGAAAATTTTCCTTGATTTTAAAGTCTTTTGATTTTTAAGTCTTACACTGGTAGCATATGATAGAAGGTCACAGATAGAATGGGTTAGATCCAAAGAAACATTCACTCACATGCTCACTTTTATAATATCTTCCATATTTCAAAAAAACCTAAAGCAAACTTTTTTTTTTTACTTTCAAGACAGACGTTAAACTTTACTGCTATGGAGCACATTGTGTTTAGCAATTTAAACACTATATAGATTTAAAATGTACTGAATTAACTGCATCTCTGCAGGACCAACTCTAATGCTGAACATCTTTGTCAGGAAGATGGACATTCAGAATTGATTAAGTTCACAGCCTGTACACTGGGTAATTCACTGTTTTAATAAGGTTTTCTTAGAAAATTTGGAAAAATCAGCAGATGAAAAAAAATCAGGAGACAGATCAAAAGCCTATCATAAATACACATACACACACGAACACAGATTAATGATGCAAGTTACACTGTAAAACTGAACCAACAATATTTTTCAGTTGAAAGTTAATTTTTATATTAAACAGTAGTGGAATCATATCACAGAAATGTAGTGCCATGTAGGTTTTAGACATGCTGAGTTTCTGTCTAATGCCATAGAACATATCTATACTAATAAAAGGCAAAGCCCTCACTGACTCACTCACTCACTCACTCACTCACTCACTCACTCACTCACTCGTCACTAATTCTCCAACTTCCCGTGTAGGTAGAAGGCTGAAATTTGGCAGGCTCATTCCTAACAGCTTACTTACAAAAGTTGGGCAGGTTTCATTTTGAAATTCTACGCATAATGGTCATAACTGGAAGCTATTTTTCTAAATATACTGTAATGGAGTTGAGCTCGAAAGCCGTGGGGGGCGGAGTTTCGTGTGACATCATCACGCCTCCCACGTAATCACATGAACTGAATGTCAACGCAGTACGTAGAAAACCAGGAAGAGCTCCAAAATCTGCTGAAGAAAACATGCATTATATAATTCAGAAGGCAGCGAAACAATAAGAAGCAAGCGAGTGACATATATAACCATATTCATGAGTGCTGCTTCTTCGCAAACAAAGCACGGTGTAAACCTAAACTTTAAATTAAGTACATAGATAGGCTGCCGCTGGCGTTTGGCATGCCCACGGGTAATGCGGGATACAAGTTTAATGAGAGGACGCAGGATATAAGCGAGAGTTTTGATCACTTTGTAACTAAGTTAAAATTGCAGGTGAGGGGCTGTGCTTATGCAAATTCGAGACTGTGTTTGTGGGGATTGACAGTTAAGGCGGGTGGGGGAGTCACGTCATCATCTCCCCTCCCATTCATTTCATTTCGCTCTGAGCTGCGCTCTGCAGCTAACGCAGTGTTACGACTTTGTGACGCTGCCACCAAATACTCATAGAAAAATCCACAAGTTAATACACACGCTGTGTCTACAGTTTCTCCACACTGAATCCTCCAGGCACTACTTACAAAAGGTTACATTGACAATCGTGTTTTTTTTAAAATAGTTCCTTTTCTTAGCACAAGCACAGCTGAGAAGCTTTGATGCATGTGCTCCATAACACGTTAAAAATGACGCATTTAATCACAAGCAAAGGGGAACTTCTGTCAATGCATGATTTCCTGGTACACCGATTACATTGATTAGCGGTTTCCGATTCATTTTAGCCTCGCACACCCTTGGTTTGAGAGGAAGTATGCAAAAATATGAGGTTGACACAGAAAAACAGATCACCAATTGAAGCTTTATGAATAATCGATTCGCCATCAATAATTGTTTTGGTAAAGCCATACTCAGTGTAATCCTCCTTCCATTTTATAATTTTTCCACCACTAGCCATGATTAAATGAATGGTAAAAAAGTAAGAGCGAAGTGAGGGTGATTTATTCAGGCAGGCAGGCGACAGCTCAATAGCTCGAATTTGGATATAAGTAGCTTCTATTTAGTCGCCAGAAATATCTTTGTTAGGAATGGAAGTTGAATTTAGTGTTTAAATTTCTATGGTAAAGAAAAAGTTATGCAATGATGACTACATTTAACCATATAAAGTCAAAACTTGTATATATAAAGTCATTCACGAATATATAAAGTCAAAACTTAATTATATAAAGTCACTGTCGGAATATATAAAGTCAAAACTTGAATATATAGCCTAAAGTCATTCCCAAATATTTAAAGGCAAAACCTAAGTAAATAGACGGCATTGGAATATTTCGGAATACTGTATATAAAGTAAGCGCTGGAATATATAAAGTCAAAACTTAAATATATAAAGTCAGCATCGGAATATATAAAGTAAGCGCTGCAATATATAAACTCAAAACTTGAATATATAAAGTCAGCGTCGGAATATACAAAGTCAGCGCTGGAATATCCATCCATTTCCCAACACATTGAATCCGACCACAGGGTCACGGGGGTCTGCTGGAGACAATCCCAGCCAATACTGGGCGCACGGCAGGAACCAATCCTGGGCAGGGCACATGCATCATTTTCAAAACATTAACCGAACAGTGTTTTTTTAATTTATTTTTCTGAATACGTTTTTGTTAACTTAGTTCAGTTCAGAGTCGTTTCAATCAATAGATTTTGACTTTCACTTTATACATTCAGGAGTGAGTTTATATACTCCGATGTTGACTTTATATAATCAGGAATGACTTTATATATTCTGACGCTGACTTTATATATTCAAGTTTTGACTTTATATATTCAGAAAAAAGTTATGACTTTATGTATACCGACGCTGACTTTATATATTCAAGTTTTGACTTTATATATTCTGACAGTGACTTTATATATTCTGACGTCGACTTTATATATTCACAAAATCAATTTATTTGCCTGTTTGGCACCCCATAGTATATGTGTGTGTGTATATATGTACACATGTATGTATATATATGCCAGCAACACTCATGACAATGACAAAACAATTACATTCTCAATCATTTTACGTTATTATTAAAATGTTTCCTTTGCTTTTTACTTCTCCGCCTAGCGCGGGTATTTTGCTATATATATATATATTGTAGTCAGCGTTAACAGCATGGTGCATTATGGGTATTTCGTTAGAGTTTACTTTTTGTGTTAATTAAGCAAGGCAATCGATTTCTTTTGCACTATAAATGTTATATGTGTGTTATATTTCAGTTAGTTGGGTGAGCTTGGGTCATTTGCAGCCCAGGTATATAAAAGTGTAACAGTTACCATTATGGAGAAAGATGTCTTGATGAATGACCTTGGCTATGGCCTTGCATGTATTAAGCTTTGTTTTTGACTTTCTGCCCTATTAAAGAGATAATAAAGGACATAGCTGTTTCTTGCTAGATATTCCATCTATGCAATTATTTACGGAGACAATCTGGGTCGTGCGGTGTATGGGATACGAGTGTTCGCCTGCTTAATGAGCTAGGTACAGCTGCGTGTATGGCGCTGGCATTCCGCTAGCCGATAGCTTGGGGGAAGTGCGCAGCAAAGTTCAGCTCCGAGAACTTCAATACTCAACTACCAGTTGTTACAATATATATATATATATATATATAGATAGATAGATAGATAGATAGATAGATATGACAACAACACTCATATCAAAGACAAAACAATTACATTAACAATCATGTTACGTTATTTTTAAAATGTTTCCTGTTCTTTTTCATAACTTCTTTAAGACACTACTTCTCCGCTGCGAAGCGTGGGCATTCTGCTAGTAATATTTAGAATGCATAAGGTGCAAATGCAATTTGCTTTGGGTTTGTGTCTGTGATCCGATATCCTTTAACTAAACCTTCAGTCAGTATAGTTACATATTTATGTCATGTTCAACTTTACTGTGACATGTACAGTGTAATTCTTTGTATGCCTGACCGTCATGCAACATGTCACCATTCTACAGTAACATAATCAACAAGTACTACTTGAGAATTTCTATGTAGCTTTCTCCCGAAAGGATTACACAGAAGGTGATGCCACAAACTGTGCACTCTCATAGAAACTCTAAGCCTTTTTTCAGTACAGTGTTGGAGTCTGCTTCAGTCTAATTGCCAAACAAACCAACCCTGAAGGTCGCCCCTCCATAGCAGACCACAACCGTGTACACTTACAAAGGATAGGTTATGAAATAAACCTGACCAACCTATATTATATAACCTTATTCAGCTCCGTACTTCTGTCCTTAAACATAACATTTCTAAATCCATTCAAATCCAATATGGGGTTAGCAGAAGCTACAGTCTATCCCATCATCACTTGGCTACAAGTCAAGATTCCACACTAGACAGTAAGCAAGCCCATCACAGAACAATCCTGACTAATCAGTACTGTATTATCTTATAAAGAACAACCCCACTGTAGACTTTAAAGCACTTTCTTTGATTAATGAAACCTTACTTTTACTTTTACTAAGTGATGTCAAATATGGTTTGTCTCATGTGAGTTTTTTCTTTAAAAAGTCAGATGCCATTGACACATAAATTACCTATGACTGAAATGGTTTCCTGATTTTAAAGTCTTACCATGCTTTTAAATTTCTACAGAAGGTTTTTAAAATAAGGAATGTTTGGCAGGACTAGTTGCTGGGGCTCAAAATGAGCATTTTTTTGACGAGATTGTAAGTTTGGCTTGGCTCACAGTTTACTCTGAGATGTCTTAATTTATTATTCTGTGACGCTGAAAATGTTCCAGTGAAATGTGTGCAGATTGTCCCTCTCTCTATCTTTGCTCTCACATTAGCTGAACACAACCATATCAAGGCAAACATCAATTTTGGGCATGTATGCATTGGGCTCTATTTGCTTACAGTATGTTCTCTACACAAACGTAAATAAAGAAGCTGAGATTAGGGTGTACAATATCATCTAGGCCTGCTGACAAAGAATGCCTTTGACAATTTTGAAAATGTGAAATAAGATCTCTTGCAAAGCCTCACTTGGCCAAAACATAAATTCACAGGTGCAGATTTTTAGTGCTACACAGCTGTCTGCATAGCAGACAGAGCTGCCAGGGATACTGTATATGTACAGATGTCACAATGTGAATCACAGTAATATGGCAACTATCTCCATTTAATTTTATCTTAAGATGAATTACTGTATATAAAATAACGGAGAATGAGCATTTTGTCAGAATTAGTCACTGAATTTTGCACCTGTTCTTCTTAAATCTAACTTGAGCTGTGAAAAGGATTTAAGTTTACTAGCACATTTGAGCACACAATAATTTCACATGGCAGGTAGACTAGTATGGAAACAAAAAGTGATAAGGTACACCACATAATTCCAAACTTTTTCTTTTCCTTTCATTAACATACAAACACCGTAACTACAGGTTTATTTCCTGGGTTGAACATTCAGAGAATTAAAAGGTGGTTTACACAAATCTGAAAAGAGTGATAACATGAAAATTCCTAAGTAAGCTGGTGCCAAAAGTTGAACGTATCAAAAATACCAGACTACAGATTGTACTGCAGTACTGACATAATACTGACAGTCTAAGGTTGTAGCTATAGTGCAATTCTCAATGTAAACATCTTTCTTATATTTTTTTTTAGAATTTCTAAAATTAAAAATATCTTAAAATTGTTAAACTCCAAAGCAAATCTGAAATGTTTTCTGTGCATGAAACCATTCTTCTAGAAGATGAGGCATAATGTGCCAAAACAATTCCATTATTTTAAGATTGTGTGACCGATCTTCAGCAACTTGATTGGAAACAAAGTTTCTTTTGTTCAAATGATCTACTGTACAAGCTCCATAAGACTTACTAATGTATACTTGTGCAAGAATGCCTGGCAGCTCTCTCTAGGTTCACCATTTTTATTAGAAACATTTGCCACATTTAATGCAATATGAGCATCTGGCTTTCGTTTGAAATTCTTAAAGAACAGCCCTAGAAATAGACAAAAAGCATAGTCAATTTAGTGGCCAGCAAGTAATACGTTTTTTAGAACTTTTTGTATGTCATTACTCTAGCCAGAGGAAGAATGAAACTTGTATTTTAAACAGGAAGAAAACAAAAACTGAATTCAACATAAGCATGCATGACTTTCTCCACCTATTTATATTTTCAAACTGAGTCTTATTATTTCAATACATGATATTCCACCAGTTTAATTAAAGCAACAAGGATATTTATTTTTCAAGAGTCGATAGTCATATTGAGCATTTTTAGAGACCACTTTTAAATTTAGGCACATCCCAAAGGATAGTATTTAACCTTACACTGATAACACATCTCTAAGTTTGTTCATGAGATAACTGAGAGAAATTCATAATTCCTTATCAGCAGAAGCTCCACCATATCGAAGCAGCCTATTTGGAGACTTGTGTCTGCAAAGACCAGCCACTTTATTAGGTACACCGTTTAACTGCTTATTAATGCAAATATCTAATCAGCCAATCACATGGCAGCAACTCAATGCATTTTTGGCATGTAGACACTGTCAAGATGACCTGGTGAAATTCAAACTGACCATCAGAAAGGAGAAGAATGATGATTTAACTGACTATGAATGCAGCATGTTTAGTGCTAGACAGGCTGATCTGAGTACTTCAGACACTGCTGATCTACTGGGATTTTCAGTTACAAACACTTGTAGCATTTACAGAGAATGGTCCAGAAAAGGGAAAATGTCCAGTGAGTAGCACTTCTCTGGACCAAAATGCCTTGTTGATGCCAGAGGTCAACTGTACCTCAAACAAACATTTGTTACAACCAAGCTGGCTGGAAAAACATTGCCTGGTTTTGATTTCTGCTGCCACATTCTTAAGGTAGAGTCAGAATTTGGTGTTACCAACATGAAAGCATTTATCCAACCTGCCTTGTGTCAACAATTCAGAAGTGTGGTGGTGGTGTAATGGTGTGGGGGATATTTCATTGCCACACTTTGGGCCCCTTAGTACCAACTGAGCATGGTTTAAATGTCACAGCCTATCTGAGTATTGTTACTGACCATGTCTACCCCTTTACGACTTCAATGTACACATCTTCTGATAACTCTAACTGTATGTGTGTGTTCCCTATGATGGACTTACACCCTGACCAGTCAAATAGTCTCTTGCCTTTTTAACCCTGAATGAACTGAGAATGTATGCAATTGTGTATGCTTACATTACATTTTTTATATAATATATGGCACAAAAGCACCTTAAGTTCCGGAACCTATTTTTTCAATAAAATGATACATTTAATACAAAAGCCAAATTTTTGTAAAAGTAATCTGCCAAGTATTATCTGTATTCCTACTTACTATAACAAATATAATTTTAACATCTTTTACCTTTAAAATTTTCTGTCAAATTCAAAACAAAGTTTCAATAAAGATTACAGTTAAATTATTATAAATTACTTCATTATAAGTTTGTAAATATTGAGGGACACACTTTAAAACCACAATACTAAGCTCTAACTTACCTTTACCTTAATATAAAAACCTGCACCACACTCATTTGCAGTATGCCTTGTGCTTAGTGTGCGTATGGTAATTTAGTTGAGATTCTGCTTAAGATATATATTTTTACGAGATCAGTCAAAGTTTAATGAAAATGAAGTTGCACAATAAATTACACAATCTTTACACTGTAGCTTGTTTTACTTATTTTCATACTTTTTTACTTCTAATACATAATGTAAATTTAGTAATGTAATAGCATGAGACTCACCAAATTGTGATTCAGTGATAATCAGATATAATGAATTGCTTCTGATTTTATACAACCTCTTTGATGTCTTTCAGAACAACTTACAGGCCAAAATAATTTTTTTAAGACATTTCTCCTTTCCATTCTTATTAACAGTCTCTGGAAACTGCCATCTAGATATCTGGTGCAGTCCTTAGCGTTCTCAGAGTGGCTCAGACTAACTACTTTGACAATAATAGCAACAGGTAAAAAGCTTTTCTGTTCTAATCCTGGCAGATTCCTTTTGTACAACAGAGGACATTGGCTCCTTTTACTGTAAGCTTTCAGCACTTTTTAGAGTACCTTATGCACAAAGATGCCAAGAAGCTTGCTTGCTATGCACACTTTAATTGACAGAAAATCCATTAAAGGAAGCTTTCAGTTAATGACGAAACAGGAAAAAAGGTAGAGTGCTTTTTTTTTTTTGTTTTTTTTTTTCAAAAAGATTAGCAGGATGAAGTTGACATTTTGAAACAGAATAGTTAAACTAAGAGCCTTGCAGAGCTCCCACAAACATTTCAGTTTTTGCCTAGGTTGCTATTTGTATGGGGATTGTTTGTTGTCCTTGTGTTTGTGGCAGTTTTCAAATGACTGGGTAAAATGGTTTTTGGAAAAATGAACTGATGGAACTACCACAGTTTGTTAGCTTGTGAAGTACCACAGTGACTAAAAAAAGTGAATGCACAAGGGTTTCATTGATACTCTGTAAAACTGCTGAATTTGGAAAGTAGCAATGCATTTTTAAATGCAAGGTTTCCAAACAATCATTTTCTTAAGTGCATAAAAATGCTTCGCATTTCATCTCGGGTTAAAGAAGCTTCTTTTGATTATATCTGTTGTAACAGCCAAGCCTACAATAAGTGGCCAGGTATGCTTTCCTCAATTTTGCTTAATGGGGACACACAGGATTATTTTCATGCATTTTTTGTGCAAGTTAAAAATAGAACTACAAAGAACTAGTGCAACATTTCTGAAATATAATATTAAAAGCAGATGCTGGTTGTTTTTAATGTCCTGTAACAAGGACAATTAAAATAAATATTACAAACAAGAGCAAAATTAAGTAGTGTTTTAATATTTATAGGATTTTAAAATGGGTCTAGCAAGATGAGGACAATATACAAATATATAAAGGACTTTTTTAGTGCAATTTACATTTAAGAATTTGGGAACATGAGTGATAAAAACAATTTTGTCACGAACTTTTGCAAACATCATTTACATGTTCAGATAAATGAAAAAAAAAACAACATTATTCACATAAACAAAAGTAAGTACAGGCAGGGTATGTGCCTGAAATAGTTACAAAGCAGGTAAGATGTGAGAAATGAACCAGCATCTGCTTCTACTCAAACATTTCCTACTAAGGCAAAATAAAACGTTGCAACTAAATCACTTCAAATAGTAAGTGATCTAGGATTGTTAAATTGTCAAAAAGTTCTTGTCATCGCTGATTTTTTCATGAAACTGCCCTTATAAACAAATTCTTTATTGCAGTACTGCATTCAATTTTTGGAGAAATGAAAGTAAAAAATAACATATCACACAAACACCAATTTATTTGGATTTACTAATCTGTTTTATTGTATCACAATCAATGTTGTGCCTTGTGAATCAAAATGACATTTTCCCATTCATCATTATCTTCTATTAATACAATCTTGGTCAAATATTCAATATTATATTTTCTTGGTTCATTCACATACATTTTAACAAATACTAACAACTAGTGGGTCATCATAAAGATTTCTGGGATGTAAGTGCTTAACATATCTGGAATTTAATACATGAGACAGCTTGATGCCATAATGATTCACATATGTGTGACTGAATTCTACCTGACAGGCTTTTGTCCTTTTAGTAGTTGTATCAAAGAACCAAGAGACTGCCTCACACAACTGAAAGTGAACAGTGTAATTTTCACTTCCAATCTGTACCCAATTTCTGTGGGTACTCTAGTTTTCCTCTTAAATTCCTAACAAATGCAAATTAAGTTTTTAACTTTTTATTCCTAATTAGCCAGTGTGAGTATGTGATTTTATCCATGGGTCCATGCTCTCTCCAGGAACGATTCTTGCTCCAGGTCCAACTAAGATGTGTTTTATCTCTCCAAGACATGGAGTAAGAGTGAACCTACGGATGAATGGATAAATAATAATTTTAAAATATTTTGTTTCTATCTTTGCACTGTAATGAAAAAAACTATTCAGAAATGGATAAGTGGAGTTATGGGTGTAAACTTGGGCTGTCCAAGTTAACTCATTAATGCATGCGATTAATTTTGAAATGTTTAAAGTGTTATTTTTCCTTAATCAAATTAATCAACACCCCTTGCTATTCTAAGCCAATGGTTTTTATTTTATTTTGTAAAACTGTATTGATTTTATTATAATCATTCCATACAAATAGATTAATTTTTACAAAAAATAGGATTGAAAACAAATCAACCCCCACCCCTGAGAAAGAGAGCATTATCAACGGAATAAAATTTAACACTAGTAAAAATAAATAAATTGGTGAGTTTAATAGGTGGATAAAGATAAATAGAGAAGATAAAGAAATGGGAAGAGAATCTACTTCCTCAGTGCTTTAAGAGCTTATCTATACTAATAAAAGGCAAAGCCCTCACTCACTCACTCACTCACTCACTCACTCACTGACTCATCACTAATTCTCCAACTTCCCATGTAGGTAGAAGGCTGAAATTTGGCAGGCTTATTCCTTACAGCTTACTTACAAAAGTTGGGCAGGTTTCATTTCGAAATTCTACGCGTAAGGGTCATAACTGGAACCTATTTTTCTACATATAATGTAATGGAGTTGAGTTAGAGATGGCGTGGGGGGAGTTTAGTGTGACATCATCACCTCCTACGTAAGTACGTAGAGAACAAGGAAGAACTCCAAACAGCGATGAGCACAAAACGCCATTTCACAATTGAGAAGGCAGAAAAACATTATGAAGCAAATGATGCACAAGCATATTCATAAGTACAGCTACTGCGGAAACAAAGCACGGCGTGAACCGTAAGTTTATATTAAATTAAGTTCATAGACAGGCTGCCACTAGCGTTTGTAATTTAGTGCCTGCCCATATAAGGCCGTCCATCAGCGGCAATCCAATACAAACACTGCCGGTAAATATTCACGTGTGAAGGACTGTGCTTATGCAGAGGAAGATGAGATGGTCAGGGTGGTGTTTGGCACAGACTCATTGAAACTGCGAGAGAAACTTTTAAGTGCCGGGTCTTAGCTGACATTACGAGATGGCACCAGCACAGCTGGGAACCTTCATGCAAGAACACCAAGTGGCTCACGTGAACTGGCGCAGTGCACAGACAAAAGCAACAGTTCCAAAGAGTGCTGAACAAAACCGAATTACACAATTGAGAAGGCAGCAAAAAATATGGCGCGTCTGATACATAGAATCATATTCATAAGTGCAGCTACTGCGGAAACAAAGCACACGGTGGAAAAAGTGAATGTCACGCTAAAGGAAGACAGTGTAAAAAACCGTGCATGCAGTTTGTCACATCTCAGATAAAGAGGAAGGCGAGCTGTTTATTGATGCAGTAAGAAACTAATCGATGAATGAAACCTCTTATCTTTACAGCGATTGACAAACACGGAATGTAACTTGAACACAACACATCCTACAAATACGACCTGATTGAAACAAATAATGATAATCAAATCCTTGATGACAGCAACATTCAATAACACTCACAAAACAATTACTGTATATTGACAATCATGTTACGTTATTTTTAAAATGTTCCCTTTTCTTTTTCATAACTTCTACTTCTCCACTGTGATACGCGGGTATATATATATAAATGTATATATATACCCCGATCTACAATACATACTCTAGCATAGACAAGCCACACGCTGTGCTAATTGTAGAGTCTTCGCCTCTAATGCGAGGTTGATTCGAGAGGGATGCACTGAGTATGTACGCTACCGATTCATTTTACCTTCATCTCCTTGGTTTTGGGCGTATGAAAAATATTAGGTTAACTCAGAATCATGTTACGTTATTTTTAAAATTTTCCCTTTATTAGCACAAGCACAGCTGAGAAGCTTCCATGCATGTACTCCATAGCGCGTTAAAAATAACGCATTTAATCACACTTTCAATTCCAAGCAAACGGGAACTTTTGTCAATGCATGATTTCCTGGTACATCCATTACACTGATGCACACATCACAGCTACAAAAATGTTAGAGTCGGAATAAAGCGCGTTCCTACGACTGATCATTTCGACTACCTGAGTGAAGCCTTGATAAAAGCATGGTTTTGTGCACACTGAAAAGCAAGCAAAATTAGATGCATTACAGAAAGCGGACTTTGTGGCTCTTACTGGGGATCATTGGACTTCCGTGACCGTTAGTAATTCTAATTACATCTAATTACAAAATGTTCAATGATCACACTGTTTTAGCCTAATGTACAAAATAATTTTGGGTAATGTTACTCGGAGTTTAAAGATTAAGTTGGTCAAATTACCTTTTATGTTTCTGACTTATTTTTTAAGAAGAAAAACTGCACTTTATGTTGAAATTTTGGTTATTATTATTTAAAGACAATACTATTCTGAAAATGTACTTAAAGTACTTAAACTACCACTTTATTTTAAGTCTGCCCAATTTTAACCAGGGATGATATTTTTGTTTCTGTTTTGAATTCAAATGCAGTTTAAAGGCTTTTTTTCAGAAATTAAAACAGCTTCAGTTTACAATATTCATGTCCATGTCTATTATTTGATTCTGTCACCCACTAAAACCCTTTTAAATTAAAAAAAAACATTTGCGATTTGGGGCAAATGCGTGTGCGATTACATACGATTAATCAAGATTAATTATTACACAGCCTCTAATTAATTGGATTAATTTTTTAATAGAGTCCCACCTAATATATATATATATATGTGGATATATATATGTAGATTTGTATATATATGTGTATATACAGTATATATGTAGATATGTATATGTGTATATACAGTATGTATATATGTGTGTGTATATATACAGTATGTGTATATATGTATATATATGTTTATATATGTGTCTGTATATATATATATATATATATATATATATATATACCAGCAACACTCATGACAATGACAAAACAATTACATTGTCAATCATGTTACGTTATTATTAAAATGTTTCCTTTTCTTTTTACTTCTCGCTGCCAATGCAGGTATTTTGCTATATATATATATATATATATATATATACAGATATATATAAATAGATAGATATGACAACAACACCCATATCAATGACAAAACAATTACATTAACAATTATCTTACGTTATTTTTAAAATGTTTGCTTTTCTTTTTCATAACTTCTTTAACACACTACTTCTCCGCTGCGAAGCGCGGGTATTCTGCTAGTTCTAAAATATTATTGATTAGATCCTGCCAGGTTTTGAAAAAATTCTGCACAGACAGTCTGAGAATTAGATTTTTTCCAATTTCAAATAATATAAAACATCGGTTTCCCACTGACTTAAAAGAGGAGAGTTTGGATTCTTCCAGTTTAGCAAAATAAGTCTATGTGCCAATAGTGTAGTGAAGGCAATCACAGTTTGTTTGTCCTTCTCCACTCTAAGCCCATCTGTATGAACACCAAACACATCTGTTAATGGATTAGGAGGGATTGTAACACCAAGGCTGTCTGAAAGGCACTTAAAAAATGTTTTCCACAATGATGTTAATTTGGTGCAGGCCCAAAACATGTGACCCAGTGAGGCTGGGACTTGATTGCAGCATTCGTAGGTTGGATCTTGCCCTGGAAAAATTTTGAACACTTTTAAGCGAGACAGATGTGCTTGTTATATAAATTTGGGTTGAACAATTGTATGCTTTCTGCATATGGAACTCGAGTGAAATCTCTGCATGGCTACCTTCTACTCCTCTTCTGATATGTTGAGTGAGAGATCCTTTTCCCATTGTCCTCTTGGATCTTTGAAAAGGAGGGACTGTAAAATAATTTTATGTATTGCAGAAATGCTGTCTGAGTTCTTGAACCTGAGCAATATTTAAGGTGGGATGGTTTTTAAATTGAGGACTGTGGCCTCAGAGGAGTTGACATTATTAAAAACATCAATTCCAATTTGAAACAATGTCTTTGAAGTGTCCAGTTTTTCCATAATTAAACATACAGTAAATGGAAATGTTCTTCAGTTATTGCATAAAAGTAGTCGTATATCAATGTTAGTTATACAGGATAGCAGCATGGTACACAAACAGCAGTCGGGGTAGGCGAGTGAACAACCAAAAAACAAACAAACAAACAAAACAAAAAGGCTTACAAGTGAGACTTAGAAGGACACACTGAAGCTAAACTCAAGTGTCTGTGCTCAGCTGTGGTTCAATTCCACTGCTCTGCTTCACTGTGCTCTTGATGTGACACTCTACTCCAGTCTTTGGAAATCAAAGTCTTACAAAGCTAAAACTGGTTCAGAGAAAGGAGTTACCTGTTACTTCCATGCCATGAAGGAAGGCCAATGGATTTCTGTGAAATTAAGAGTCTCATGTGAGTGCTGTCTTTCTCACCTCTATCACTGTCCCAACCGCCACCCACACGAGCGGACTGCACAGCAAACCTATCAGTGCCAGAAGATTTTTTGTTTTGGTGCACTTGTTTTTTGTACCATCATTTTTAGAATAATTTTAGAAATAAGCACACAACTACAGAATAATATGTAATGAAGATGAATTGTAACAACTATTAATAATAAAATACAAGTATCTAACATTACATTTTAATATTAATAATAATAATAAACAGTGGAAATCTATTTTTTCAGAGTGAGTTGTCATTTGTTTATAAATCAACAAAAACTTTGTATTTACCCCTAAGCCATTTTTTTGCTCATTTGTTTATATATATATTGTATTAAAGTGCATACCTTGCAGTTTACCTTAAAAACACACTATTTAACATTTCTTTATAGATTCATTTTTACAGTGATTTTTCTTGTGGTTTCCACCTCAGATCCTTTTCCATACTGGCAGCATTTGCCTAACCACTGCCATTACCTTATGTCTGAAATGGATTAACGTCTTTCAATGCATTATAGTCAGTTTGTACAAGATTTCTTATAAGGCCACGGCCCTGACAAAAATCCCCAGACAGTTGCCACCCTTGAAGCCCTGTTATGTAATGTGTCTAAAACAATGTCTCATTTTTGCAAATATATTTTCATTCACATATGCTACTGCATTCATGCACAATCTAAAAATATGTAGTTGTGAATGTCTTGTTGCCAGGCAAGTAGCGTTAAAATAGATCTGAATCTGGCACAGCAATTTTCTTTAAGAAATTGTTTATTCAGTTGCAATGAAAACAATCATCACTGGTTTTGTTTTAAAAACAAGTGCAGCTAATCCAGAAAAAACACCTACCTAATCTCTGGATCTACTCACGCATATGAAGAAATAATAAGCTTCAACAATGCAAGCATTATGCTAGTTGACAGGCCCTATACAATCATTACATTGACGGTGCTGTAGAGATTTTGTCTTAGATTTCTAAAAGTATATATACGTGAATTCTACTCTATGTTTGTCACAAACCCCAATAAGAGCATGAAGAACAAATGAACAATTTTCAAAAGAAAGTAAAAATTGAACGACAGTGTTTATTATTATTTTAGACAATCTTCTTCCACAGCAATCACAGCTTACAATTAAGTTGCAAAAATGTGTACATTTTATGGACAAGTGTCATGATACTGAAAAATTATTAACATGATCTTTATTAGGCAAAAAAGCTGAATAAGGGGTCTGTGTTTTTTACTCACCACATGTCCAGCCACTGGTTCTTTGACTATATAGGTACAGTATACTGAAATCATAGTTTACTATTAGCACTCTGATGCCCAGGTTCCCCAAAGCAGGCATCAATTCCTTTTTTGAACCTGGATACTGATAGTTTTGAAATGAGATGGACAAGGGCAAAAGAGGACACATAAAAACAGGACATGGTGCATCAAAGTGCTGTGTACATTTTTTTGCATAAAAAACAGCATCATGTGAATAATGTGCAGTGCAAAGACTTCTAAAGAAATAAGTCGATCAATAACATAAAGAAAACAGTAATGTGAAGAAGCTGAAACCAGCAATAAAAATTCTTTTAAAAACACTTAAAATCAGGAATAAAACCATTAACAATGTCCTCTTTACTCATTTCAGCCCCAGTGCTCCCTCACTTGTCTTATCATGCTCACCCACACAGTACTGCTCAGCAGAGGAGAGACTCCAAGCAATTGCAGTCAACCTTTGCATGGCTTCCATCCTGACTACCATCCCTCAGGTTATCTCAAGACCTTCACTAAACCTGGTTCCATCGTCGTTAAACCTCACACCAGCATCCATAGGGTCCTAGGAGCCAACGATCTCCTAAGCTCCAAATGCATCACCCTGGGAGTGCCTTTCCCCTTGTTTCCTCACGGGACTTCCTTGACTGCGCTACCTCCACACCATAGCACTAGTCTCTTGATTCTGCTTTCTCTGTTTCTCTCGGTTTCTCTGCCCTCCATTCTGATCTCTCACTCAGACCCCTTTTATCCCCTGTAAGGGCAGGTATGCCAAACAACCCACAAAGCCCAGATGAGAGGCAACTGTGTTAAACACTTGTGAACACATTAAACACAATTAGCAAATTCCCTCATCAAAAATCCCCGTGCCCACATGGCTTTTCTCTTACACACCTACACTCACAGGGTCTAGGCGGCCAAACACTGCCACAGACCCCTTACTCACATTCCCCACAAGCAGTGGAGACATGTTATAATTTCCTTGCATCTTTGCATGACAAATTGCATTAGCCTGGCAGTGTCATTACTGTTGAGCAACCAACAGTGTGAGCAGGCAATCCATCATTCAATTGAGCAGCTTCAGTACCAGCTGAAGGAGAGCAGATAGAAATGGCAAGCCTGTTAACATCTGTACATAATGCAGCTAAACTAAGCAGTATTTCTAAGGACAGATAGCTACCTAAAAAAAGCCATGTAAAGAGCAAGAATCCATTTTAAATTATTTGTATCACACCATGGTTTTTATTTTCTTTAAAAAGAAAAGAAGAAAAGGAAAAATAGATGTAAGATATTGAAAGAGACAAATCTGAACAAGAGTTCAGGTAATCTCTGAAATCACTCCCCTACACAGCCACATCATTCCAGGAAAGTTTACAGCTGTCAATCGATACAACTTGCTCCTCTTTATGAGGAAAATAAAGCAGCAGCCACACAAACATGAGTGAAAAATGTCATCTTCACATAAATAGTGACCTTACTGGGAAATATACCCAGTTTAAGAAACTTGCTATCAAAGGTATGTAAAATTAATGTAAAATAAATAAACAGTAAACTGACTTCTTAACTACATGACGTAAGGCACATTCAAATAGCACAGACTAAAGTATGCCAACAACAAAATGAAGTATTTTAGGATTTTTCTTTATCCACGGTCCACACTTGATTTTCAGTACAAGGGAAAATTGATTTTAAAGGTCTAATGAAGCACAGAATGATGATGAGGGGTAACTGCTGCACTCTTTTTTCCATAATCCCTTTGCTTTCCACACATTCAGTGGAATTGTTTTTTTCATCTCTCAAAAATTAAGTAAAAACTTAAGAAAAAACATGTTGAAATATTTTACTAAAATGAAAAATATTCATCCATCCATCATGCTTTTTTCTAAAATGTTTATCCATATCATGGTTGTCAGAGGCCGGTACCTAAACTGGTAGTATTAGGTGCAAAGCAGGAGCCAAACTGACAAAAACCAAAGTTGGAATGATACATTTAACCTACTAAACTGCTGGTACAAAATAACCAATCTTTCATACATAGGTTAAGCTAATTGTTCAGGATGATAAAAGTGGGGGAACTGGACTGTGGTTATGCCTTAACCATACAGCCACAGGGTAATGTGGTTAGCCAACTTCAAATATTCATCTGTTCATTTTATGACCACTTCTGCTGGTGAAGGTTATGACATTTACAATCTTATAAGGGTACACTAAACTCCACTTTCACATGAAAAGTTTCAATATTCTTTTGGGTAATTCTCAGATTCCTATATAATACTTCCTATAATGGGATCAGAGGTTTAACATTTAGCTTTGCTAATTTGTTGTTACTCAATACAAAGTCCTCCACTTTTGATTAAAGGTTACTTACGCTGCAGTGTTTGTTCCAGTATCAAAAAGAATGTACTACTCCAGGTGAGAGGTGGCTAGACAAACTTATGTACTGACCCAAATAACTGATTACAAAAATAATAGGAGAACTTTAACCAGATCAGGCAGTGTTGCTCTCTTAAAATATTCAAATTAATAAGCTGAGTTGTCATGTTCAATTGCTGATATAATTGGGATTTATTTAATCAAATTGACTGTTTTATATATTAATATATATATAGCAAAATAAGAACTCAAAAGAGTTTTACATTTAGTGTAAAATTTAACCAAGTAATTAATTTAAAAATGTACAGCATTGTCAGTAGAAACTTTGATTAGTAGTTCTTTAAAGCAACAGCATGCTTAGACAGAAAGAGTAGGTTTCATGTTTTAATTAGAGAAATAAAATCATACAAAGTAACTCCTTAAATAAAGTTTTTATAGGGAAAGAACATTGAAGAATTTCAAGGCATGCATCTGAAACATTATATCTGTGGGTTCCATGCAACAAAAAAATTCACGGTACTCTGTATATGTGCCAAAAATGACTTTATAAACCTATTATACGTATCTTCATCAAGATACTCCTTTACAATTCATTTGTATCCAAACAATACAAAACAAATATTTCCAAAATTATTAATAAGGGGCCATTTGCTATGCTTTCCTTATTATCTTTAAACTATCAGTGTAGAGGCCAAAAGAATCGTGTTTAACCACATTTGCTTAAAACTATTCTGACTTTCAAACTCCACAATACTTAAAAAAGTAATTGCCAGGTAAACACTAAATGTTTTGTCGGAACTGGATCTAAGGAAAAAATGTGGACATATTCAAAATACTTGGGACATCATAACACAAGTAAGTATCAAAGTAAATCTAGACAGACAGACATTAATATTGTCACATACACATGCCTGGGAGACAAGTTCCAGGCTTGTTGACTTGTAACTCCATCCCAAGCCAGGGGTTGGCGCTACCTTATAACACTCCTCCACTCATTATCTTTGCATATCTAGAAATCAACAAATCAAGGGCATATGACATCACATCTGGCTCTAAGCGTTCCTGGATCTGCCCCCTCTGCCTTTACCACCTTTATAATCTATACCACTGCCATCTTTCTCGGGTCTGATCGGGGACTCATGACATGTTAACCCATATTTATTATTTTGGTTTTACTACATATGGAGTCTGAGAGTCTGATTTAAATTTTAAAGCAAATAATAACTTACTTTCAGGTGTATATCACTCCCGCCTCCTGGCCACAACAGAAAGCACCAAACAAATTGGCATGACAGGAACAAAACTGTTGAATTCATTATCTATACTAATAAAAGGCAAAGCCCTTACTGACTCACTCACTCACTGACTCATTCATCACTAATTCTCCAACTTCCCGTGTAGGTAGAAGGCTGAAATTTGGCAGGCTCATTCCTTACAGCTTACTTACAAAAGTAAGTAACAAAATTCTACACGTAACGGTCATAACGGTCGACAACATCCACCATGTTGAACTTTCTTATTTATGGCCCCATCTTCACGAAATTTGGTAGGCGGCTTCCCTGCGCTAACCGAAACTAATGTACGCACTTATTTCAGTGGTATGACGCCACTGTCGGCCGCCATATTGAACTTTCCAACAGTCTTTGTTACTTATGGGCCCATCTTCAAGAAATTTGGTATGCGGGTTCCCAATGCTAACTGAATCCTACTTACGTACATATATACATACCCATTTCCTTTATCGCTCCAACCATACCCCCATTAACATGTCTATCAAGGTGATCACCATCGATCAAAGAACTGTCACTTACCGAGTGATTTCCATGCCCGGAGATGGCACCTGCCTTTTCCATCCTCTTTGTTACATATTGCAAGGCCATATCAGGCTCACTCTTGATATTCAGAGGAACATTGTGTCTTATGTATTGAATGACTGGGACAGGTTCAAGGTGTGGACTGATGACGGTACAGGAGATAATTATACTACACAGGAGCACTATAAGAGTGGAATGCTTAAGCCCTTCACCTATGGTTCTTCATGTGAGTTGATGGCTGCCGCTGAATTGTTCGGTTGTCGCTTTTAAATGTACCGAAATGGCAAAATATTTTACACCTTTCGACAACCGCCAATGCCTCTTAAACATCTTAGATTCACAGGTGACGATTTCAGTAGTGGACACTTTGATGTTTATGAATGTTTAAACTTTCAAAAGCTGGATGTGAAGTTATCGATGAAACCGGTTGTATGCTTACAACGCTTGACAGATGCCGAATGTCACTTCAACACAAGTCCTGCAAATACTGTCGTAATTGAAACAAACCATGAAACTCAAACCGATTATGACAGCAGCAATCCAAGCTGTGATATTTGAAACAAGATTACTTTTCACATGGCCAACTGTATATTGCATGCTCAAGAGTAAGCTCAGCGCACAGCTTGGTCATATTACAACCGGAGGGCCGAATTCACAATGTTGTATACAAAGAGATCCTTACCAAATAATTATTGGTATATTTTCACTCAGTTTAAAAACGTTTAATTTTCTTCTTAATAAAAATTTTAAGGCAGTACTTCGCCGCTGCGAAGCATGGGTATTTTGCTAGTTATTGCATATATGCTCTTGCCACTCATCCATTTCTGAATTTTTTAATGACAATCTATCCCCAAATGGTAGACTGGTTGCAACTTTATGTTAATTGCTCTTTAAAGAATCCAAATGGCTTTTGTTTATAATGGCAGCATGGCAAGAGGACCTATCTAAGATTTCATCTATTTTATGGAACCCAGTTTTTATAAATATTAATACTGTGGTCCTCAGAACACCTTTTATTTATTAATCTTCAAAGACAATGTGACATGGGTTTAGTTCAGGATCTCAACTGTAACGTTTTGACTTAAGCACTTTCATACACATACTTTGGGACTGCAACCCAATATCAGCTTTCTGAAGCATCTAGTATCCTGAACCCGGGACATCAGCACCTCCGCCACACCTAGAGGTGCTGGGAGGAAGGAATTCCAGTGACACCCAGAGTGCTTCCGGGTGTTCATGTGGCACTTCCGCCACACCAGGAAGTGTTGCAGGAAGTTCATCGGAGAGCGCCTGGAGCATATTCGGGTGATTATAATAGAGGCCTCTCTCGAGTGAGAGAGCTGAGTCAGGAGGAAGAAGGCAATGCTCTGGAGGAGAGGTGGAAAGGCGGAAGGAGAAGCCCAAGTGGAAAGAAAGGGACTGACAAAGGTGTTAGGTGCAGGGGCACTGTGTTGTGTGCTGGACTTTATAAAGTAAAGAGTGTGTTTTTTGGAACATTGTGTCCATGTCTGTCTGTATCGAGGCTGACCTACCACAATATATAATTCAAAGTTAACTTGTCCCATTCACTCTAGGGCAATCTAGGGCAAGAGGTATCCAATAAGAAAGGCCATTTAAATATACCAATATTTAGGGGTAACTCCCCTATCCACAATAGAAAAACTAAATTCCACAAAATCTGAAACATGCTTTGACTGATTTAATTGAAATGTGGTTACATTATCAATAAAGATCATTAACCCACATTTTTTGTTGATTTCAATTTATTTTTTCTATATTTATTAATATTATGTTAATATGCATATTCTGCAGAGGTCTTGGAAGTGGTTTTATGCAAATGAAGGACATACCAGAAGTGATTGACAGCTATTATCAGATATTTTCTTTCATTTCATGCATTAAAGAAAACAAACCAAAAAGTAAAAACATTCAGGTTATTGCATGAACCACCTAAATGTGAAGTCTGGAAACATCATTCCTGTTTGTAACAAGTTAAAGTAAAACGCAACTCAGTGCTATATCTTCATTGTCTGTCTATTTCTATGGCTAAAAAAATATACAACTGATGAAAACTACAAAAATATTTGAGTGAACATCATAAGCAAGTGAGAAGTGTAAGCATCTAATAATGACAATACTCTGTATTTAAATTAGGCATTATTTGTACTACCTTTCCTATAAATTGTGTTTTTTAATGACCATCAACAAAAGCCAAGACACTAGGAAAACCAGAAATTGATCTAATATAAGAATGTTTTGCTCATGGACAATTGTGTATAGTGTGTTTAAGAGTAAGCAACTCCAGTGGCCTACTATTACTATTAATATTACTACTTATTATTTGTGTGACATGCATATTCAAGTTGACTTACGACATTTGAGATACAAATGATTAGACATCTTTTTTTCTAGTTGGATTAATGGCAGGTGAAGTGTCTTGCTCATAGTCACACAGTGTTAGTCGAAGGTCCTGGACCCTCAATCATATATATAGGTTAAGTAAATTGCCGTGGTTTAATATGGTAGAAAGAAAAGAAAAAACACTTAATGTGCACTTTCAAAAGAAGACCTTATCAGGTACAAAACAAAACACTCGACACTGAGCCAATTTAGAATGAAAATGGGTTCTGCCAATGGTACCAAGTGCCATAAACACCACATTCACAGACATTTTCTCAAAAAAAACAAAACAAATTAACTTGTTATTCTCCTTGGTTACATAAACTTGTGCTAGGATTCTTGCTGTACATACTGAAAAAAGCTTACAAAACAATTTAAAACCATGTGAGAAGTAAAAAAAGGAAATGAGTAAAATATTTTTTTCTAGCTAAAGTGCTGATTATAACAATTCATTAAAAAAAACTGTCAAAGTCAGTTTAGCCCTAACCTCTTTGGGGTTTGAACAAATTAAGGTATCAGTGAAGCCAAGTTTGAACCCAGTAATGTTCGTATTTTTGCTAGAAACTTATGCTTTATCAAGTTACTATTAAAGTCATTTAAAATTTAGCCAATACATTATTTTTATGAATGCCCTTAATTGCTTGAAATGAGTGATTTATAATTTATTGATAGCATATAACTACTGAGCCCCAGTTTCACCTGCTAGTGTCTGAATGTAGATTCTCTTAGCTCACCTTTATTTAATCATGTTTAAATGCTAACTGGTTATTACAGAAATTGGGTTAGCATAGCTCAAACCTGTTACATTGTTACATAAAGCAAGTAAATTGACCATACAAATTGGCAATCTGTACAAAATGTGTCTGAGACACATTCAATGGTGTGGACTGTCTACCAAACAATCACACATTCTACTTTATTAGATTAAAATCATTCACTGTGCTATTTTTTTAATACTACACAATTTATTTGTTTATGAAGATTTGTTGGGTACAATATATTTTACTGTACGGTGCTAAGGTCTATAGCAATCATGCCTTACTGCTCAGTTGGACTTGGGTTTACATTCCTAGTCCAGATTTGCATATATTCCCCAGATTTACATGAGTTTTTCTCCAGCTCCACCAGGTTTTCCTTTAACATCCCAAAGAAATTTTGGTAACTCTAAACTGGTCTTGTGGCACTTTTCAGGGTTGGCTGCTGTCTTGCACCATTTGCAAATGGGATAGACTTCAGGCCCTGTGACCTTAAACTGTGTCAAGCATGCCTTATAAGGATTGGATGGGTGAATGGCTTTTCTTTGCATATATCTCTGATCAGTTAACATTATCTGACGCTTCTATGAAGAATTTAAACAGCCAGATTAAAAAAAGAAATAATAAATAGACATACTGTATACATTAGTGCATAATAAGTATCTAAACTTGTAAATTACATACAGTCAATGTTGAACAAGATCAATTGTTTTTAGGCAACAATTAGGAATTATCATGTATCACGTTTCGCTGCACTATGAGAAAGTTCTAATATATGAACCAAAATGTATCATTATTATTATTAGTATAATGCTACTCTCATTTGATTATGTCACAGTTCTACAGTATATATAGTACATACATAAATTAAAAGCAGTATGAACCTATTATTGCAAAACACAAAACTTCTATCACTTTTAAGAAATGAAAATAATTTAAAGATCAAATTATTTCTACAAAAGGCATAAAATGGGGCTGATTAAATCATCAAATGTGATTACATGCAAAAAGCACAGCTAACAGCTAACTGAAAAACCTTATTTTTCCTTTAGTCTTGTCAGATGTGCTTTGCAATAGTGTTTACTATAAAAACATGACTTACAAATGGTATTTGTTACTAAGTATTTGAAAAGAGAAAGGGAGAAGAATTTTGTTAATTACGTTCAATTTTATGAGTGTTTCCATACAGGAACAGATCCTGTTGTCTAGAAGAATATCACAAGATCTGCCCTGTGAGAATGAGTCACAGACATTACCAACAAAATGATTTAAAATAGCATTTAAGGGTGAGGAACGAATACAAACAAAATAAATAAGTGTAATTCCAAACAAAAAAAAAATCAGTAAGACTAAGTAACATTATACTGTAGATAATCAGAATTTTTGTATGAGTCTTTACCCTTTAATCATATCTGGAAAACATCTATTTATGTTTAGTCAATATATTAGACTTTTAAACCAGCAATTATGCGTGATTACAGAAACGTTTTGTAATTTTCAGTTCCAGTTTTCTTCTTTAACATTGCATATGAACATGAAAAAGAGCCTCTATAAAAGTGAAAAATAGATTCACAGTATGTAAGATTCCTTCTTTTTTAGTCAAACTGGACAGATAAATCTCTGCCTACCTGCTGCAGTACCTTGACACCAAGTGAAAGTCAAGATTTGAAATTCTATGTCGAAATCCTTAACCACTACCACTACACATCCTTGACACCATGTGAATGATGGGATAGCTTGATAAGTAGCGGCATCTATACGCTGGTGTTTGTACATTGATTCATAAAATGAACGGTTTAATATTTTAAAAAGTTTTAAATACTTATTTAAAAGAGAGCATTTTAAAGATCTTTAAATATATATTTTTGTCAAAGGAACAAGTTTATACAAAATTGAAAATAAACCAATTCATCAAAAAACAGACCAAAAACAGAGAAATAGATCAGATAAGACACCCTACAGTAAAAAAAGAAAAGCAGAGAAATAGGTAAAAAAAAAAAAAACAGTGGGTGGAGATCACAAAAGAATGGAGACTAACAACATGTAAACAGAGCTGGGATGAGATGGGCAAGTAATGCCTAGAAGGAAAAAATAAAAAAACTAACAGCAAAGAAACACTAGCAACACCCTGTTAAAAAATATTTATATTCCAAACACAAGTGAATTCCACAAAGTGAGAATGCTCCTGAAATTGTCCGGATCAGTAGCTTGCCTATATGGTATATTTTTTGACAAAGTTGCTTACATTTCTGAAGCCAACAAGGGGGTGTGTATTTTATCTTGAAGGACAAATATAATAAGAGGGATTCAGCCCTGAATTTATGAGGTAAATTGAAGAGAACACTTCAATGGGAATCCAGAACATTTCTGAGGTAACACTGATAAAACACTAGAAGATCAAATGAAGCAAATGCTGCCAAGATACAAGCTGAAACATGGTGAGAGCTACAATGGAAGGTTGTCAAATGTTTAAAAAGTTAGGATTCAGAAAATGAATAATGAAATCCAGGCAATAATTGAGAACATTTAGAAAGACTGAGCAGAAAATAGAGGAAGGGTCATGATACAATTTGATGGATTTTAAAACTGAAAATGGTAGCAGAAGTGATATGGCAGTATTACTTAAATCTGTAATCTAAACCACTAAGTACTGTAGTTTTAATATCCTATAACATCTTGGGGGGCATGGCTGCACAATACAGTGGGCCTGGTCATATGAGTAACATTTACCCCTATAAAAGGTGGTGTAGCTACATAGTTAGTTAATTGCCTCTTTGGAAATCTTTTCCTTCACAATCTTCTTTTCTTATTTGTGATTTTAAGCTTTTTTGTTTAATTTTTTGGTGCATTGGTGCAATAGGATATCACAGAGGTAGCCAAATCAAAAGGACTTGAACATACTGTAATTCAGTGCTGGATATTAATGTTTATGTAAATTATAGAACTTTACATACGTAGACTAGACATTAAGCCTGTTAAAATAACGGGCGCTAGAACAGTAGTGCATAAACATTTGTATGAACATGCAAGGGACCTTGTATGTGGCTGTAATATGTGTCACTGTATTGTGTGCCTTTAATTTTCTCTCTCAGTAATACTGGTTTGTATTTCCGTGAAATGCCTGTAATTTTGTCTGACAGTAATACAGTGGAACCTCGGTTCACGACCATAATTCGTTCCAAAACTCTGGTTGTATGGTTGTAACCCGATTTGGTCGTGGACCGAAGTAATTTCCCCCATAGGATTGTATGTAAATACAATTAATCCGTTCCAGACCGTATGAACTGTATGTAAATATATATTTTTTTAAGTTTTTAAGCACAAATATAGTTAACTATACCATAGAAAGGACAGCCTAATAGTAAACTAAATGTAAAAACATTGAATAACACTAAGAAAACCTTGAACAACAGGTAAAACTAACACTGCAAGAATTTGCACTATAGCCTTATGACCCGCTCGCTAAAAACTCTTTTTTTAACGAGTTTTAAGCACAGGGGAAAAAATGAACATTTGAAAAATCTGTAATTTAATAAACAACCAAGAAAAGTAACATTGAAACAATGCACGCACGTGCCTGTGTGTGTGTCTCTCTCTTGTGCGCCTTTGTGTGTGTCTCTCGCGTGTGTGTCTCTTAAGCGCACGCCTCTGTGTCTGTGTGTGTGTCTGTCTGTATCTCGCCTGTGTGTTTGTGTGTGTCTGTCTGTCTGTCGTGCGTGCCTGTGTGTGTGTGTCTCGCGTGTATGTGTGTGTGTGTGTGACTCGTGTGTGTGTGTGTGTGGGTGTGTATGTGTGTGTGTGACACACGCGCGCCTGTGTGTGTGACGCGCGCCTGTGTGTGTGTAATACCAGTTCAATCAATTTCTAAATTTATAAACTAAACATTTAAGCGGAATTACAATTTAACTGAGATATAATGTGAATTAGCCATCAAAGCACTAATTTTACACATTCACTTATTTGCATGTAGATGTTTCTTTTGGATACTGCGTTTCCATATACAGGTATAATGGTTTGTGATTTACCAGCTCAAGAAACTCAAAAATGAGCTTCAATTAAAAGAAAGGTCAGTTCTCATAAAAGGCCTAGAAGCAAACTCAAGAAGCAGACTTTGCGGTCTGCACAGATCAAAAAGAACCAAGAATACAAATTCAAAACAGCAGTGGGAGCTATACCCCTCTAACACAAAATAATAAAGGCTCCTTTAAAGTTAAAAAGTTTATTAACAAAACATTCACAGAAGTTAGTTTAGTTTAGGAAGGAAACAAAAACCCACATTCTGCAATCTAAGACAGAATTTATAAATCAGAAAATCATGAAAAGATAGTCACAACAACAACATCCAAAATAAAAAGATAACAGGAAAAACATGAGCAATTGGAAATGCCTCAGTACTGACACTGAAGTTCAATAGCTTATATATGCTGGGACATGTCCTACACCTGCAACATTGGGGGTTTCCCCCTTAGGTTTAATGTACAAAACTGAATGAATTCACCAAGCTGTATAATATAAGCAATACATAAAAATAAATGTAAAAAAATTAAAGATTAATAAATTGCAAAACGTAGAAAAGAGAAAAACACTTTCTGAAACAAAAATTACAGAAGAATAGTAACAACTAAAAATAAACACAAAATACACAATAGCCCGAGATGAGAACCTGGCTATAACATAACATAAAATGCCTAATTAGCATTTCTGTTATTTAAGAGTGCTTATTGAGTACTGTTACATGTAAATTTGCAAGGCAGTCTCACTTCCTAGATTCTACTGTGCAAGTAACCATACTATGCCAACATAATGGTTAATCTATTATTTTTCTGATATATAAACTGTGGTAAAGGTTAATGTCTCTGGTGTAACACTGGGAGTGAAAATGAAATAGAAAAAATTCATGAAGATTAAATATTCTTTTTTACTTTAAGGGCTACACATATCAAAAAGGTTTCTTTATAGCTACATTAAATTCTGGGTAATATGTAGGCTTGCATATTTATTAGTAACCTGTTTTATATATATTTTCAATTCTATAATAATAATAATACATTTTATTTATATAGCACCTTTCCCATGCTCAGTATTTTGTTACAAGGCCATATGTCAGTAGACTTCATTTTAACAGTGCTTATTAGGAAAATATTACAAGAATGATTTATAGCAGAAGATAAAATATCTTACAACTTTCTTTTTTTCAAGAACATCCTTTTATTTCACTAAATGATTATCTAACTCTGTCTAAAATACTGGTGGCAAGTGCAGTGACGCACTTTAAAAATCACATTTTGGAATTTCTGAGTATTATTTTCACAATATACTGTATTGTAATGGTTGATAGCAAAATGTGCAATAAGCCAGAAAATGTAATACTTAAAAAATTCACTTAATGGTTACAAACAGAAGGAAACAATTAGTACTGTAATGGCTGAAATAACAATCAATGGCAGCCTAGAAAATGTCTAATATTGCAGGCCAGCAACAGACAATCAAAGTCACTATGGTTACAAAGGCAAAGGATGGCCAGTTCCACCCACACTCAGCATGCACTGCAGCTCTCCTATTATCTCTGCTCTCTTAAAAAAGAAACACAAAAGTTTGTGTATCATCTCATTTTTTTATGATCTTTTTTCTCTGGTTTGAACAAAACAAATAGTGCCCTGCTACTTATATTTAACCCCTACTTTAACTTAATTCTTTAAAAAAATGAAATCTATACTAATAAAAGGCAAAACCCTCACTCACTGACTCACTCACTGACTCATCACTAATTCTCCAACTTCCCGTGTGGGTGGAAGGCTGAAATTTGGCAGGTTCATTCCTTACAGCTTCCTTACAAAAGTTGGGCAGGTTTTATATCGAAATTCTACGCGTAATGGTCATAACTGGAAGCAGTTTTTCTCCATTTACTGTAATGGAGATGAGCTTCAACGCCGTGGGGGCGGAGTTTCGTGTGACATCATCACGCCTCCCACGTAATCACGCAGTACATAGAAAACCAGGAAGACCTAAAAAAGCGCTGAAGAAAACATGCATTATATAATTGAGAAGGCAGCGAAACAATAAGAAGCGAGCGAGTGACATATACAACCATATTCATGACTTCTTCTACTTCGGAAACAAAGCACGATGTAAACCTACACTTTAAATTAAGTTCATAGACAGGCTGCCGCTGGCGTTTGTAATTTAGTGCCTGCCCATATAAGGCCGTCCGTCAGCGGGAATCCAATAGCAAACTCCCACTAAATATTCACGGGTTAAGGACTGTGCTTATGGAGAGGAAGATGAGATGGTCAGGGTGGTGTTTGGTACAAACTCAGCGAAACTGCGAGAGAAAGTTTTAAGTGCCAGGACTAAGGTAACATTAAATACAGCCATGGACATAGCACGAGATGGCACCAGCACAGCTGGGAAACTTCGATGCATGTACACCGAGCGGCTCACGTGAACTGGCGCAGTGCACAGATAAAAGCAACAGTTCCAAAGAGCTGAACAAAACCGAATTACACAATTGAAAAGGCAGCAAAAATATGAAGCGTTTGATACATACAAGCATATTCATAAATCCAAAACAAAGCACACGTTGGAAAAAGTCAATGTCCCGCTAAAGGAAGACAGTGTAAAAAACCGTGCATGCAGTGTGTCAGGTCTCAGATAAAGAAGAAGACGAGCTGTTTATTGATGCAGTAAGAAGCGAATCGATGAATGAAACCTGTCATCTTTACAGCGATTGACAAACACGGAATGTAACTTGAACACAACACATCCTACAAATACGAACCTGATTGAAAGAAATAATGATAATCAAATCCTTGATGACAGCAACACTCAGTAACACTCACAAAACAAATACTGTATATTGACAGTCATGTTACGTTATTTTTAAAATGTTCCCTTTTCTTTTCATAGCTTTTTAACACACTACTTCTCGCTGCATACGCGGGTATATATATATATGTATATATATATATATATACCCGATCTACATACTCGAATAATGGATACTTTATTAGCCATCAATGATTGTTTTGGTAAAGCCATACTCAGTGTATTCATTAGATGAGCGGTAAAAAGTAAGAGCGAGGGAAGGATGACTTATTGAGGCATGCAGGCTGTAGTCTTGCGTCAACTCTATCTGAATTGCGATCACATTTGAAAAAATATATCTTTTCAAGTTCTATTTAGTCCATATGTGTCAAACTCAAGGGCGCGGGCCACATCCGACCAGTGTAATTATATCCGGCCCGAGATCATTTTATATACTGTATTATTGTTATTAAAGCCGGGTATATGAAGCGCTGGTAACACAATAAACTACAGATCCCATAATGCAGCGCTTCAGCTGCCTTGCCAACACTTACCGAGTTAATCAAGTTATTGCGAAGCTAGCTCACACGATGCTGAAGAGAAAAGTTGATTCTGAAAATAGAGCCTTTAAAAACCGATGGGAGGCTGAGTATATGTTTACTGAACCCGTGTGTCTCATTTGTGGAGCTAATGTGGCTGTAATTACAGAATTTAATCTAAGACGGCACTATGAGACAAAACATCAGGTTAACCTGAATGCAATGCAGAAGATACAGAAAGCAGCATAATTAAATAAGAATCTGACACTTCAGCGGACGTTTTAACCCGTGCACAATCACAAAGTGATTTCAAGTGAAGCTGCTTTTATGGGAGACACAAATGCACCAGTGCACTTGCCCCACTTTCCCTGTTGCCAAGTAATGTTAAACCAAGTCGTCACTACGGTGTTCCCAAATCGCACTTTGCTGATAAACTGGCGCACTGAGTTTGCACGGCGCTTTGGTGACTTTGAAGAACAAAAAGTCCGTCTACATGCGGCTCGAACCTTGTGCATGTTTGGTAGCACATATCTGTGTGAGAAGCTCTTCTCAGTGATAAAGACTAACAAAACAGCACACAGGAGTCGCCTCACTGATGAGCACCTGCAATCCATCCTGAGAATCTCCACAACACAGAACCTCACACCAAACATAAACGAACCTGTGGCCAAAAAAAGATGCCAGGCGTCCAGCTCTAAAATGACATATGAGCAAAGACAACTGAATGATTTGATTTGTTATTGCTGAAAGAACACATTTCATTTATATTTCTAGGTTTTGTTATGCAGCATGTTCATATTTGAATTTGTATCATTTTGACAGGATATATTTTTATGGAGAGCAAAATCTTTTGGGATATTTAAAATCTAAGTTTATTTTTATATAAAATTACATAAGAGTAAAGAAATGTGAATGTTTGTTCTTTTAACGTTTACTTTATTTCTAACTTGTATAATTTAGACAGGATAAATTTTTATGGAGAGCAAAATATTATAAGTTGTTTAAGGTTTGAGTTGATTTATTCACGAATAATATTCCTGTCTGTTTTTACCATTCCTACCAAAGATATTTCTGTCGACTAAATAAAAATTCCTTCTATTTAAAATTTAAATAGAACTTGAACAAATCGATAGTTCATAATATCCACGCAGACTTGCACGTAAGAGCGGGAGTTATCCGTTTTAACAAGCAGCGTATTGCACTGATCTGAAATAGCTGTGTGTGTATATATGTAGATATGTATGTATATGTATATATATGTTTATATATGTGTGTGTGTATGTATATATATATATGTATTTGTGTGTATATATATGTGTATATGTATAGATATGTATATATATATATGTTTATGTGTGTGTGTGTAAATATATATATATATGACAACAACACTCATCACTCACAACAGTGACAAAACAATTACATTGACAATCATGTTACGTTATTTTCAAAATGTTTCCTTTTCTTTTTCATTGCTTCTTTAACACACTACTTCTCCTCTAAAGCGCTTGGTATTTTACTAGTATATATATATATATATATATATATATATATATATATATATATATATATATATATATAATTCTGAATGTTTTCATTAAGTATATTTTAATGATGGAAGAAAGTATAAGAATATCAGTTATTCAAAGATAACATAATGTAATTTAACTTTAAGGAGATCTTTTCGTTGTATTTTTATGTTAAATGAAATATCCATCCATCCATCCTCTTCCGCATATCCGGGGTTGGGTCGCGGGGGCAGCAGCTTAAGCAGAGAAGCCCAGACTTCCCTCTCCCCGGCCACTTCTTCCAGCTCTTCTGGGAGAATCACAAGGCGTTCCCAGGCCAGCCAGGAGACATAGTCCCTCCAGCATGTCCTGGGTCTTCCCCAGGGCCTCCTCCCGGTTGGACGTGCCCGGAACACCTCACCAGGGAGGCGTCCAGGAGGCAACCTGATCAGATGCCCGAGCCACCTCATCTGACTCCTCTCGATGCAGAGGAGCAGCGGCTCTACTCTGAGCCCCTCCTGGATGACTGAGCTTCTCACCCTATCTTTAAGGGAAAGCCCAAACACCCGACGGAGGAAACTCATTTCAGCCGCTTGTATTCGCGATCTCGTTCTTTCGGTCACTACCCATAGCTCATGACCTTACGGCTCAGCTCTTTTTTCACCACAACAGACTGATGCAGAGCCCGCATCACTGCGGATGCCGCACCGATCCGCCTGTCGATCTCACGCTCCATTCTTCCCTCACTCGTGAACAAGACCCCGAGATACTTGAACTCCTCCACTTGGGGCAGGATCTCTCCCCCAACCCTGAGAGGGCACTCCACCCTTTTCCGGCTGAGGACCATGGTCTCGAATTTGAAGGTGCTGATTCTCATCCCAGCCGCTTCACACTCAGCTGCGAACCGATCCAGAGAGAGCTGAAGATCATGGCCTGATGAAGCAAACAGGACAACATCATCTGCAAAAAGCAGTGACCCAATCCTGAGTCCACCAAACCACTCCCCTTCAACACCCTGGCTGTGCCAAGAAATTCTGTCCATAAAAGTTATGAACAGAATCGGTGACAAAGGGCAACCCTGGCGGAGTCCAACTCTCACTGGAAATGGGCTCGACTTACTGCCGGCAATGCGGACCAAGCTCTGAAATTGGTTGTACAGGGACCGAACAGCTTTTATCAGGGGGTCCGGTACCCCATACTCCCGGGGCACCCCCTACAGGGTTCCCCGAGGGACACGGTCGAATGCCTTTTCCAAGTCCACAAAACACATGTAGGCAAACTCCCATGCACCCTCTAAGGGTGTAGAGTTGGTCCACTGTTCCGCGACCAGGACAAAAACCACACTGTTCCCCCTGAATCCGAGATTCGACTTTCCGACGGACCCTCCTCTCCAGAACCCCTGAACAGATTTTTTCAGGGAGGCTGAGGAGTGTGATCCCTCTGTAGTTGGAACACACCCTCCTTTTTAAAGAGGGGGACGACCACCCCGGTCTGCCAATCCAGAGGCACTGTCCCCGATGTCCATGCGATGTTGCAGAGACGTGTCAACCAAGACAGTCCTACAACATCCAGAGCCTTGAGGAACTCCGGGCGTATCTCATCCACCCCTGGGGCCCTGCCACCAAGGAGTTTTTTGACCACCTCGGTGACCTTAGTCCCAGAGATGGGAGAGCCCCACTCCAATCTGCTTGTCGATCTTCACTCCATTTTTCCATCATTTGCAAAAAAGACTCCAAAATACTTGAACTTTTCCACTAAGGGCAGTTGTTCCCCTTCACAGCTATCCATACCCATTGCCTCAGCCTGGAGGTGCTGATCCTCATCCCAGCTACTTCACACTAGGCAATAAATCCCTTGAGTATGTACCAAAGGGCACAGTCAGATAAGGCAGAGAGGACATCATCAACATCATCTTCATTATGTTATGTGTCAGCCAGGATTCCTCTTCTGGATGGAGTTTATATACTTGTTTAATATCTGTTTTGTTCAATTTTGATTCTTTTGCTTCTGTTATTATTGTTCTTTACTTAGTATGTGTGTATCTATGTATCATTTATAAAGTTCTATGTCTTTTGAAGCTGGTTCCCATGAGTTGGGAAGACCTGCCCATCACCGACAGGAACTGATCTAAGCTATGTAAAGGCGAGAGTTTCCCACTGTTTTTGGTGATTTATTCAAATGCACTAGTGGTGTAGTGAGTTTCCTTGTGTTTTGCTTATTTTTGCCATTTTCTGGATTTTCACCTTCTTGCTCTGTTTTTGAACAGTCTCTTTAAATATCATAGTATGACTTTGATTTCCTCTGATTCTCTAGTGGGCTAGTTCTTTTTTTTATTTTTGCTCCACAGAGACCTTTTGTTACAGAACAATTTAAAAAAAATTTTTTTTTTTTATTTACAACTGTGTTTGCCCTATTACTAGCCCAGTTTTACCCCTCTAGTCTGCAGTTTTGTGGTTATTTGGGTTACTTTTCTCTCTTGGTGAGTAAGTAATATGTATAACTTCATCCTATGTAAATGTCTTTCAGGGACAGCCACATGGGGCTGGAATAGCAGTAAACCTTTGTTTGCCCTCGAATGTTAGAAATAAGAAATGTCTAATGACACCAGCATGTCACACTGGATCATTAAACTAGTGACATTTGGAAAAGAAAAAAATACATACTCACTTGATTTTTGGAATTGTTGTGAAAAAAGAAGATTATAGCAGCTTTGACCCACTAAGTGATTTACTGTATGCCTAATATTCAAAATATTATGAATCTACAACTTGTGATCTTTATTTACCAGTAATAAAACAGTTATTTTCATACTTTTCTGCTGTACATTCTGTTTTGTAGTTCTAGTAATATGTCTTCAGTGGTCTGAGATAACGAAACAGCAGATGTTTTTATATACTGTACTCTATTACCTTGTTTTCTCTTGTCTTTGTGTTTCAAATGTACTTCACACAGCCAGTTTCCTTTCAGTTGTAAAAGGGAAATGGACACTTTTAGTCAGTAATAATTTTTTTTCTCCAGCCTTTGGAGTTTTTTTTTTTTGTTTTTTCTGTCCACCCTGGCCATCGGACCTTACTTATTCTATGTTAATTAATGTTGACTTATGTTTATTTTTTATTGCGTCTTCTATTTTTCTATTCTTCATTTTGTAAAGCACTTTGAGCTACATTTTTTGTATGAAAATGTGCTATATAAATAAATGTTGTTATTGTTGTTGTTGGTGCGGCTGAAACACAAAACATCAAGCAAAGATACTACCCCTAGCCTCCAAAACTGGACACCCTTGCATTCTTGGCTGCACCTTGATATCCTGTCCATAAAAAACACAAACAAAATTGATAACAACACAAAGTTTAGAGAAGTTTGAATCAGTTTAACAATTTCTGCTGTACAGGTACATGTGAAAAACATCATCTGTAAAGTTCTGAGAAGCAAAATAGAGTTTCACAATACTAGTGTTTATTTTGGTATTATTTAATTTTTTTCAGTTTCTGTACTATAGAGGGTATGCAAAACATTTCTAATGAAAAACTGCAGAAGTCAACTTTAGTCTTATTGAAGTATGTTCTACATAAATGCTATCATTAGCTGTCATGCATTTAAGATTATGTTATAGGCTCTCTTTTTCTTGCTAACTCATTATTCACTTTCAAACTTTTTTATTTGAATACGCGGACACGAGAGCCAAAAATACATTCTACTAGGAATAAGACCACCTTGAAAACAGCCAAGATAAGTGCACCTGCCTATCATAATAGTGAAAAACTCACTCATAGAGAAACAATCTAGACTTTTCAATCAACCAGAATAAATACAGGAAAAACAATGCAGATACAGTGAAAATATGCAAACTTTACAGTAAGTGACTGGCACCATGTCACTGTGTTTCATGTTTATTTATTTAATAGTGCTGTACTTTCTTATAATGCATCAGATACAGTACCACATTTGCCAGTAACTGATACAGTAATCCAGCATCCATCCATTATCAATTCAGCTTATTTCAACCTTTCCATTTATCTAACTGTATTAACACAGTAAAACCATCCTGAACTAGACAGAAGTAAATAACAATGCCATTTGTATAAATAATCCACAGTTCTGGTGGTGGATATCACTATTAACAATTTAGATCAGCTAACATCACATTATAATGTTACCTTGAGAGATGCTCTGGACACAGTGGCTCCCTTAAAACAAAAGTGATCAAAGCACATAGAAACTCTTCCTGTTTTAATGAAAACACTCGAGCTCTTAAATTAGAATGTCGAAAACTGGAGCGCAGATGGAGAACAACAAAGCTACATGTGTTTCATATTGCATTGACAGAGAGTGTTAAAAACATAAAAAAGCTCTCTTTAAAGCTCGCTCAGAATGCTATTCTACAATAATAGATAATAGGTACTGTTTAGAACAATGGCTAAATTAACAAATGGAAAGTCAGATCTACAGTGCAAAATACCAACAGATATTAGCAGTACAAACGTTATGAACTTCTTCAATGAGAAAATTAAAAATATAAGATCCCAGATCTCATAATCACAGTACAAACCAAATACTGGCTTAGCAGACCCTGTATCAAATTGCATTCAGCACTTTAGTAATTTTAATTCTTTAACTGAGCAGGAAGTCTTAACTTTAATTTCTAAAATGAAGCCCACTACTTGTTCCCTAGATCCAGTGCCAACAAAACTAGTAAAGAGTGCAATGGATGTTCTTGCAACGCCTATTCTAAACATTATCACTAGTTCATTATTGCATGGCATAGTACCTGATGCACTAAAAGTGTCAGTCTTTAAACCATTACTTAAAAAGTCAGACCTAGACCCACACATACTAAATAATTATAGGCCTATTTCAAATTTCCCCTTTCTCTCTAAAATACTAGAAAAAGTAGTCGCCAGTCAGCTTCAGTCACACCTTACGCATTACAATTTATTTGAGAAATTCCAGTCTGATTTCCACACTGGTCATAGTACAGAAACGGTCCTAACGTGAGTTGTAAATGACATTCTGATATCCTCTGATGAAGGAAACTCCACTGTAATTATGTTGTTAGACTTAAGTGCAGCATTTGACACCATTGACCATTTTATTTTACTGCACAGGCTAGAAAATGATGTTGGGCTTACAGGCACTGTGCTCGCTTGGTTTAGTTCTTATTTATCAAATCAATTCTAATATATACAGAAATGTGCTGACAGCACTCCATCATTATACACAGAAGTGAGATATGATGTCCCGTAGTGCTCAGTACTGGGACCTTTACTGTTTTCACTTTACATGCTTCCACTGGGATCTCTCATTAGGAAACATAATGTTAATTTTCACTCGTATGCAGATGACTCTCAGTTATACCTTTCATTTAGATCAAATTAAGTTTCTCCGATATTTTCTTTAATTAGTTGTGCTAGTGAATTAAAGGAGTGGATGGATGAGAACTACTTGTCTTTATATACAAATAAAACAGAGATGTTAATTGTTGTGGGAAAAGACGCTGAACACAACAATATTATGTCATCATTTAACTCAGTTGGAGTCACCATTAATTTTACTGAATCAGCCCGCAATCTAGGAGTTACCTTTGACTCTAGCATGTCATTTAAAGCACATATTACAAAGTTGTCCAAACCATGTTTCTTCCATCTTAAAAATGCTGGGAAATTAAGGCGCTTTCTAAATAAACAGGATTCACGTATTTATTTCTAGTAGTATTGACTACTGCAATGCGGTGTTCACTGGATGTTCAAACTACTCTTTATACAGCCTCCAGTTAATCCAAAATGCTGCTGCAAGAATTATTACAAGAACAAGAAGATACAAACACATAACTCCAGTTTTTAAATCCTTACACTGGCTCCCAGTTAAGTTTAGGACAGATTTCAAAATCCTCTTTTTAACATATAAAGCATTAAATGGCCAAGGTCTGGCTTACTTGTCTGAACTTATCATGACTTACAAACCAGAGCACACATTAAGATCTCAAGATGCCGGTCTGCTTATGATTCCAAGAATTAATAAAATAACAGTGGGAGGTCGAGCATTTAGTTACAGGGCCCCTCAACTGTGGAATGGTCTGCCTGCTACTATAAGAGGTGCCCCTTCAGTCTCAGCTTTTAAATCTTGGCTGAAGACTCACTACTTCAGTTTAGCATATCCTGACTAGAGCTGCTGATTAACTGTACAGACTGCATCTCTGTTGTTAGTCATTAGCACTAAAACATAAGTAACATGATCGCTATAATTTGTTACTAACGCTCACCTATTCCGTTTCTCTTCTTGGTACTCAAATGTGGCACTTGGTGCCACGGCCCACCTGGCAAGTTGTTTTGCCTGCCTAAGGTAAAGTCATTCCTGATGGACGATCACAGGAATCATGGGAAAGAGAGGAACTTTCATCGGGTTAGCACTATTTCAGCTGTGGAATGGCCAAATGGGGGAGGCAGCTTGATGAATGAGGTGTCCAGGACTCTAAACAAATCCAAATCATATTATGTGATATCATCTACTGTTAAATTCTACTCCGTACTTCTAAATTTTTTATTTTTATACTGTATTAAGGATTTGTTCTGTTCTGTGTATTGTACTGTATTGTATTGACCCCCTTCTTTTGGCACCCACTGCACGCCCAACCTACTTGGAAATGGGTCTCTTTTTGAACTGCCTTTCCCAAGGTTTCTTCCATTTTTTCGCCTACAAGGGTTTTTTTGGGAGTTTTATCTTGTCTTCTTAGAGAGTCAAAGCTGGAGGGCTGTCAAGAGGCAGGGCCTGTTGAAGCCCATTGCGGCATTTCTTGTGTGATTTTGGGCTATACAAAAAAATAAATTGTATTGTATTGTACTATAATGGGCTCTGTTTGCACATAGAAAGGCATTTTAAAAATGTAGTAGAAGAAGTGCTTTAGCTTCCCCTCTAGATGTGGAGAATGACAAAATTTAGATGTCTAAGCTATCAACACTAATTTCTTTTAATCTCCCCCATCACTTCATTTACATGCCCAATAGAAACTGAAGAAAGTTTACTTATTTGTTTATCATCTCTAAATGTATATGATAAATTACAGGTAAGATGAGTCACCACAAGTTGCCAGAACAGTAATAACATGACTCGAAGCAGATTCTACAAGACTGTTAAAGTAGGAAACAACACCATTCTCCTGTTAGAAATGTCATCACATGGTGCCCTGATGCTGGTGGAAAACAATGTCTTAGGTAGAATGAGTTGTGATTAGAACTGCTGTTCCATATAGCTAATATCATCTTCAGAATATTTTCTGACTGCTCACACCTAGTTTGTTTTCATCTTACACAATACTACTAAAATCAAGTTATCATAATTTTTTTGATATAGGCCAAAGTCATTCAATTTATATAAGAACATAATGAACGTAACATTAGAAGCTGCTTAGTACTCTACTCCTAGCTACTCATTTTATCAATAAATTGCCGTTGTCCACTCCTATAGTGGTTCATTGCCATGTACAATTAAACATGTGGCAGTCATGTAATGGCAGATATGATAGAAATAAAAGAGGGAGGTAGATAGAAATGCTACTTCTGTTGGGGAAACCTCTGTATCACATTTACTGTATGATATTTTAGTCTTAAGTATTTTCTTAGTTTTTTTGATATGTCTGTCTGTGTGGCACTTTGCTGCATTGTGTTTTGTAACGTCAACTATTTTTGGATTAAGGTTGGTATAAAAAATCAATATGTTTCACCTTTTCTTTGTACCTTTTCATGCTGGTTCATTCCATCAGGTGTAATAAAATGTTTACTGTATGTATCTCACCCTGGCCACAATGTCCCTTTCTGTGAATTCTTTGACAGAATGTTTCTAGTTAACCTTTATGCTCCTTTGTGATCATTTACATTCAAATGAATCATAACATTTGGTCTGTTTTTTCTTTGAATCCCTACTCAGTACACATAAATCATTGTTAAAGAGTTTGAACTTTGGCTCACAGTTTTATGTATTTCCTTTCAAACTGAATCTAAACTTCACCAACACCACTGTTCCTTTTAAAATATGACCAAGCTGAGTAGTCTTTATCACTAATTCTTCTGCAAAGCATTCATCAATAATAATAATAATGTGATTCAAGCTTACAGATTAACACATTTGGCTGCTCTCTTGCTTTGTGTTGGCCAAGAATACCTTCCATCGAACCCATCTATAGTTTCACAATTACTTGCAGTGCCTATAAAAAGTATTCACTCACTTTTCACATTTTATCATTATAACTTGAATTACAGTGAATTTAATTTTGCTTTTTTGACACTGATCAACAGAAAAAAAATCTTTGTATATCAAAGTGAAAACTGATCCCTGAAAACTCTTTTAAATCAATTACAAATATAAAGTACAAACTAATTGATTCCATAGGTATTCACCCCTTTTAATATTACAAAAGTAAATCATCATTGGTGTATCTAATTGGTTTTAGAAGCCCTGTAATTACTTTAATGGACATCAATCAAGAGATTTCAATTGATTGTAGTTTAAATTCTCCTATATTTGGAAGGTCCAGCTTGTGGTAAATCACTAGCATCACCTAAGCTACACAATAAACACAAAGGAACACTCTGAGTAACTCCACGAAAAGGTGATTAAAAAGCACAGGTCAGGGTGATGGATATAAGAAAATAAAGCCACTGTTAAAAAAAAGCACATGGCATCTCAGCTAGTTTCATCGATGCTCTGATGAAACCATAATTTTTGGCGTAAGCTTAATACTGCATATTATCAAAAACATACAATTACCACAATGAAGCATGATGTTGACAGCATCACATTTCCCTGCAGCAGGCCCTGTAAGGCTTGAGAGGCTAGAGGCTAAAATGAATGCAACAAAATAGAAGGAAATACTAGAGGGAAAAACCTCCAAGAAACCTGAAACATGGGAGGAGATTTGTTTTCCAGTAAGCATAAAGCCAAAGATACACAGGAAAGGCCTAATAACAACAATGTTAATATCTTGGACAGTCTCAATCCAAAAGAGAATTTGTGGGTCACCTTAACTACTAGGGTGTTGTACCATGTTAGCCATTATGGATGTAATAAGAAGTCAAGCAAAATGACACCTCCTCATATTGGCTAACTGAAAAAATTAAAATATGAAAGCTTTTGAGGCAACACAGGCCCCTTCTTTAATTTTGCCTGAAGAAGGAGACTGAGCTGCCTTGAAAGCTTGCATATTGTAATCTTTTAGTTAGCCAATAAAAGGTGTCATTTTGCTTGACTTCTCATGGTTCACCCAAAAAAAGGCTGTTAACTCATGATCTCCATGCACCTGGAGAGACCTTTCACAAAGATGAGTAGAAAACAAATTGCAATGTGTCCAGGTATGTAAAGCTGACAGAGTGCCATCCACACATGTTCAAGGCTGTAATGGCCCCCTAAAGGTGAATCTACTAAACACTCACAGGAAGGGGTTGAAATTTATGTAACTATTCTGTGCTTTATATTTATAAATAATTTAGATCACAATGTAGAGATCTGTTTTCACTTTGACACTGTTTTTTGTTGATCAGTATCAAACAAAAAATGAAATCCACAGTGAATCAAAAATGTGTAAACTTTCAGGGATGTAAATACTTTTCATAGGCACTGCACTATGGTAGTGATCCTGCAGACCATGTGTATATTGTGAGTGGGTTCTGTCTCAGAAATGAACATATATGGGACTAAAAAGTGTTGATTCACGATTTAATTTTGGAAAAACAAGATCTGGTAAATATTAAAAACTGGATAGCCTAGTTTAAGCTAAGTGGCCAATTCAAAATAGTTTACATTCTGTTTTTGACTATTCCATAGGGATTTGTGCTCATTAACTCGACTGCCATTTTCTTCCTTTGCCTTTGATGATGTACTGTAAATGTGATAAAAAAAGAAGTTCTTTCCGATGGAAATAACTGACTCTACTACTCAAATCAAAAAGAATAAAACAATGTTGTAATTGGAAAAACATGCACTGAACCATTCTTATGCATGATTCATAAGATCTAATACCCTTAAAGTATGATTTTAACCTGCTAAAGTACAATAACTTTTAGAGGCAAATTTGCATTAATCTTTGAATATTTTATTTGCTGTTACAAAACTTTGATATATTTTTCTTTATTATGACTCCTGTTTACAATATATTCACAATCCCAGAACAGAATAAATACAATAGATGTTAGATGTTAGCCGTTTCCACACAGTGTTTTCTTAGTGCCAGTTAAATCAAAGTCTTCCTTCTGTCAGGTCCTGTTCTTTTCCTTCTAGAACAGACTTTTTAGATAAAAAATTCATTTTTTTTATTTGTCAAGTTTAAAGACTACCAAATAGAATGAAACCTTAAGCATTCCCTTCACTGGAATGCTGTTAGACTTGCAGACTTTGTCCAAAAATCCTAAACAGGAAAAAGCAGGTTTGGAAAATGTTTGCATGAACTGTGTCAGTTTGCTTGAAACAAGCAAATGATTTACTGTTGTTCACAATTTCAAAATGTGTTTAAATAATATATCAAAACCAACCAGCACACAAAGCAGGTACAGTACTCCAATTATTTCTGAATTCTCAATATACAGAAGTTTATTTTGTATATATTTATTTGATCTTGTTTTCTTTTTATTTTTGACTCATCAGTAATTAATTTTGTAATTTATTTATGTTATTTTTCAGCCAGGGTTTGTTTCCTGACATAAGCCAGTATGCTGTCCTTTTTTCTAACATATTTACTGTTTTTGAATTTTAGGGTGAGGCTTGTTGCTGAAGCAGACTACTGAAGTTCTGGTTTGGTTGTTTTGAGGCCTTTTTACTCTTTTTATCAGTTTTATTTTGGATATAACAACAATAAGTATCTCTTAACCGTCACCATTGTGTATAATTTTTTGGAACATTAGAACAATCTAGACGACAACAGTCCATTCAGCCCAGCAAAGCTCTCCAGTCCTATCCACTTAATTCTTCAAAAAATATCAAGTGTAGCTTGAAAGTCGCTAAAGTCTTACCGTCTTACCACACTGCTTTGTAGCTCATACCAAGTGTCTGACTGGTTCCCTGTTCAAAGAAAAGCTTCCTAATGTTTGTGTGAAATTTACAAGTTTCCAATTTTTTCCCTGTGCTCTTGAATAATTAATTTAAAATAACAGTCTTGATCCACTGTACTAATTCCCTTCATAATTTAAACACTTCAGTCATGTCACCTCTTAACCTCATCCCCTGTAGCCCTTGAATCAGTCTAGTTGACCTTCTCTGAACTTTTTCTAGTGCTGCTATGTCCTTTTTGTAGCATGGAGACCAGAACTTCACAAATTACTCCAGATGAGGCCTCACCAACTCATTATAAAGCTTGAGTATAAAGTCCTTGGACATGTACTCTATACATCAGGGCGCTACATAACTTAACATTCTGTTAGCATTCTGAACACTGTCTGGTAGTTGATAGTGTTGAGTAAGGCCGGAGTTATACTTCACGTGACGTGACGCATGCTGCAGCGGATGCTCCAAATCCCCAAATCTGCATATCTTTGGAAGGAAACCGGAGCACAGTGTGGAATACAAGTAGGAAATACCAGCAACATAACTCCCTGCGAGACAGCAGTGCTATCACTCCACCACCGTGACACCCCCATGTCTGTAATTATTCCCCCCATGTGTGTAATTATTAACAGTATTCATTATTTAAACAAAATTATATGTAAAATGTAAAATACACACTTTAATGCATTCATCATGAAAGTGGTATCAAGTACAAATCTAAAGATTCTAAATGTGCAGAGAGTTCGAATATCATACATGTCATGTGTTCTGTATGGTGATCTATTGCTGCTTGCCGCTGCTGTCAGGTCCAAGAAACTCGTAGCGATTAAAAACTGGGATGACGTTTACGATGGTCTGCATTAATGATAAAGTAAACTACGAGGTTAAAGTGGACATTTCGAGATTAAAGCCGAAAGATGGTATGTGAGACTTTTAAAATGTATCGTGTCATTACGATCGGGAATATGCAACGCTTGACTATAAAAGCACCACGAATACATCTGTATGTCAGCATTTTGCTTCACCACATCGAAGTATTCATCCCGTAGGATCGTCATAGAGGCTTTCTGTCACATGTAGATAGTAAACAGACACTGACGTCATGTTCTGACTTTTAGCACACTGCGCCCCCCGACTTTTTGCTGGTACTGCAACTCGCGCACGCTTCGTGCTAATTTCTGAGGACCTGCTCAGAGGACGCGTGACATGAACGTTGGGAACCCGTGGCAGGCATACCACGTACACGTTCTAGGCGTGAAGTATAAATGAGCCCTACGGTGTACTCTCAGTTTTCATACATCCCATTGTGTATTCAAACCTAACATTTTTACTTTCTACGTGTAATGCTTTACATTTACTGCCACAAATCAGCCCAAATCTGTACGGTGTCCAAGTCCTTCTGTAATGATCTAACGGATTCCAAATTATCTGCCAATCCACCTAACTTGGTATCATCTGCAAACTTAACCAGCTTGTTACTTATATTCCTATCCAAATGATTTATATATATTAAAAATAAAATGCGGAACACCACTATTAACACCAGCCAATTCTGATAAGGTTCCTCACACCATCACCCTCTGCTTCCTGTGTCTGTGCCAATTCTGCACCCATCTACAAACATCACTCTTAACTCATATTCCTTATATTCCTTTTAGTATGATGCCCAACCTCTCATGTGGCACCTTATCAAATGCTTTCTGAAAGACAAGATAAATAATATCATATGCTCCACTTTTATCATATTCTATTGTTGCTTCCTCATAGGACTCCACCATGTTGTTAAAACATGACCTCCCTCTTCTGAACCCATGCTGACTGTTCAGAAAAACTCCTGTACTTGTCATGTGCTGTTCAATATTATCCTTAATAATTCCTTCCATTAACTTACATGTTCATGGATTCCACCATTTTGTTTATGGTTTCTTGGGCCATTGTTCCCATATGACCAGAATTGTCACAGAGTAATGTCAATGGCCATTTCTTGTATAAGATGGTGTTGCACTAGTTTCTGGGTATTGTAAAAGGAAGCATTGAATGCTAGTTGTTGAATAAATCTTTCAAGGAGTTAGAAATTTAGTATATACTATGACTTTTGATTTTTGGTTAGTAATATGAACTTGATTGGCTCCAGCAGACTCCCGTGACCCAGTAGTTAGGATATAGCGGGTTGGATAATGGATGGATGGATGGAATATGGACTTGACAACAGATATTTTTGACTTCCTGCTTTGACATTTTGCTAAGAATGTTTGACTATGGGTGTTCTCTCTCTCTCTCCTGGGGTCTCATTTAAAAAACTTGTGTACGTACAAAAAGAGATTCGAAATGTGTACCCGCTCAGACAGTGGTTCCTAATGCCTTTTCCAAACCTTCAGATCACAGAGGAGAGCCGCTATAATTGCATGCATGATTTTGCACTCTCAGTTCCAGAGCACAGCTAGATACTCTTGAATGTGCAGTAGGTGGTCGGGACTCTTGAATGTAGGTGGAGGGAGCTTATACTTATACAAAAATTATTATTCTTCAGTGTACCAAATTTTGATACTCTGCTAGACTCCTACTCTACAAAAGTACATTACCTTTATAAATAGACAGACAGACAGACAGACAGACAGATAGATAGATAGATAGATAGATAGATAGATAGATAGATAGATAGATAGATAGATAGATAGATAGATAGATAGATAGATAGAATAATTCAGCTGGCTAATTTCAGCAAAGCTAAAAATCCCATTAGAACTTATTTCTAGATATGTAAGCTAATGAGAATTACTTGGGATATGTCTTGCCTCAGTTTTACTTTGGGAGACCACATTATGCTGAAGTCAGATGTTCTGCTTTATGAGAAAAATCAACATTTATCAGCCATCTTGCAAATCTGTTTACATAGAAATGCCAAACGGGTATAAGCATGTTGTTCAATTAGATCCAACAAAATCTGGCAAAAAAACTATACCCAAACAAAAACCAAATATGGCTAAAACACTCAAGACTATCAGACTCTTGCTCATAGCACTGATATTTTCTTTCTTTAAAGGAAAACATTTAAAATGCTTTTTTGAGGAATAAAACACATCATTTAAAATACCAGGTCATCTAGCCAAAGGCATCCTGTGTCCAGCTGGTTCAATAAGGGGGTAAAGTCAATCTAGGAAACGTATTGTGATTTGCAACTTATAATAAGCTCAACTATTATAGCTAAACACTTAACTAAAGTAAACTAAAACCTAAATAATATTCTACAAAACAAAAAAATAATTAAACCCAGTAACTTAAGATAAATGCTTTTAATTTTCATGTTACTCTAAAGTAGTGATCGGCACAGAATATAACAAAAATCACAAGAGTCTTAGGGGCTACTGTGTTGGTAAATAGGGAAGTGGTGCTATCAAAGTGGAGATGTGGTGCATTGCTTCTACAACGAGATATTATTGACTTGAAGCAAAGTTTAATATTGTTTACATTAAAAATGTGTATAAACATTTTAAATTCAGGAAACTATTAAATATGTTTTTAACACAAGAATTCCTGAAGCCTATGAAAAAACTCGTAATCCTGGCCAACCTTAAATCCCTTCGCACTTCCTCATCAGCGTCTTTTGTTTTGTAAATGTGTCGATCAGCACAAGCAGCAAGCAGCCTGCTGTCCCATCCCCCGCCTTGACAGAGCTCAGCTCGGGTAAAAAGTTCTCCCAGCTCAAGCTAAGGCTCCTTATCTGTGTGTGAGATCTGGAGTTGTACAAGGTAAATAATACAGTATATCGTTATTTGGAATACATGCATTTCATGTGTGTTCCGTGTCTACAAAGATCTGGGTAAGTGCAGGATGAACGGAAATGCGAGAAATGCAAGAAATCCTGAACACAAACCTAAAACAGAAAATTTTTCCATGTTATACTAATAATGCGTATGAGTGCATACACCCTCAGCATGTCACATCTAAACACTGCTTGTGTACTGAAGTGAGAGTTGAGCTCCGGCAAGGCGGGGGATGGGACAGCAAGATGCTTGCTGTTTGAGCTGATCGACACATTTACAAAACAAAAGATGTTGATGGAGAGGTGCAAAGGGATTTAAGGTGGGCCTGGATTACAAGTTTTTTCGTAAGCATCAGTAATTCAGGTGTTAAATTAGTCTTGGTCCTACCATGTCATGTTTTGTTTATATAGTATATTACAATTACCAATTTTGTTATTTTTTTGTTAGGTATTGTCTCTGGTAAACAATTACTCATGACCTTGCACCTTTCTGTTTCACACTCCTTATATGGCCACAAACCCAAGACCTCCTAGGTAAGAAAGAGGATATCTCCTACCACTTAAGTAAGAAGGCAGGTCTCTCACTTTCTAATTGCAGCAGAAAAGTATCAGATTACACAGCAGCAAGTTGTCTGTCACTGCTTTGTTACCTCCATATTACAGGCATGATAATTGCAAAAAGACATTTTGGGCAGTCACGGTGGTGCAGTGGTTAGTATTATTGCCTCACAACTCCACAATACTAGGTTTAAAGCTTGGCCAGGGTACCTGCCTGTTTACTCTTTTGCAGAATCTCCAAATGACTAAATAGGCTTTGTCTGCTTGTTTCTTCTACACTTTAAACACATACTCCGACTAATCAAGACTAAGACTACCTGGCTTACAAATATCACAGTTGTAAAGGCTATGAGACATATTACTGTACCTTATAACTTTGACTCAACAGCCTTCTTTATTATTTAGATTAATATGTCAAAATTTGTTTTTATAAAAATGGTTGTTAGTGAATGTCAGGTTAAAGTTGTTTACAGCTGTATGTATATTGAATGTACATAATGATAAGGACAGGATTCAGATATAGATGTGATTAAACCCAACAATAACCAATGGTTAAAGAGGATATCAGTAGAGTTAAAAGGTAGGTGAAAAGAAATATTGCAGAAAAGACAAAAGATGACCAACAGGGATTCTTTATACAGTATGTTACTTTAAATTAAATTCTTCAACAAGAATGCAGGGGCATGGTTGGAAACTTGCAAAGGGAAACACCTGGACAAATAATAGAAAGTTTTCTTCACAGAAAGACCCATAAAACATATAAAAACTTTATAACATATAAAAACTCGCACACTTGCTATGCTTCCAATGACTCTAAATATTTATCAGTAAACCAGTGAATTTCACACAATAGACCATGGTAGAGGGCGGCACTTTAGGGAACTTCAAATCTCAACTTGGTGTTATTTTGGGCAATTTAAGTGAAAAGCATGGGTGAGCTTATTGAGCTAAATGTTACAATGTTCTAATGTATTGATGTTTAATCATATGAGCTTTGCCTAATGAAATTTCATATAACTGTTAAGCCCCATAAAGTAATTTATGACAACGCACTGAAATGGACTGGCACACCATCAAAGGTTGCTCCTGCCTTACACCCAGTGCTGGTAGGTTAAATCAGTAGGTTAGGCTACGGATCCTGGTGACCCGTAGTTGGATATAACACATTCAGTTACAAAATAGATGCAGTGATTGGCAATTAATTAAATTAATCTTTCAAAGCCTCTCTATTGACTATGTGACATCGTAATTCTTTATTATACATATAAGACTTTTTACCATGCAGATTTCTGCACTCGTTAATATAATCACATTGAATTGTGCTTGAATAATATTAAAACCCACTACTTATTAAGTCTGTTAAACTGCTTTATATAGCACATCACAGAGAACAAGAATTCAAAGCAACAAAATAAACTATGTGCAACAAATCATGATTCAAATACACTGCCACTTGGCTTCAGCTTGAATTACCTGCATTTACTATTTAGATAATTAATATATTACAATATTAATATATTAAAATATGAATTAATATTTAATACCCTATTGCTTTGAAGGCAGACTTGAGCACAGTGCTGCTCTCAACCACGAAATGAGTAAGGGGATTAGAAAATGGATGCATTTTTCAAACCATGTTGTGATTTACTGTGGTTGCCACAGAAGCTGACCCTTTCTCTATTTCCTTTGTAGCATTTATATGGCAGGGCACATTTCCAAGTTCTTAGATTACATGTTTATAATGAACAGTATGACTGTAAATTAAAACCAGTGAGTGTTTAATATAGGGTGGAACAGTATACAAACTGTAGTGTGCATTCATTTTTACTTAGCCACCTATCTGATTATCTATATTGTTGGAACCTTTTATGTCTGGTGTTTTAAACTACATGCCATAAATGTCACAATGCAAGCTCCATTTAAAGCTTATGTAAGGCTCGGGTATAGTTTCATTGAAGCAAACTCGCTCAAATTTGCCTTTAAAAAATAATTCTTAAAAAAAATAAATCAGATATTCCAATTTTTACAATTTCATTACATTTTAGACAAAATAAAATATGTGCCATTCATAACATATAAAAACTCGCACACTTGCTATGCTTCCAATGACTCTAAATATTTATCAGTAAACCAGTGAATATCACACAATATGCCTTTGCCTAACTCCAATCAGAGAGATGATATTAATTCAACCAAACTTTCAATTGTATCATTGTACTCTGAATGACAGATTTACAAATCACTGTATTGCAAAAGGCGGACCAACAGCCTATCATACAGGACGTCCTTTTTAAACACCACTAAACATTTTCATGCAAAGGTATATAAAATGTTTTGTTTATACTGAAAAAATGTTCCAGGATTCAGAGAGAATTAGTGCAATTGCAGAAACAAAAGCATTCACACATGCCTCACTATTCTGGTTTGAAAACAGAAAATTGGAAGCTATTATATAAATACTTGCCTTGATAAATATTACAATATACAGTATTATTATTTGATATTTTCTTTAAAGCAAACACTGCAGTTCTCTATAAATGCATGGAAAATTTGTATGTTAAAAATACAACAAAGAATTCTGAATAATAAGTCCCTCATGGCTTTCATTATAAACAAGTAATTAACAGAGTTTCACAAGGCCGAGACAGTACCCTAGACATTATAAAAAACATTTTATTATACACTAGAAGAACTTACTCCAGCACAAAAGTAGAGTTTTCAGGGTCATAATTTCACTATATTAAGAAAATTTGCTTACTGAATGTGAGGCAGTATAAAGTGATGGCATAGGATAGAAAGGAGCAGCATAGAAAATCCAGTAGACAAAAATGAGCTGTTCTATCAGCTGCATGGTGGTACAGCAAGTATAATTCTGTGTGGAGTCAGCATGCGCTTACTGTGTCCAGGTAACTATTCCCCCCAAGGATAATGCCTTCTATTTGTAATAAAGGCTATTAAGCCAAGTTCAACTGAGTTAATAGAATTTACCCAGCATGTATAATAATATTAATAATAATACACTTTACTTATATAGCACCTTTCCCATTCTTATAGTTCTTCACAGAAACTCAAAATAAACAATAGGGCATATATAACACTGGATGCAAATAATATCATAAAACTAAGTAAGGATAAATACAGGAAAGAAAATGGTTAAATGCCTTCCTGAACAAATGCATTTTAAGTTTTTTTTTTTTAAAGAATGAATTAAGTCAGTTGATCTAATTAATCTAAGGAGGTTCTTCAAACGTCTGGGCGCTATATAGCTGAAGGTTCTATCACCAACGGAGCACAGGTTAGTTTGGGGCACAGAAAGATTGCTAGAATCAGTGGAGCTTAGTGGGTAAACAGAAGCATAGTGATGAAGGAGATTACTAATGTAATCTGGTGCAAGGTCATTTAAAGCTTAATAGATTAGTAACAGAATTTTATATTCAATCACAGGGAGCCAGTGAAGGAGGTGTGAAGTTATGTGCTCGCTGTCTCAAGTGTAAGGACTCTTGCAGCAGAATTTTGGATCAACTGGAGCTGTGATAACACATTAGAAAGAGTACCTGCCAATAGGGTGTTAAATAGCCAATGCAGGACGTAACAAAAGCATCAGAAAAGTAGAGGAATAAGTGAACATGGGATATGTTACATAGGTAGAAGAAAATTTCTTAATGTGATTTATGTGGATAGAATTGAGGAATCAAAAATGACACCAAGATTCTTTGCAGAAGAAGATGCGTGTGATAATGTCATTGAAAATGCTTTAGTGCTAGTTAACAGGACCGGTTTTGTTGCAGTTTTATTTTAAAAGCTTATGTCCAGGCTTTAATTTCAATGAGGGAAGTTGTGAGCTGAGAAACGTCTGATGAACTTTCATTTTTAACACTGAAATAATCTGAGTAGTATTTACATAAAAATGATAACCCATTTTAAAGCTATAAATAATTTGGCAAAAGGACAGCATGTAGATATAGAACAGCAGAGGCACAAAGACAGAGACTTCAGGAACTCCCTGTATGACCGGTGCTGAGCTGTTGACAAGACTAACAACTCTTGCCATCAGTCAGAAAGGAATAATAAGAGTCCCAACTGAAAAGCATCTCATCTAATGCTGATTTCTGCCCTGTGCTTGTTCCTACAGAGGCATACAGTAGATACACATAACCATAAAAAGGAACAATCAGTAACAAAATTAATATGTAAAATTACATTCTTCCTAAACTACACTTTTAAAAAGAGAAATAAATGTTTTTTGCCTAAAACCAAGAATACCCATGTAAGGGTCTTACATTGGTAGCAATTTATTAACATACATTATTCAGATTATCTGAGTAAAACTCAAAAATTGAACAGTTCCATAATTAAACATATCCTTGCATACAAATGTAGTACAATTAGAAGCTGAAACCTGTGTGTAGTATTCTGTGAACATCAAATGGGTTTTCTACCATAAAGACATCACAAGATTAACAGTAGCTTATTAAGTCCATTAAGCTATTTTGATTAGATAAAACATGGTTGTGCCAATATAGCCCCAGTAAATCAAGAATGCTTTTTATCACACATACCTAATAAATGGTGTGATAGTAGTGCTATATAGTGCCCGACCTGGCACAGACTGACTCAGAGACACATGTAAAACCCAGCAAAGACTTTACTTTCTTCACCTGTGGGGCACGTCTTCCCTGTGAACCCCACAGGCAATACAAAGTCCCAGTAAGCACAAATCCAAAGCACAACTACACACCCGTTTAGCACCACCACTCCTCCTTGGTTGCCTCGTCCTCTTCCCTGAGTGGTGGTTGCCGGCCCTTAGTTTCCAGAGTTCACGTAGTATTAGTTGTTATTCAACAGCAGAGGGTATCAAGGACTCATAGTCCAGGTAGAAATCACACATAGCGCAAGATCTTACTAAAGGAGGCTAAACTAACCTTTAGGTGGTTTTCAGATCCTTCCTGAAGTGTAAACATGAATTGTTCTGCAGAATTCTGAAGAAGTTAAGATACAGAGTAGTCCCAGGGGCATACTAAAAATGTGAAGACAGCAAACAAGAGAGAAAAATTCAAAAGGCTCCACCTCTTAACAAACTAAATAAAGAAGAAGAGAAGGAGATGGGCAGTCTGCTCTTTATTTTTATTTTAAATTCATATTTATCAAACAAAGCTTTTAAAATTTTTAGTCACCTGTGCTCCAGATTATATGCATATATTTAAAGAAAACATTCTTTTAAAGTGCATTTCACAGTAGAACTACTGTCTCATTTGTAAACTGTCTCTGACCAACTCAGGTATCAATGCTGAATGGTATTAGGTACATTACCTGATAAGAAAAGCAGTCTCTCCAATGTACTCACACTTTACTCTAAACTATACAGATATCCATTGCATTATACAAAAATTGAACTATGGAGGCAAATACAAACAATTAAAGGTAAGAATCAATCAAATCAGATATCTAAATTTATTAGTCATTGATTAAGATGTTTGAAAGGAGAAAAACAGTTCTTGCTATTGATAATTGACCCTGGTTAATTTGAAAAAGACCCATTTTTTAATGCGAGTTATAAGTCATGTTAGTGTACTAATACTAAGCTTACCAGTTTTTAATACAGAAAATAAGTATAATATCTTGAACATAAAATAATTCTGCCAGATACTGGAACTAACATACAGCATTGTATTAAAATGTGTTTTCTTGTTTCTATTTTGCCATAAGCAAAATTTTTTCATGTGGAGAAATGCTGACTTTTTAAAAGTATTGTGTCACTTGACTGAACCATAACAGAATGTCTGAACCCAAGATCCAGCAAAACTAATGAGCTTGCCTTGAAGCTAATACTTTATTTTTAACTATTCAGCACATGGGAAAGGCATAGAATTAACACACTATAAGAAGATTATTTTGTGAAGGCTTACAGAAAAACAGAATCCTACATTTTTGTTTTTTTTGTTGTTTTTTTTATTTTTTATAATGAGATCTATAAGCATCAATGCAACACAACAGATGTATGCTCAAATCAAACAATTTTATGGCACAAGGATAGATCTAACACCACATCAGACATTCGATACATCTTATGTGCACAGTAGAGTATCATTTGTTAGAAACCATGGCACAATATAACCATTGAAGAAACAGAACTACAAAAACCAAAGTTGGATAATATATGGCCTGAAGCTATAAAAAATTTGGAGAATAGAGGGATTCACCCTTGGTAAATATCAAAACTCGGCCCACCACTACCACTGCAAGTAGACACGTGAACGCAAAACAAATCCTTATATCAAGAAAACAGTACCAGGAATCTGTGATACAATGTACTAAAACCATTTTACTTTTGTTCTCATAAGCATATTTAGGAAACATAGAAGGTGCATTTTAATAAATTGAACCCTTTGCTGCTTCAACGTATCTGGGAAATTTTAAGGCTTCTGTTTACAGGTTTGGACACCGACCCAATCAATTCCATTTTAAAACAGAAAAAGAGACAAGTTATTTCTTAAAAGTTATAAAAATGGTTCATTTTAGAACATAGTTTTATGTGGAAAAATTATATATACCATAATTGTGAGGAAATAACTTTGACTTCTTATCCTCAAATGAATCCATAGACATACCCATAAACACCCATACACATATACAAATCTTAAAAAGATGTTTCAGAGACAGAATTTTGGTAGACAGCTCAGGAAAGCAAAACAAGTGGTCCTAGGAAAGATATGTATCATGTGGGAATTTCTAAGAGATCTTGTCTGCGAGTTTTAAACAATTTAGGATTTCTGTCTTTGGATGTGGATGTAAGTCACTTCAGGCATTTAATTAAGAGATGTTTGTTACTTTAAAATCTGAAAACAGAAACCATAGTTTTTGCTAATTTATCATAAATCTTTTTTCTTAATTTATTTCATGTTTTTACTGTGGACTGGAGCTTAATAATGAAAGGGTATGGCATGTTTTTAATTTCTCCATCATGTGCTATATTATGATTGTTATCCATCCTTTACAATATAGTAAGAGAAAATCTTTCTCTTATTATAATTCTTAATTGGACAGTAATTTCCTGTATTAGAAAATATTGATGGAATTGCATGATTATTGTTTCTTTTATTCTTTCTTCTTATGACCGTAGCATAACTTTTTTGACTCCCATCTATATTTATTCTGCAACCTGGCTTAGGTGTTTGTTGCACTTTAAACCTACATGAGTGTAGTAAGTGTACCCTGTTAAGGCCTAATTGATTTTCTGCCTTGTGTCCCATGTTGCTAAGATAAACTCCAGTTCCCTACAAACCAGAAATAGAAAAACACAGCCTAGAAAAATATATGTGCATGAGTTATAAGTAAATACATAGACTATAAAAGCTAAATAAGGACCAAAGACAATTGTCATAAGTATTTGACAAAATCACTTTGTTTATTAGAGCAACTTGAAATTTTCCCTGCAACTTCAGTACATCTCTGCAGTCTGTAAGTAATTTCCCGAGGCCCCTGAAATACAAAGCTGAATTTCGTGAATTGCACCTACAAGCTATTTTGTTTCTTAATTAATGGCAGTCTACATAAGAGGAAGCCTACTTGGGAGTATTTCCTTATCAGATTTCCAACTAGAGTCACTTAAAAGCTTTTTAACTCAAGCAAATACAAACCTTGTTTTTACTTATTTGTGGATTTAAAAAAGTACATTTTTTATTTCTTCAGGAATGAAACATATGTTATAAAGAAATAAACAAACCAGATATTCATCTGGAATGAATGCTCACAAAAAAGCCATGTATGTAAGGTGTAGGGCCATATAAAAGAAGCCAAGCAAATTTTATATTAACAAATTTATGTTTACAATTCTCAGTCTTCTGAATAACTACATGTTTTTGACAAATGGTCATTAATATACTTTAAAACTACAGGATGAATGATATAATTTGGATGAAAGCTCAATGGTATTCATAGTTATTAATTTATAACTTTTCTGAATAAGTGTATTCCAGTGAGTAAGTATATATTCATTATATAAACACTTGATATTTATTTTTCCAAAATCACAGCACATTGGGGAATTTCTGATAGGTTTGAATCTAATACGTTATCAGATTATATAAAAAAAAAGTTAGAAAATGTATGCATGGAGCAACATTACGGTTCATTTGACGGCTGTTTAGTCACTGTAATAATTACATTATTCAATGTTTTGTGAATTCCACTACTCTTTGTACACTGAGAAATGATGTCTCCCATGGAAAATCTATGACTATATTTAAAACAGCAATGCTTCCTCTCTGTTCTCTTCATTCAAGAGAAGGAACTGGACATACTTTGACTGAAGTATGACAAGGGTTGAAGTTGATCCCTTCCTGTATTTTCCTATTTTTATAAGGTTTGTAAGTCAGGATGTGTTTAGAAACTCATTTGTCTTTTGAATGTCCTAAAGTCCAGTTATTAGGCTCACAACCTCTCACGGTTGTTAAATTGTATTATTCCCCCAAACTATGTAATTATTTTAATGCTGAACTGTCATCATTCCTTTTTCAGCTACTGCCCTTTCTCCAGATATTTCATTCGTTGGTGACTTTAATATTTATGTTGACTCTCCAGAGTGTTTTTTTCAAAAGTTTTTAATCTGTTCTAGAATGTATGGTATTACTCATCACATTACTTTACCTACTCATTGAAATGGATGTACACATTATCTGGTGTGCTCCTCTGGTTCAGCTCCCATTCATTTTACTACACTTGATCTTCCAGTTACTGTCAATATCTCAACTCTCTTAATTAAGATAAGTCACATTCACATTATATCTTTTCATAATCTGAAAATACTTCAACCATGTGTTCTTGGCTCCATTATTAGTAACAATCCTTTTCCACACAATCACTCTTCCACCACTGACTTAACTGCATATTATAATAATTATATTTCATATTGTTTAGATAATCTCGCTCTTCTTAAAACACAATTTCTTTTAAACATAGCGCACCTTAGCATAACTCTGAGCTGCATTGTATGAAATTCCTGTCCAAAAGAAATGGCCTGACTGTGCATACTCAAACATATGTTGACTATCTTCTTAAATAAAAAAGCTCCATCAGCTGCCAGATCTGCTTATTATAACACTATTATTAGTACTGGCCTAGGAAGTTCCAAAATTATTTTTTCAACAGTTAATAAGCTTCCACAGTTTCACTGTACTTCTCCTTTTATTGTTTCTTTAGAATTTTCTTGCTGTTTTTTTAAAAATGTTCCCATCTAAAGTTGATGCAATTCATCAGCAACTCGGCTCACACAACTGCCTAAAATTTTATCCTGGATGACTGCACGTTCACATGTCACAACTTAATCTTCAGATGTCTCTCCAGTTAATGACATTTTGATATCAAAGATTATCCATAAATCTAATTTATGTATATGTCATTTTGACCGAATTCACACTGTCTTAGTCAAAGCTTGTGTACCTTTCCTTGTTCCTCTTCTAACCTCTATTACTAATTCTTTTATTTCCTCTGGTATAGTCTCTGACAGTCTTAAAATTGCTACTGTCACCCCATTATCAAGAACGCCATGGATAATCCCATTGATTTCAGCATTTGTTCAATTTCCAATCATCCCTATCTTTCCAAAATGTTAGAATATGTTGTTGCTTCCAAACTATTTGATCATTTGAACATTAATAAATATTTAAGTCGTTTTAAGTGTGGCTTCTATCCTAAACAAAGCAGCAAAAGAGACTTGGTTAGAATAATACATGATCTGCTTCTCGCTGCTGATTGTGAATTACTAAGTACTCCTATCCTTCCTGATCCTAGTTCGCAATTTGTCATTCACACACTCTTTTTGGAATGTTTGTCTTAACTGGATGTAACTGGCATTGCTTATTCATGGTTTCAGTTTAACTAAACTAACAGATTTCAGTTTATTCAAATAAATAACCATATTTCTTACCATCCCATTGATACCCATGGTGTGTCACAGGGTTCAGTACCGGATCTCTTACTTTCTCATACTTCATTCCTGTTGGTTCAGTTATGCATCATCATTGTATTTAGTTTTATTGTTATGCTGAATTTCCCCTTGGGATTAATAAAGTATCTATCTATCTATCTATCTATCTATCTATCTATCTATCTATCTATCTATCTATCTATCTATCTATCTATCTATTTAGCTTTATACTTCTACCAAACCATCCATTATATTAAAATGTGGTCAGCATATTATCTATCTCAGCCTTAAGGAGTCTGAAAATTATCTTCTGGGTTATCCATTAAAATTTTGAAAATTTTAACATCTGCATTGATGACACCATTATTCCTTTAAGCCCTCAAGTCAAGAGCCTTGGTGTTGCTTTTACAGCATTCTGTCTTTTCAATCTCACATTAACAATACACCCAGTACTGTCTTCTGTCACCCTTGGTAACACTTTAGAACTTCACTGTTCTGCTCTATGGCTGAGGGACCAGTTCTTGCGTTTGTTATAACATAACAAGGCTATACTACTCCAATGCTCGATTGTCTTGTATTTCAGCTAAACCTGTTAATAAGCAGTAAATTCCAAGTTCTGCTGCTTGCCTATTAAATCAAACTATGGGTTATTGTTACATTACTCCTACTCTATATAAACTTCACTGGCTCCCAGGTAAGTATTTGACTATAAAATTCTTGTCTTCACTGAAAAAGCACTCCATGATCAGGCTCCCAGTTATTTAACACCAGCCTGTTTACTGCTTGCTCCCTTCTACATCTAACCGTTTTATTTTCACATCAGTCCACCTGTCTTCCATGGGAGGTCAAGCTTTAGTTACACTGCTTTTCAGCTCTAAAACTCCCTCATTCATAATATTTGTTATCTTGATATTGTTTCTTTATGATAAAAACATCTTAAATCTCACCTTTTTAGAATTGCCTTCTCAAAAGCATAAATGATATCCTAAATCATTGCTTTATTGTATTTTTCATAGAAGTATGTTTAATTTTCTTTGATTATTTATTTAATTTTATTGTTTTATGGTTTTATCCTGTAATGTGTCCTTGAGTGTCTAAAAAGGCATAACTAAATAAAATGTATTATCATTATTATTATAAGTACTATTTTCCTTTACTTTACCTTTTACTTTAAAATAAATTCTTCAATTTGTTAAGAGTAGATTTTTCCTACATTTTAGAAGGGTTTTATTCACCCAGAGAATAATGGACACATGTAATAAATCACCAAATAGAGTAGTTGAGAGCAGTACTATAAAATCCTTCAAATATAAATATGTCATTTTTGAGAAATTAAGTGAATAGGATAAGCAGTCTTTTTGGTCTGAATGACCAGTTCTCATCAAAATTATTATAATGTAGCAACCAGTTGAGAATTATCAAGCTACTCCATTCAGCAACACACTCTTTCACACCTCTGTACTTTAGCTCTTTCAATGCAAGGCCTATATTGAGCTAATAGTCAAGATAACATGCTCATCTTTGAGATGTAGAATGAAATTGCAATACTTTAAGCAAAAATACCCTATTCAAAAATGAGGTTATTGTGCAAAAAATATGAACCCATAATTCTAGACACATAGGAACAGGAATTATCACTATGTCAGAATATTAATAATTACTACACCAAAATACAAGGGTTACATTACATAGCAGAGCAAATATAAACTACAGGTGGAAAGGCATAAAATAATCTGTGATATTATTTAATCTGTGTTATATGTCATTGTATTGACTTTGTCACAATATACAGCTGTTCTGGATGTTACAAATTTACATAGTGGTTGTTTAAATATTACACAGCTTGCTCCTAAATTTAGGAAATAAATAAAACAGCATATGGTAAGATTAAGATTGCCTTTGCACTTGAATAATACATCACAATGTGCAAAAGAATGACAACCAGGTAAGGAAAAAAGGTTGTTTAAATGTTCTCAAAGTGGATTTCTTACTTTGTACAACATATAAGGGGTGTGTCACCTGTTAAATCCTGCTGTGCTCTTAAGAAAGGTGCTTAATCTGGCAGTGCTTAAACCACACAAACAAATGTTCATAGACTGTGGTGAGGAATTCATGAAAAATAATGTAAAGTTAAAGCAGATTTTTTTACTTAAAATGTTTTCTCCTTTAGTTGTCAGCACAGTGCAGCCCTGACTAATGTTTAACTCTTTGCCATTCATGCAAGCCAATAAGATCTAAGCAGGGGTATGTACAACATGACTGGTGTGAACAAATGCCAGAACCTATTACTATGATACAGATAATACACACAAACAGAGGGTCAGGTGTGCAAACCACAAAGCATATATTTTTCAGTGTCTCATATCTCTTTGAAGTATGATTAGCATCATATATCGGCTTTGGACACTGCATATTGATAAACTGCCCTCTTCCCATGCTAATGACACAAACTTCCAAATTCTCATGCTTACCCTACACCAGTCTTCTATGACATGTAAGAGTGGCTGCCACAGCAGACCATGCAGTGGACCTCACTTTCGGTGGTAGTTGAAAGTGATATATTTAACCATTTTTGGGAAAAAAAAGCATCCTTATTGTTTGTTTAATTTTATAGTTTATAGTTGGTTGTCATCATCTCATGACAGGGGGTCACCAATCTGTGATGTATTATTGCCTTTCCTATGTCAGATGCCTGAGCTTGAGGGCACTGTTATCATCCCTTTCTGGCATGTGTACTTTCCTTTAGAAGTTTCATTTTCAGCTTTCCTTTGAGCTTCTCAGACTAAATATATCATTTCAGGTACCACTCAGATTTGTACTTTGCTGAATCATCATCATAAGCTTGTATCACAAACTTGCTATGGAGCAGTCAACAGATAATTTAAAAAACATACTGCTAAGAATAATCTAATCCCCACTTCCCTGTTTAAGAAATCTCAAAATAATATTTCCACATATCCTTCCCAGGTCTTACTGCCATAATATTGAGATAGCTCCAGAGGATTTCTTCTAATCTGAAAGGGTTTTGTAAACTTTGAGATCCATCTCATCTGAGAAGTGATACTCCTAGCTGCCACATACTCAGCCCCTTCCTTAAGTCAACCATAATACCAGAAGTCTGCTGCCTAATTATTTTTCAGCTGTTCTGTATTAGCTGAGTACGGAGTCAGTGGAAACAATGGTAGGTTTCTAAAAGCAGTCCTTCTCGTTAATCTGCCTACTTTATCTGTCATTGTCAAGTGCAATCCTGAGGTAAGGCAATCCGTCAACCTCACATGCCACATAATTAAGCTGTACATATATTTGTAGTGCTTGCCCCAACACAGAACTGAAAAGAGCATGCTCCTAAAAGCCTATTCATCCTTTTTTAGGATGTATAACAATGAGTCATCTATTCCTTATAAGGCAGAGACCAGAAGCACATGGAGAAGGGTATGTTTGAATGTAGCAAAAACAATGTACAAAACATCACGATACAGTGCCAACTCTGAACCATGATTAAGTCCAATCAGTTTCTTAACTCAGTATTAATCATACTGTTAACTGGACTCTTTTTGCATGGATAGATCACATTACACATCTGTCTGTTGTCTCAAAAAATATGTCTTTTGCTTTGAAATTCAGAATAATAGTTATTGTTTCCAGGTCCTTCTTTGAAAAGAGATCCTTACTTCCTACATTATTTGTTTCAGTCTAATTGTAAAGGAATTTTACTAATCTTGAGTGATAAATAATAAGGGAATCAACAAATAATTAATTCCATGTTCACCATTATGTATGGTCACATAAAGCTTCTCTGTTTTAATAATATCAAAAAAGAAAAAAAGAGGGATTGATGGGTTGAATTCCTCCCCATTTTAAGTTGTTGATTTTAGAGAAAACTAAAAATGTGCTGGAAGAAATTCCTGACACAGAAAACCTTTAACATGCACTGTACAAGATGAAGAGTGTGAATTTAAACATAAACATAAAGAACTGGTTGCTAATTGAGAAACTGGTTGGAGCAAAAGCATGTCCCCACAATATAATGCCCACCTCAGTTGTATGTACATGTGCTGCAACATCTTTTATAAGTGTGAATTAAACTGCAAATATAGCAGGCGAGGGATATTGCATATTTTGTTAAGTCATGGAAACAAATGTATTGCAGCATACTGCATCCATCCTGTGATATAGCCCACCATGAAAAAGTGCCATCATTTGTCATGGATGGCCACAGTAGCTGAGTGCTTTCTTTCCTATGACCTTCTTAATCAGAAACTATTTTTCAAGTCAAATAGAACATACCATATAGTTACATTTTCTGTCCCTATTATTTGGCTGCACCGAAATTCCCTTAACAAAATGTTTAATGGACCAAACAGGATTAGTATTCCTTAATCCCTCAGCTTTATTATCTCATTTTCTTCAAAGTATTTTATTATGAGAGCTGCTTTAATTGTAATTGAATTATTAATCACCTCTGTTTGGGATTCTTCCATTTCTTTTTTATTTACTTATTGATTGATTGATTGCTTGTAATTGAATTTTTTTTATTTGACTACTTAGAAAGCACTTTGAGCTCCAACTCTGTATAAAAATGTGCTATATAAACAAAGGCACTTGCTTTATGATAAGCATATACACAGTGATCAGCTATAACATTAAAACTACTGACAGGCGAACATTGTTTATCTTGTTACAATGGCATCTGTCAAAGGATAGGATATATTAGGCATAAAGTAAGCAGTGAGTGTGATGTGTTGAAAGCAGGAAAAAATGGGAAAATGTAAGGAGCTGAGAATCTTTGACAAGGGCCAAATTGTGATGGTTAGACAACTGGATCATAACATCTCCAAAACAGCAGGTCTTATAGGGTATGCAGTGTTTAGTCAGTATCAAAAGTGGTCCAAGGAAGTACAGCCAGTGAAATTGGCAACAGGGTTATGGGTGCCCAAGTATCACTGATGATCATGGGAAGCAATGGCTTGCCCATCTGGTCTAATCCCACAAAAGAGCTACTAAGGCACAAACAGCTGAAACACTTAATGCTGGCCATGAGAAAAAGGTGTTGGAACATACAATGCATCACAGCTTCCTGCATATGAAGCTACATAACCTTAAACTGGTCAGAGGATCCATGCTGATGCCTGTCTACCACAAAAAGCATATACAATGGGCCCATTAAGTGTCAAAACTGGACCATTGAGCAACAGAAAAAGGTGGCCTAGTCTGTCTTTTAGACCATGTGGACAGACAGTGCATGTGTATTGTTTACCAGGGAAAGAGATGGCAGCAGAATGCACTATGAGAAGACTGCACACCTGTGGAAGTAGTGTGATGCTCTCAGCAATATATTGACACATACCATCTACTGTTACTCTAGGAGAGCTGGACAGGGCCGTAGAAGGTCCTAAACCCATTAGTACGACCAGTATCTGCTCCATTGGGCAAGGAGGAACAGGATGAGCACTGCCAGAGCCTACAAAATGACCTCCAGTAGGCGACTGGTGTGAATGTCTCTGACTAAACAATCAGAAACAGACTTAATGAGGGTGGCTTGTGGGCCCGACGTCCTCTAGCTGGCCTTGTGGTCACTGCCCAGCACAGTGGAGCTCGATTGGCAGTCGCTATAGAATACCAGATTTGGCAGGTCCTCCACTGGCGCCCTGTGCTTTTCACAGATAAGAGCAGGTTCACTATGAGCACATGTGACAGATGTGAAAGGCTCTGGAGAAGCCGTGGAGAACATTATGCTGCCTGTAACATCATTTAGCATGACCAGTTTGGTGGTGGGTCAGTGATGGTCTGGGGAGGCATATGCATGGAGGGACGCACAGACCTCTACAGGCTAGACAACATCACCTTGACTGCTAACAGGTATCATGATGAAATCCTTAGACCTATTGTCAGATCCTATGCTGGGGCAGTGGGTCCTAGGTTCCTCCTGTATTCAGGCAGTTCCTGGAGGATAAAGGAATTGATACCATTGACTGGCTCCCATACTCGCCTGACCTAAATCCAATAGAACAGCTCTGTGGCATTATGTTTCGGTCCATCCGATGCTGCCAAGTTGCACCTCAGACTGTCCAGGAGCTCAGCGAAGCCTTGGTCCAGATCTGGGGGGAGATCCCCCAGGACACCATCCGTTGTCTAATTAGGAGCCCGACGTTGTCAGGCATGCATACAAACAAGTGGGGGCCATACAAACTACTTAGCATGATTTTGACTTACTGCAATGAAATTTCGGCAAAATGGACTCGCCTGTTGCATCACTTTTTCACTTTAATTATCAGGGTGTTTTTGAATTCAGCCCAGTGTAGGTTGATAATTTTCATGTCCATCAAACAATGTGGCATCCTTTCGTTCCTAACACATTACTCAGTCCATATCAGTATAGATATCCAGCATGATTTTTTCCCACTGAGATCTGATATGTTTTCAAAGTGTTCCTGTAGTTTACAGTATATTGAAAACATACCAAAATACCATTTTCTTTGCATATGCAGTGCCTACAAAATGTATTCACCCCCTTTATAGTTTTTACATTTTGAGATTATACCACATTGAGTCACACTGAATTTAATTTAGCTTTTTTCACTTTGATCAGCAGAAAAAAGACTCTTTAATTCCAAAGTGAAAATAGATATCTGCCTGTGATCTAAATTAATTATGCTTTAAAACACAAAATAATTGCTCACATAAGTGTTCACTCCCTTTATATCAGAATTTAATAAATGTACCTTTAACAGCCTTGAGTCTGTGTGGACAGGTCTTTCTCTATTATCTTTGCACATATGTCCAGAACCTGTCATTTTTCTCCATTACCTCTTTACATAAGTGCTCAGGCTCTATCAGGTGGGATGGAGATCATAAGTGAACAACCTTTTTCAAGTCCAGCCACAAATTCTCAAATGGGTTGACATCTGGACTCTGACTTGACTACTCTAAGACATTGTTCTTTTTCATCCACTCCTGTGTAGTTTTGTCTTTATGCTTCATGGTACTCTCTTACTGGAAACCAAGTCTTTCCCCAAGGTACACATTTCTTGCAGACAGCACTACGTTTTCCTCCAGGATTCCCCTGTATTTGTCTGCATTCATTTTCCCTTTATTCTCACAAGATGTTTCAGCTATGCTGCACAGCAGCATTCCCATCACATGATGCAACCACCACCATTCCTCACGGATGGTATATTTTTCACAATGTGCAATGTTTGTGCATGTCAAGATATCATACCTCGTAACCAACTTCCAGTTGACTTCAGAGTCTCCAATGTTACTTCTGGCAAACTATATTTGAGATGCTATGTGCATATTTTTCAATAGTGGTTTTCTCTTTGCTACACAGTTGTTATTATATGGAAAGTCTCTTCGGTCTCAATCACATAGCTTGTAACTCCTTCAGAGTTCTCATAGGTCTCTCGGTGGCCCCATTGACTAGTGTTCTTCTTGAACAATCACTCAGTTTCTGTGGATGGCCTGTTTTGCACACATTTACAGTTGTGCCATACTCTTTCCATTTCTTAAGGGCTGCTTTAAATGTACCCCGGAAGATATTCACTGACTTGGATATTTTCTTGTATCCACACCCTGACTTGAACTTTTCTTTTTCATGGAATTTTTTGGAGTGTTCTTTTTGTCTTCATTGTGTACGTTAGGCCACAATGCTGACTCACCAGATAAGGTACATTCATGCTACAATTAGTTGAAACCCCTTGACTGCAGACAGGAGATCTCCATTTAATTAATTATGTGACTTCTAAAACCAATTTGCTTCAGCAGTGGTTGTTTATGTGTGTCTTATTAAAGGGAGTATATACTTACACTGTCAATTATTTTGTGTGTTATGTTTGTAAATAAATTAGACCACTTTGCAGAGATTTCTTTTCACTTTGACACTAAAGAGTCTTTTTTAGTTGATCAGTGTAAAAAAAACAAAATGAAACTTAATGTGATTTAATATTGCATAACAATAACATGTCAAAACTTCCAAGGATGTGAATACTTTTTGGCACTATATATAGAAATTGAGTGTGGGTAGGTATGAGTGATCCCTGTGATCAACTAGCACCCTTGCAGGGATGGCTCCTAGCTCGCACCTATTGACACCAAAATAAGCTTCATTCAGTCTTTATATGAGGTTATAGCAGAGCTAATATAAGACTGCAATTCACATTTACAAACTTAAAACAAATATGTTTGTGAGACTGTTCCTTGAGCTTTGTTCACCAAACCAAAGAATGTTAAAGTATGTGTCAATAAAATGTAACATAATTTGTGCATTAAAAATAGAAAACACTGAGCAGTCTCACACTGACAACCACAAAAGGTTGCTTAATGGAGCTAAACATCTTCTGTAATGGACAGTATTTCCATCAAAATAATATATAGCTTATACCTCTCTTTTATATTTTCAGAATCGTGAGACCTGTCACACAAAAAAACTGCCTATTTCCCTTATTACATATGACCGTTTCTCAGGCTTAGTTGACAAAAAATCGGCAGACATTTGTAAAATACATTCACACTCATGTACAGTATATACCCAATAACAAAGCACAACTTTATAATGCTGGATTGGCACCCTGTCCAAGTAAACTTTGTACCCAAAACTGGCTCAGAGTGACCCTGACATGAATTAAGTGGACTTTGAAGTACAGTATATAATGCAGTCATTTACATATCATTTACACTCAAGTATAATATTTCTCTACAATGAAAGTAAAGCCAGTCAAAAGTCTGAAAACAACTATTCAAAGCACACCTTAAAGAAGTCTTGAAGATTTCATTGTTTAGTCACTTAGGTCAAATATTAACAACTAACAGAACTTGAATGTTGCCAGATTTCTTGTAAACTCAAAACTCTGTCTGGCCAGAGAGTAACTGTATAATACTATATGACAGTTTGTTTTATGTCTAAGAAATTGTAATCTACACAAATGTTCAGTGAAATTATTAGTATGCTATAAGGATTTAAATATGTTTTTACAATATATGTACACAATTTTACTCATTCATTAACTGATATTTTTACATTTTTGTAGACAATTACTACCTACATAGCGCCATAGGCTAACCACCATTTTTTTTTAAAACTAATACATCTGTCTTCATTAGATGTAATATTTAATTGCTTTAGTAATCTTTTTTTCTCAAACGCATAATTCAGGTGAGATTAAAATATTTTTAACTGATTGATAGTGGATGCATTCAGATAACACAGATTCCATAGATTCATTTTCCATTTTATATTTAGTTCATAGGAAGCTGATTCCCATCTTTAAACAAAGGACTAAAAAACGCTGGACCTGATGTCTGCCCATCAATCGACATGATTACATCTATATGTATATATAGAGAGGCTTAATTGACACTACATAATACAGTATACAGTATATAATGCACAGATCACTGACTGAATAACTTATCAGCTCACTCACCACTATTTCTCATTTAGCTTAAACAGCAGGACATTTGATATATCAATATTTAGGGGTAAAAAAAATCCGATGATAGAAAAACTAAATACCCCAAAATCTCAAAATGCCTTCAAGGATTCAGTTGAAATTTGGTGACAGTGTAGAAATAAAAAAAGTAGCTAATAAATGATTTTTTTTTGTTTCATTTGTTGATAGTTATCGTTAATAATGCTGTAGGGAGTGACAATTGTAACGCACGGCATCCCCAATTTCACCACAGAGCTGACAGTGATCACTTGGAGAAAGGGGGCATGCGGGTTTAGAAGCCATATATTGAGGCGAAGTAAAATGGGTAAAAAGAAAAGTTCGCTGAAGTTCAAAGAAGGTGCATTTAGCAGGTGCTCAAGAGGCTCTATGGAAGTGAAGGTAGTCAATTTTGTGCAACTGACTCAGCCAGAAAGGTATATACTGTATTATATATTACTCCCTATCACCTTAACCTTATCTGCAACCTTGTGCAAATACTGAAGTGAGAACTGCAATTCCCATGAGCCAGTGTGCTGCTCCAGACAATTTCATCTGTGCTCACAAAGTTTAATTAGCAGTCTTGATGAAAGTGGACTGTCATCAAAGATAGCAAGTGCTACAATTGCTTTTTTTTAATCAATTTTGAGATCCAGTTTTACCTTCCTAATTTTATTGAGTACCCACATACAGCATTTGACGAGAGGTGGGATTTTTCCACTTGAATGGGGAATGATTATAAGAGCAGAGGAAAGGGTACCTGTGGTAAAACAAGCACAGTTAAAAACAAAGAAAAACATCACACAGGCGGACCATGGGTGTGTCACATGTAACAATACATTTCCGATAAACTTATTACACTGCTTTTTTTTTTTTTAGTGCATAACCTTGCGTTTTTGATAAAGCCAACATTGTTGTCCCCCTGCATATTATCATTAAGTTTGCGATCACAATCAATGATCAGCCTTTATAAAGTTAAAAAAGACTAAATAAAAACAGAATACATTAACTGATTGAGCGAAGCCATGGTTGAATAGACTGAAGTTACATTTTTTTCTAAAGGTGTTTTTCCGAATGTGATAATAAGAGAACAGGATTGTGCTTTTGAGTAAGCAACAGACATTTATTCAAATGCACTGTATACTGTGGCAGTTCTAATTTTAATCTTTGATGCTAATGAAGAGTTGTTAATTTTTATCAGTTTTTAGCTTTGAATTAATCAACTTTGTAACATACTGCTTTAATACAGGGTTCTGAAGCAATGTCTTTCATACCAAAACCAACAAGAACGATTTGTAACATGTTCTGCTATAATACTGCATTATCCATCCATCTTCCAACCCACTGAATCCGAACACAGGGGTCTGCTGGAGCCAATCCCAGCCAACAAGGCAGGAACCAATCCTGGGCAGGGTGCCAACCCACTGCAGGACACACACCACACACCACACACTAGGACCAATTTAGAATCGCCAATCCACCTAACCGGCATGTCTTTGGACTGTGGGAGGAAACCCATGCAGACACAGGGAGAACAAGCAAACCCGGGTCTCCTAACTGCGAGGCAGCAGCACTACCACTGCGCCACCGTGCCGCCCTAATACTGCATTAGCCTCTGGTAAATCAAAAATACAAATATTTTACACAGAAACATGCTAAGCCACACAGTACTTCTGATACATCTGATAAAATAATGGCACTTTAACTGAACCACTCAGACTTAGAAATTTTCTCAGGCGAAGTTGGCACCTTGTTCACAAATAAACTCAATCATGCAGACCCAGTACACAGTTGGTGATAAGCCTAATACACACACCTTTGGGGTTTAAAAGAAAACAAGACCACTTACAGAAAACAGTAATTTAATATTCATTCATCATCATATATATGTTTGGAGATATTGTATGTTTAAAGTATATCTAATAAGACAAATAACTGTAGAATCTAAGTGTTCTGCATTTAAGTATTATGTTATTAGTACTAAATTTCGGATTTTAATGTTTTGTAATGAATATCTGACTGAAGGTAACTTTTTCTTATTGCACATTGTAGAGGTGGGGTGCAACATTCAAAGACAGCATGCCCTTAAGATATTGAATATGAAAACTAGTGTGATTTTATGTACAATTATGATGCAAAATGAGTTGCATAATACATTCTGGTTGAAGGAGCAACCATTAGCCAAAAGACAGTCACCACAATAAAGTTACCAGATAAAACTTGTAAATCTAATACATGTTACATAAACCCCCTCCTCGAACCGCCACCTTATCGTGGTGGAGGGGTTTGCGTGTCCCAATGACCTTAGGAGCTTTGTTGTCCGGGGCTTTATGCCCCTGGTAGGATCACCCAAGGCAAACTGGTCCTAGGTGAGGGATGAGACAAAGAGCGGTTCACCAAACCTTCTATGATGAATGAAAACTTTGGACGCCATTTTCCCTCACCCGGATGCAGGTCATCGGGGCACCCCTCTGGAGCCAGGTCTGGAGCTGGGGCTCGATGGCAAGAACCTGATGGCCGGACCTGCACCCATGGGTCTCGGCCGGGCACAGCCCAAAGAGGCAACATGGGTCCCCCTTCCCATGGCCTCACCGCCTATGGAGGTCAGATACAGTGTGAGTTGGATGGTGGCCGAAGGCGGGGACCTTGGAGGTCCAATCCTTGGCTACAGAAGCTGGCTCTTGGGACATGGAATGTCACCTCTCTGAAGGGGAAAGAGCCTGAGCTAGTGCGCAAGGTCGAGAGGTTCCAGCTAGATATAGTCGGGCTCACCTCAACGCACAGCTTGGACTCTGGAACCAACCTCCTTCAGAGGGGCTGGACTCTCTACCACTCTGGAGTTGCCCGCAGTGAGAGGCGCCAAGCGGATGTGGGCATACTTATTGCCCCACAACTTGGAGCCTGTTCATTGGGGTATACCCCAGTGGACGAGAGGGTAGCCTCCCTCAGCCTTCAGGTGGAGGGACGGGTCCTAACTGTTGTTTGTGCGTATGCACCGAACAGCAGTTTGGAGTACCCACCCTTTTTGGAGTCCCTGGAGGGGGTGCTAGAGGGCATACCTTCTGGTGACTCCCTCGTTCTGCTGAGAGACTTCAATGCTCACGTGGGCAATGTCAGTGAGACCTAGAAGGGCATGATTAGGTGAAACGGCCGCCCCGATCTGAACCCAAATGGTGTTTTGTTATTGAACTTATTGTGCTCGACACGGATTGTCCATAACGAACACCATGTTTAAGCATAGGGGTGGCACCAGGACCTGCGGCCACATGCCTTGGACACTTGGGTGAAGAGGGGGCGGAGCTGTCAACTGATCACCACCTGGTGGTGAGTTGGCTTCAATAGTGGGGGAGGATGCCGGTCAGGCCTGGTAGGCCCAAACATGTCGTGAGGGTCTGCTGGGAATGTCTGGCAGAGCCCCTGTCAGAAGTAACTCCCACCTCCAGCGGAACTTTGACCATGTCCCGAGGGATGTGGGGGACATTGAGTCCGAATGGGCCATATTCCATGCCTCTATTGTTGAAGCGGCTGACCAGAGGTGTGGCCATAAGGTGGTCGGTGCCTGTCGTGGCAGCAATCCCCGAACCCATTGGTGGACACCGGAGGTGAGGGATGCCATCAAGCTGAAGAAGGAGTCCTACAGTACCCTTTTGTCCTGTGGGACTCTGGAGGTACCTGATAGGTACCGGCAGGCCAAACAGAATGCGGCTTCGGTAGTTCTGATCCAACATCCGCCGTCTCAGAAGGGGGAAACAGTGCACTGTCAACACTGTATATGGTGGGGATGGTGCGCTGCTGACTGCGACTTGGGACGTTGTGGGTCGGTGGGGGGAGTACTTCGAAGACCTCCTCAATCCTATTAACATGCCTTCCACTGAGGAAGCTGAGCCTGGGGACTTGGAGGTGGGCTCCCCCATCTCTGGGACTGAGGTCACCGAGGTGGTCAAAAAACTCCTTGGTGGCAGGGCCCCGGGAGTGGATGAGATACGCCTGGAGTTCCTCAAGGCTCTGGATGTTGTAGGACTGTCTTGGTTGACACGTCTCTGCAACATCGCATGGACATCGGGGACAGTGCCTCTGGATTAGCAGACCGGGGTGGTCGTCCCCCTCTTTAACAAGGAGGACCAGAGGGTGTGTTTCAACTACAGAGGGATCACACTCCTCAGCCTCCCTGGAAAAATCTATTTGGGGGTCCTGAAGAGGAGAGTCCATCAGATAATCGAACCTCGGATTCAGGAGGAACAGTGTGGTTTTCGTCCTGGTCACAGAACAGTGGACTACCTCTACTCCCTTAGCAGGGTCCTGGAGGGTGCATGGGAGTTTGCCAAACCAGTCTACATGTGTTTTGTGGACTTGGAAAATGCATTCGACCGTGTCCCTCGGGGAATCTTGTGGGGGGTACTCTGAGAGTATGGGGTACCGGACCCCCGATAAGGGTTGTTCGGTTCCTGTACGATCGGTGTCAGAGCTTGGTCCGCATTACCGGCAGTAAGTCGAACCTGTTTCCAGTGAGAGTTGGGCTCTGCCAGTGCTGCCCTCTGCCCTTTGTCACCGATTCTGTTCATAACTTTTATGGACAGAATTTCTAGGTGCAGCCAGGGCATTAAGGGGGTCTGGTTTGGTGAACTCAAGATTGGGTCACTGATTTTTGCAGATGATGTTGTCCTGTTTGCTTCATCAGGCAGTGATCTTCAGCTCTCTCTAGATCGGTTCGCAGCTGAGTGTGAAGCGGCTGGGATGGGAATCAGCACCTCTAAATGCCAGACCATGGTCCTCAGCCGGAAAAGGGTGGAGTGTCCTCTAAGGGTTGGGAGCGAGATCCTGCCCCAATTGGAGAAGTTTAAGTATCTTGGGGTCTTGTTCATGAGTGAGGGAAGAATGGAGCGTGAGATCGACAGGCGGAACGGCGCGGCATCTGCAGTGATGCGCGCTCTGCATCAGTCTGTCGTGGTGAAAAAGGAGCTGAGCCGTAAGGCAAAGCTCTCAATTTACCGGTCGATCTACGTTCCTACCCTCACCTATGGTCATGAGCTGTGGGTAGTGACTGAAAGAGCGAGATCGCGAATACAAGCGGCTGAAATGAGTTTCCTCCACAGGGTGTCTGGGCTTTCTCTTAGAAATAGAGTGAGAAGCTCAGTCATCCGGGAGGGGCTCAGAGTAGAGCCACTGCTCCTCCACATCGCGAGGAGTCAGGTGAGGTGGTTCGGGCATCTGATCAAGATGCCTCCTGGACGCCTCCCTGGTGAGGTGTTCCGGGCATGTCTAACTGGGAGGAAGCCCCGGGGAAGACCCAGAACACGCTGGTGGGACTATGTTTCTCGGATGGCCTGGGAACGTCTCTGGATTCCCCCTGAAGGGCTAGAAGAAGTGGCCGGGGAGAGGGAAGTCTGGGTATCTCTGCTCAAGCTGCTGCCCCCGCGACCTGATCTTGGATAAGCGGAAGAGGATGCATGGATGGATAGATGTTACATAAACCTATAAGTTTCATAAGTCATACTCTTTACAGCACTTAAGTTATACAAAATAAAATCCCATACATAAATTGGCCACATTATTTTCAAAGTATGGATATGAAAAAACACACATGGCAGCTGCATCTGTTGCATTTGCAACATTCCAGACTTCAAAATTTTCTTCATTAATGAAAAATTAAAATTAAAAAAGCAAAACTGATGGCCTTCCTCTGACCCTTTAAGGGATGTATTGGGGTTAAGTCTGCCTTGATTAATGACAAAAAGCAGAAAATGTTGCACATTGTCCAAAAAATAAATACTGTTTGCCAAACTACAAGCACCTAGTGCCCAGCCCACTGGTGCAGCATCCACTCATGGAATTTAACTTGAAGAACACTTACACAAACCATCTACAGTACCATGATATCTTCCATTACAGCTTATCCCTACAATATTTTGATTTTGCTCTAATATGCAAAGGTAACTCAATAGCATTCCTTCCACTTGAATTTAGCATATTGTTATAATATATTTGATCATAAAAAATGTGTTTTTGCTAGCTCTTCTGTAACTTGCATGGGCTTACAGTGACACTATGGTATTGGGTATAGCAACTAAGCTAGAACAACAATCACTTTATCATAGCAATACACCTCAATAAATGTTTAACAGTGTGAATAAAAATATTTGTCATATATAAACACACAACATGTATCAGACAAAATAAACAACAATCAATCAAACAAAACATCTGACAAAGCTACAGAGAAGTCAACAAATCAATAGTGCAAACTGACTGGTTGTGCAGGTGGATGTATAATGAAGTCTATATAAACTGCTCCACATTCAAAAGACAAACAGATTAGGTTAACTATTGACTCAATTATCAGTCACTGAGTGTGTGTGGGTTTCTCTAAGTGTTTTCTACAATGAAATGGCACTCCATCCATGTTTGGTTTCTGTGAAGTTCAGCTACCATAACACTAAACTCCCTGACCACCCATCCCCGATTTAAGTGAGGTGGATAATAGACTATAGTGCTTTCCCTTATATACTGATATTTATTAGTCTGTCGCATTAGCTGCTGACAAGAGGAGAGAGATGTGGAACCAAATTAAATAATAGTGATAATAAATACATAATATAAAGAATATCTTAAAATGTATAATAAAATGTATAAAATAAAAATGTATAATAAAAATATTATTTTTATTATTACACCAAAAAATACATTTTTATTTAAATCATATTGACAAAAGACTTTGCCAACAAAAAAAGCCATACAATTTTTTTTTATTGAATTACATTTTTTTAATTATTATAATTAGCAGGAAGTCAGAACACCGTTGGCTGCTTTGCATTGTACTTTTAATTACTGAAGAGGGTGTGAGCTGCATTAATGCATTTACCTAGGAATAGGGGACAGATCATATTATTGCCCAATGCTACATGTATGTCTCGAAACAACTCCGAAGGAGTTACAATTAAGAAGACTGCAATTGCCAAACTCCTTAATCTCTGAAGCTTTAACTGCAAGTGAATCTAAGTGACTAATTATAAGATTGTTTCCAAGTTTTCACATTCATTCCACAGCATTGTTTTGTGCATACAGAATATGGTGAGGATGACTTTTGCAGCTATTCAATATAAAGAAAGTTGGAAAATAAACAAGAACATCACACAAAAATAAACAAACACAATAGACAATTCAGGTCGCAGTTCAGCTCTCTTTAAAAATTCACATCAATTTGATGAATTAATTAAATTCACCTCAAGTCTGGATGCTACAATGTCTTTATCCTACCTCGCAATTTTTGAGTGGTGGAATGATGGTTCAATGGATTATTGGGTGGATGACTGACATTACTGTCTGCCTACTAATTTCAAAAGTAGGAGAAAAACTGAACAGATGGATGGCCTACCCAACATTAACAGATAAATGAATATGGTTAAAATGGCATAAAATTAATATAATGATAGAACATTTATCTAGAATTATTTTTTGTATACCCAGGTGTGAGACTTCTGGATCAAAGCATTACACAAGAACCCAATAAAAACTGTTATAAGAACAGGCCAATCTGCTAAAAATAGTTTGGCATACCAACTATGATTTTACCACGGTTACAACCAGCTATCTTTGATATTTGCTACTACTTTTGCACCCTTAGTGTTATCTGATTTAATTGATCTATTTGTTTTTGTCATTATTACTGTTACTTTAATTCTTTGTAAGGTGACATGGAGTGCTAAGAAAGGTGCCTATTAAAAAAATATATTATTATTATTATTATTATTATTATTATTATTATTATTATTATTGTTGTTGTTGTTGTTGTTGTTATTCACTAAACCTTCACAAAATCCAGTCAAGTTATGAAGATCACCAAATTTCTACTATCCATGACACCTCCTTGTAATTAAGGAAAGTCTAAACTAGTGTCTTCTGTGTAATATACTGTACAGTACCTTTCACATATCAATATTAAATCATGTTTTGTTAAGATTTTTCTATTTACTTTTTAAACAAATCACTTATAGGTATAGTAGAATCTAGAGGAATCCATATCTGAGTACCAGTTGTTATGCTTACTGATTGCAAGGTTGAAGAATGACATGTTGCATGATGATTAAACTTGCAAGTAAGAATTTAATTGTACTCTGTACAAGTGACAATAAGCTAAATTAAAGGTGCATTATGTAGCTACAAGGCAGCAGTGCTAATAATCATGCAGTCAAAACATGTACAATAATGGACTCCCAAGTCATGCTCTGATATTTTAAATGATACGCAAAGTTATGCAAAAATAATGAAAATGTATACTAAGCATCATGGCCAACACGTCAGACATTAAAAAGCCAAGGTTCAATTGCCTCAATTATACTTGATCCTTCTTTCAAGTAACACTTGAAAAATACAGGAAACTCTAGTAAACTCGGTGATAAGCATTTACTTCCCAACACACAATACAGCTTTGAATGTATTTCAATTTTTTCAGCTGATAACACTGCCTGTTAATTCAGTATCTTTATATTAGTACATACATATTATTTGGGCTGCATGCAGATTCACGTTCAATGTATTCAATTAGTAATTACAAATAATAATAGAAAATATAAGTAAAAATAAAAGCTAATATTGAATAACTTAGTCTATTCAGAATGAATAAAACCCCACTGTATACAGTGATAGATAAATAATCGCTGTGTTAAAAGTTCTAGGACACAGAGACGTCAATAACTACAGGATAATCTGGATAAATAGAAGAATTTTGCTACTATAGTCTAAAAATCTGTTGCAGAAGGGATGTTTTATAAACAGGTAAATCATAATCCAAATACTCATTTTATGAACAAACAATTCAACAGATATTATGGGAAGTGTAAATTGGCACAAGATAACAAATTTATACAAAGAGAGAACCTGCAGTTGCAGATGGAGTCTTATAACCTGTCAGAATCTTGTCACTTGAGCGGCTCCCTCAAGCTTCTTTACAAACAACTGATATAAATTTCATGTAACAGTTACGCCTTAATTGATTTATTTAACAAAAAGATAAATTTTGTTATAGAACTGTTCAATTAAAAATGCCACAGTTAATAACTGATGTCACTAGGGGGCACCAATACCAGCTTCTTAGAAATGAATGGTAGGAAACAGCATATCATTACAAGTTTAGCCTGCAGGTATTTTAAGACACAAAAGATTAGCAAAAGAAGTCTTTATTATCTTTAGCATCACCATCTTAATAATGATAGTTCATCTGAAACTGAAAAAACTAATTCCAAGTTTATTGATTTTACATTTACTGGAGCTATTACATTTATGACTATACTTCTCATGTGGAATGAATCTCCCCAGGGTACTGATAAAATAACTTCTCAGTTATTTTAGAGAATCCACCAGCACATAAACCTTAAGGTGACTGCATTTGTTTTACTTGGATATGATCTCTTAAGTTAATATTATTTAACTTTATCCCACCTGACCAAATAAACTGTACTAAACTCACATATAAAGAAAACACTAATAAATCTTTATTCCATATATATTCATGCATTACCAGTCTTGCAAACCAGAAGGCAATCAATGAATCATTCTTTCTCAAAATATGCTTTCCATTGAGTTAATGAAATTAGAAGCTGAATGTGTCTCCACTAGTATTGATGAGTCAAGGTGTGATTGCGTAATGGTACTCAAAGTGCTTTCAGGGGCCAATACTTTTAGAAAGCTATGAAATATGTTTGAGAAGAAATATTTACAGAAAGTTCCATATATACCTCTATTGTTTCCCTTCAGTGTTTGGATGGTGTTTACCATACAAAAGTTCTATATTCAGTAAGTGCACAACAACTAAGAAATAGGGTTAGACAGTACTAGTTGTCATTTAGTCTTTAAGCTAGACACATGTTACTTATTAGGGAGTTAGCTATGCTACTAATATCCTAGATTCCGCAAGTGTCATGTCACATAAAGAATGACACACTACAAGAAGGCAAGGCAGCATAGAGATTAGTGCTACTGTCGCACACCTTCAAAATACTGAATTCCAATCTGTCTCAGTCATTATCTATGTGAAGTCTGCAACATCTCTCTGTTTACAGCCCACATGAATTATCCTCCAACATTCCAAAGTGCATTCTAGGTTATTTGACTTCTCTAAAATGCTCTTCTATGAGTGAGTGTTAATGTCTTGCTACAAAATTGCAATCTGTTAAGGTCTGATTTTTATCTTATGCCTAATAAATCCAAAATGTGAATTAATTGGGTTAGGAAGATGCATGAATGAATGTAAGAATACAGCGGGCTTGGTGGCAAAGATGCTGAACTGTAAAACACAACGTTGCCTGTCCATGGGCTCAATGTCGAACATCACTAATCGTGCCAGTGCGTCAGTATGGAAATACGGACACAACTGTAAAATCACAGCTTTTTTGTCATTTGCAATAATAAATGTACTGTATAAATAATGAAAGTATAATTTTCTCAGGTTTTTAAAAAGATAAAAAGAATTATTTGATATTAGTAAACAAATATACTCTAAGTAAGTACTTTAACAGGTATATCTGCCTGCGAAAGGAAATAGCATGCTTCTCCAAACAACCAGTCATTAGGCTGCAACTCGGTGATTGAATCAGAAAGCAGCAGGATATAAGCAACTTTGACTCTGGTATGATTGTTGGTGCCAGATATGGTCCAGCATCTCCGAAACAGCTGCTCTCTTGGTATTTTCTTTCAGTATATTCTCTTGGAGTTTGGAGAGAATGGTGGAATAAACAAAAAACATTCTGTGACTGTTTCTGTTAGCAAAAACACTATGTTAATAAGAGGGGTCAGATAAGAATGACCAGACACATTCAATCTAACTGAAAGGCTATAATGCTCAAATAATAGCTTTTTACAACAGTATTAGGAACATCATCCATTAATATGAAGCAGGCAATCTGCAACAGCAGGGAACCACTCTCAGGTCCACTCCTGTCAGCTAAGAACAGTGGGCTTGTCATCACTAAAACTAAATGAATGAAGGGTGGAAAAAGTCACTTGGTCTGATGATTCTCAAATTCTTTTGCAACACGCAGATGGTAGGGACAGTATTTGGTATAAAGAGAATGGATCCATCTTAACATGTATCAACAGTGTATGAGGAATGTTTTCTTGACACACATTTAGCCTTTTAATACCAAGGGAGAGTCAAATTAATGCCACTGTGTTCCTATGCACTGCTGTCAATCATGTGTCAAACTAGTTTCACAAAAATGTTATTGACTTCAGTATACTCTAATGGTTTGCACAGATCTCAGTCCAGCAAAACACCTCTGAGATGATATAGGACAGGAGGTTTTCAAAAAAAGTGTGAAACAATGCATCTCCAGAAATTGTGTGATGTTAGCAAGACAACATAGATCAAAATGCCTAAGGAACATTTCCACCACTTTGCTCAATCAATGGTCCATTCTGGAAACAAAAGTGGGGTTCTAGATAGGCATTCCTAATAAAACGGTCACTGGATAATTACTGGAGTTTAAAGACTGGATGTCATGGTGATGCACTGATAAGTGCCACTGCCTCGAAGCTCTACAGTTCTGGATTCAAATCCCAGCCAAATGACTGTTTCTGTGGAGTTTTAGCATTCTTTCTGTGTTTTCCTTTCTCCCATATCCCAAAAATGAGTATGTTATGGTAACTGGCAATTTTATATTTGCCCATGATGAGTGAGAGTGTGTTCATGAGTGTGCCTGGCATTGATGGCACAATATCCAGGGTTAATTCTGATTTTCTTGAAGTCCTGAACAGGATAATCAGATCTGAAAATGGAGTATAAACTATCTTTTACATTTATAAAGTAATTTTGCAATTCTGTGTCACTTTGTATTATACTCTGTAATAGCGATTTCTTCAATTTGTGTTACATAAAGTAAAGCAACTAATTATAAAATACAGTTAGTTTAATACATTGGTACAGAAATATTACATGTAGCAGAGTGACGATTTTACCACAGCACATTATAACTAGGGGTGGCACTGTGGTACAGTATTAGCACTGCTGCCACACAATTAGAAGATCAGGGTTTGTGTGCCAGGTTCTCCCTATGTGGAGTTTTGATGTTCCCTGTGTGTATACATAAGTGTTCTCCAGTTGGGTTTCATCCCACAGTACCACAGTCCAAAGACATGCAGGTTAGGTGGACTAGCAATGCTAAATTGGCTACAGTGTGTGTATGTGTGTGTGTGTGTGTGTGTGTGTATTAGTGCCCTGTCCAGGGTTTGTTCCTGCCTTGTGCCCCATGCTCACTAGGATAGGCTCTGACCCCACTGCAATCCTGGTCTGGATTAAAAAGCCTAGCAAATTACATGATATTATAACTACTTTAAAGTAAACAAAACAAAACACTAGCCCTTCACAGTTGTCCACTTCTATAGCCACTAGACCACACTGCGACCTGCTCCATTAATTGTGGAGACTAGGAGTCAAATCCGTTCTGTCATCTTTTCCACAACAGCAATCTGGAAAGCTCATAGCTTGGGGTCAAATGCCAAACCCTAGGAGGGAGGAGGAGGTGAAGGAAAGCCACGGGCTGGACTTGATGGTCCATCCAAAAAAAAAAGCCATTGCATTCAGGAAGCCTGCTACAAATCAACAAACTAAAACTGCCAGCATTTGCTGAGCTATGCATATGAAGGGAGCGTCCCCGATCATATCCTGCAGATGAACTAGTGATAAGGTGAACAGGCACACATTTTCCAGATTTTTTTAGCGAACAGAAGGGTCCAGGTGAAGAATCGCAGAGTTGAGAGGAGACCTGCGGCAAATGCAATTTTCCCTGTACTTTATGACACTATATCAATTGCCCTTTTGATCCTAAATAGCCACACTTTTTAATTATGACAAGCGCATTCCTCCAAGAAGATGAATGAAATGCCATAAAATCGACTAAGCCCGGGGCACACAGAAGTACGGCTGCCGGTGGCATCGACGAAGCAGTTGGACGAAACTTTGCGATAGGTTTTCGGGCTAAACTTTTTATTTTTCCACTTTTATTTGCCCTTTTCCGCGTGTATTATCTTTAAACCATATTGGCTAAACGTGTTTCAATAGGATGCATTTTTCTGAAAGGCGGTTTATAAAATATTAATGAAAAGGCATCGCTCTAGCAGAAACAGACCTCTAATGACCACATCCCTACAAGGGCAACAGATTGTGCGAAGATAAACTACTTAACTGTAATGCACTATTAAACATAAACATGTAAAACACGCTGGAATCTAATCAAAACAGTAAGGGCGACACCCCGCAAGTAGGCGACTTAAGTCCTTTAGGCGAGATGCGCTCTTGCAATGAGAAATAAAAAGCACTCACACTTACCGCGCACGAGAGCAGCCTGTCAAAAAACACCGAGTCGCCCATGTGTGGAGTAAACATCCGCATAGAAATGTGTCCAAAACTGGCGAGCCGTTCGGCCACCCAAGCGGTGCCCCGTCACAGAGCCCGAACGGGTGGGATGGCAGGCTTCGCGGAGCCCAACACACACAACGCTGCCGCTGCTCCTGCAGTACTCTTCAAACGCGCCCCTCTGACACACACGCAGGGCTTCGCTGGAGCTCGCGCACTCCACCGTGTAGGGCAGAGGAGCGCGCAGAGGCGGGGCACCGGACTGGCCGCGAGAGGTAGAAGCTCGCTCGATCACTCAAGTGCGCTCCAAAGCTGGCCCCCCGAAAGGCTTCCAGCGGCTGCTGCTGCTGCTGTTGGATATTTTCTGGAGAAAAGTCTGCTTGCAGCTGCATGCGATTAGTGGCTCTTCGTAACTCAAACTGCACACCGTTCATATTCAAGTCACTTGCTGGCGCGCTCACTCGTTGAAGTGGCCTTCGCAGCTGCCTTCGCTAACTCGCTTCATCTGCAGGTACTGTAAATATGTTTCGCATTTATCGGCCCATCATCAAACGTTTTACGCATACCTTGCTTACTGATTGTAGTGTACTTCACTGATTACCTCTGTTTACTCAAACTGAACATTCCTCACACTCAAGTCTCTCAGTAATGTAAAGCCTGCACATTTTTAAGTGAAATCGCACTCTGCAACTGGTACCACCACAATGATTCTCCAGGTGTACGTTATAAGCACCTTCACTTCTAAACTAGTTGCTCCTTGATTAATTTACTCTGCTGCAGTGTCAAGCACTAGCAATCTTGCTGCCCTAGGTGAAGTTGTAAATGGTACCACCTGCCCAACAAGGTGTTAGTCCCGGTCGTGCCATCAAAATAGCTCTGACCCATCCAGGCGTAACATTAGCAACAGATCCTTTGAGTTCTGTAAGTTGTGAAGTGGGGCCTCCATGGATCAGACCTGTTTTTTCAGAACATCCTACAGATAGTTGATCAGATTGAGATCTGGAGGATTTGGAGGCCAAGTGAACACCTTGAACCCTTTGTCATGTTCCTCAAACCATTCTTAAACAATTTTTGCACTGCAGCAGGGTCGCTTTATCCTGCTGAAGGAGGACACTGCCATCAGGGAATACTGTTTCCACGAGGGGCTGTATATAGTCTGCAACAGTCTTTAGGTAGATAAAATGTGTCAAAGTAACACTCACAAGAATGCCATGATCCACGGTTTCCCAGCAGAATATTGCACAGAGCCTCACACTGCCTCCACCAGCTTGCTTCCTCCCCAGGTAAACAATACACCTGGCCATCTACATGATCTTAAAGAAAATGTTATTCCTCAGACCATCTATTGGATGTGCTGGAAAAACAAGTCCAATCCATAAAGGCCCCACCCCACGACTTACAAGACTTAAAGGATTTGCTGCTAATGTCTGAGTACCATTTACTAGAGAACACCTTCGGAAATCTTGTGGAGTCCATGTCTCAACAGTCAGAGCTGTTTTGGCAGCATGTGGAGAATTTACACAATATTTGGCAGGTGGTTTTAATGTTGTTGGTGATTGGTGTATATTGTTTAACCCACACAAAAGATAACTGCATCATATGATAGGTTTTTTCTATAATTTTCACTAATTTCACCAATTACTGTACTTATGTTATTAATATAGAGTACTAATAATGATATAATACTTATATTATTGAATATGCAAATCAAGAAATGCCAAGGTTGTAAAGTGTATGCTAATCATTTTGGAGATTAGGCAGATCTCCAGCCTTGGAGTATTTTTGTTCCTTAAATATTTTCACATTCATAGCAGAAACATAGGTGATCTTTCTAAAAGTGGTCGCAATTTACTGTACGTACAAAATAAAAGAAGAAGCAGGTAGTAAAACAGATGTATCTAAAATCTGCATTAACCCAATGATGACATAAAGATGAAAAATAGGATAAAGAGCACATTGGGTAAAAGCAAAATAGTACTAAAACAAAAGTAAAACCAGGAATTAGTACTTTAAGAAAAAAGATGTTAGTTATGAAGAGAGTATAGTGTATCCTGGTATTTGGAAGACCACCTGTAAAGGACTCGTGTAGCTGGTCACACTTTAAGACCAAAGACCAAAAATTCCTAGTACAATAAGATAAGATAAAACCTTATCAATTACAAGGGAAATTCGTGCGTATTCAACAAACTCAATACAACAAAGGCAAAAATACAGAATAGAAAGAGATTGCCAATTATAAAATTTAAGAAATTAAAATAAATAGGTACCAGGAGTAAAAGTTATCAGAGAATGGAAAAACAGTGCTAATAATAACAATGGATGAAATTTGTTAATGAGGGGAGAGGGAGAATATTATGCACCATCTTCTTCTTCTTTCGGCTGCTCCTCTTAAGGTTTGCCACAGCGGATCATCTTTTTCCATATCTTCCTGTCCTTTCCATGTTGGTCTGTTACACCCATCACCTGCATGTCCTCTCTCACCACATCCATAAGCCTCACCTTAGGCCTTCTTCTTTTTCCTATTGCCTGGCAGCTCTATCTTTAACATCCTTCTCCCAATATACTCAGCATCTCTCCTCTGCACATGTCCAAACCAACACAGTCTCGCCTCTCTGACTTTGTCTCCCAACCGTGCAAGAATATTATGCACCATACAAATAACAATTTACCAATTGCGTATATCAGATTATTGCACATCAGAAAAATGTTATTACTGAAAGCTCCTAGGTGCCCTGCCCCCTACAGGAAGAGGAGGCGCTGTAAAGTTCATTGGTCACAAGGAGAAAAGATCTCCTTCAGTCCTGCAAGTGGAGGCAATAAATCTTTTGCTGTGTATGCTCTGATGTTCCACAAGTGAGGCATGCAGGGGGTCAGAGGGATTATTCATGATGTTTAAAAGATTCCTCAAGATCCTCATCTCAGACACATTCATCAGAGTCTCAAGTTCAACTCCCAGAACTAAACCAGCCCTCTTAATCAGCTTGTCTAGTGTGTTGACATCAGCTGCCACAACACACCACTGTATAGCAGACAACAGTCCTCACCACATAGTACCTGCAATGTTTAAAAGTGCCGCCCCCTAGATTTTGCTACTTGAGGCTACTTCCTAGTTTGCCCTAAATTGCAGAGCTGGGCTGGCTCTAGTGCACTCCCATTGGCTACCTCTGCCCAACTCAAGTTGTAAATTTCCCACAATTGAGTCGCTTTCTCAAGTCAAATCACTAAAACATGATTCCTTGCACCTCATAATGAAGGACACACAATCATTTCAATTGCAGCCCTTTCCAGCTCAAAACTGCTGTCTTAAAAAGTTTCAGTCTGGATGTAGACCATTTCACAGCATTGTAACCTAGCATAGAGTGACAAATGATCTGCTGTTAGCAGTTGATTGTGGTATTTGTGCTCTGTTAATTCTGCTGGACCTCATTGCTGCGTTCGACCCAGTTGATAATGACATTCTTATTGATTGACTTGAACATTGGGTTGCCATTCAGGGGTACTGTCTTTGAGTGGTTTGCACACTACCTTAAGATGAGGACCTTTAGCGTTAGCTTTGGTAATTTATCATCTCCTACACCTCCTGATACCGTAATTTATCATCTCCTACACCTCCTGATACCACTTCTTTTTCCTTTGTATATACTAACAATTTGAATTATTTTTAATAAGTATAAGATCCCTTAACACTGTTATGCAGATGATACCTAAGTCTACATAATTCTGGAACCCAATGATAAGGATACTCTCACTACTCTTCATAGCTGCCTTGAGGATGTGAAATGTTGGATGACATCAAACTTTCTTTAACTAAGCAGAGGCTATTCTTTTCAGCTTTTCATTCTCCATAATTAGTATTAAAAGCAATCTTGATCCACTAATTCTGCATATCATATCTTAGGTTAGGGCGGCACAGTGGCGCAGCTGTAGCGCTGCTGCCTCGCAGTTAGGAGACCCGGGTTCACTTCCTGGGTCCTCCCTGTGTGGAGTTTGCATGTTCTCCCTGTGTCTGTGTGGGTTTCCTCCAGGTACTGTGTGTGCTTGGTGTATGGGTGTGCATGTGCCCTGCAGTGGGCTGGCGCCCTGCCCGGGGTTTGTTTCCTGCCCTGTGTTAGCTGGGATTGGCTCCAGCAGACCCCTGTGATCCTGTAGTTAGAATTTAGCGGGATGGGTGGATATCTTAGGTTAGAAGCCTTGGTATTATCTTTGACTCAAATTTCATTCAAATCTGATAAACAAATAAATGCTGTAAAGAAAAGTTGCTTTTTTCAGCTTGGTGCCATCACTAAAGTTAAATAATATCTCTAATGATCTTTCAAAGCTTATTCACACCTTTGTGTTATCCCATTTAAACTAATGTAATTGCATCTGTACTGGTCTTTGCCACTCACCTCACTCATCTCTTTTGTCCCTACTTATCCACCTGGATTCTCAGATCCTCTAATCAATTATGACTCTCTTTTATTCACTTGCTTTTGGGTTGTATTGACATTCTAGCTTAACTTTGTAGTTTTAATTCAGTTGTTTTATTTCCTAAATGTGTATTTTTATGACTGTTAACTATCAGACATTGCTGTTAGCTGTGTGTTGCTTTTGCCTTTTTTTTTTTACCTTTTGATAATAATGTATTATGTTTTTTTAAATCCTTTTTATTATCTGTTGTTGATTTTATGGTTGTGAAGTACATCAGTCAACTTTTAGTTGTCTTAAACGTGCTATATGAATACATTTGACTTGACTTGAAATCAGTGCCTTCCTTGCCAGCTTTCCTTTTGAGGGGTTCCAGGTGCAGCTGAGCACACATAGTGCCTCTGGATTTTAAAAATGTACACTTCACTTATCACACCCTGTAGCTAGTACAATTTACATAGCTACTGCCCAAAGTACAAACATCTTTCAATCTATCACTGAAATTTGCTCCAATATCCTCTACCCAGATTGAAGGCCATCTCCGTCACATACTCATGAGAGGTGGCCTCTCTGTAGACAAAGAAGGCAGGTTACTCACATGAACTACAGTGCAGGCCTTTAGAATCGGGAATTGATGAGGCTCAACTACAGTACATTTTTTGAATGCCTCTCCACAGCCCAAATGTGCAGTCACTCAAATCATTATGAAGGAAATTACTATGGTACACCCCAGCTGTTACTTTGAAATCAGTTCCTCAACAAGAAAATGGGGGCCACAGATAGAAACTGGTAAGGGTAAATTTCACACAATCATTTCAATAGTTTTCTTCACACAGAGATCTATAGATAGAATAAGTTACCAAGTAGTGCAGCAGACAGTGATACTCTAGGGACTTTCATATTATATTGCAGACAGGAGGTGAATAGAGATTAATGAGATATATTTGCCTGACAGGAAAGACTCTCTTTTCTTCATAAACGTTCTGAAGTTCTTTTTAAGGAAGCATGCTCTGTTATTGCATGTTAATTGTGATGCAGCTGAAGCAGTCTGTTTTTGGTCTCCCAGGAGCACACTCCACTTGCTCAGTAGTTAGTGCACCTTCACAGCTCAAAACCACACATTTTCTTTTATTTACCCCACTCACATATTCAAGCTCACTTTAGGTAAACTGCACTTATTAAAATCAACTGCTTGCACTTTTTAGTGCACTACATTAACTATAGTCAATTTGCCCCTGCAATTAAGTGTATTTTTGCTGGCTAAACTGTGCACTTCTTTTGCATTCAAGTGCATTCAGCTACTGCCCTCTCTCTACTTAAAGTGCTCCTGTTACCTAAGTCACTTTCATGTATGATGAAAACTACAAGATGCCACTTTGTTGTACAACTAGTCCTTGATAAACAATGAGGGCATTCCAGAGGTTGTTGACCTTTGACATTTACACTTAGAATCTCATGGTAGCAGACCACTGAGATGTTTTGTACCGCCTATTTTTTCCCCCTACGGCTCTAAAATCGGTACTGACCCCTACTCTCTTTTCTGTTTCTTTTTCCGGTTTCTTTGTGGTGGTGGCCTGCGCCACCTCCACCTACTCAAAGCTTCATGATGCTCCAACAATGATGGACGGATTAAAAGGCAGAAGTCTACGTGACCATCATCATCATCAAGCCCTTCCGTGAGAATCCTAAATCCAAAGAGGACTGTTTCATTTATGTTAGGTAGAATGCCCAGAGGGGACTGGGCGGTCTCATGGTCTGGAATCCCTACAGATTTTATTTTTCTCCAGCCGTCTGGAGTTTTTTTGTTTTTTCTGTCCCCCCTGGCCATTGAACCTTACTCTTATTCGATGTTAATGTTGATTTATTTTTTATAATTGTGTCTTTCATTTTTCTATTCTTTAATATGTAAAGCACTTTGAGCTACTGTTTGTATGAAAATGTGCTATATAAATAAATGTTGTTGTTGTTGTATCTGTGCAGGTATTGATTTTCATACCAGCCCTTTCCATTCAGTGTTGGTGGTGTAGGAGCAAATCAAACAACAACAATAATAATAGTAACTCAGGATTCTACACACGTGGGCCACCATTCCATCACTGGGTCACACATAGGCTATTAAAAGTTAGTCAGGGACTTCACAGCATAAATTTACAGTGGTGAAGGAAGTTCATGCAAACTCAATGGAAAGCAGGACCTGAACCAGGATTGAAAAGCCATAACACAGTAAAATGGCCAACTGTTCCACCAAGCAATCTAATAAGCAGCTAGTGAAGATATTACTTTTACATTACCTCATCTTCTTAGCTACAAAATTTCACTATGCCACTCTCACCTTAACTCTGCCATTTGTTTTATAAGCCATCTGGTATCACATTCATCAGTGCCTGTTGTAAAGCTACTGAGCAGTAGGCTTCCTGATTACTTGTGAAGGAAAGCAAATGGATATTCAGCACTAATTGGTGAAAGGTGGGCATCCTGCCCTTTAAATCAAAGTGATAAAGAAGAAAGGAAAAAGCTGCATACCAAACCTGAAAGGTGTCTACAGGAGGCATAAGAATAACCCTTAAGGAAGAGAATGTAGCTACAGATTCATTAGAGAGATGTCAATAAGGACAACTCATAAAATTTGATTAATTTAGGGACTAAATGAGAGCTTAAGAAATGATGGAATGGGAATGGCTCAGAATCCAGTGGCACAGCAGGTTCAAATCCTGATACTGAGACTTTCTGACCATGAGCAAGTCACTTCACCAGCCTGTGCTCCAACTGGAATATAAAAAATAATAAATAAACAGAGGCAATTATACCTAAAATGTTAGTCTGAAATAACAGCATTGGGAATGTTGTAATTGTATCCATTTGCCTTCCATCCACCTATTTAGCGAACATGCTTAATCTCTCAATTAAGATTAACAGAGTCTATCATTGCAGAATGTGGAGGAAGGTTAAAGCCAATGCTGGAGCCAATGTTGGACAGGGTGCCAGTCCGTCACAATTCACAGGCACACTCACGCAGACTATTTAGGCTTGCCAAAAACCTAACTTACAATATTGGAACTTACAATACCTATAAAAAATATTCACCGCCTGGGAAGCTTTCATATTTTATTGTTATAAACCTCTGAATCACAATGATTTCATTTATTTTTTTTTAACCTTGATTAAACAAAAAAAAAAGACTCTTTAATATCAAACATACTGCCGTAGATTAATTATTGAGTACTCACTGACTAAGAAGAGCACTGAGACCCAGGAGGAAAAAGTGAGAGAGAAAATAAACTGCCAGTACAATTTCAGTAATAGAAAGTGAGGTCATGGCCAATGGAAGGAAGTAAGAGCCTTGCCATCAGGAAGTGAAGGAAATAGAATCATGTGAAGTTATTATTACATTGTAGTATTTTACCGGCATTTCGCCTCACTTTATTGATTTATAATAGCATTGTGAAGCTAATAATGATTGCTATAACCCCAGCTCTGCTCACACCATACTTTTCTAAAAAAGAATATTGAAAGGCAGGTACTTCATAAAATATAAATTTTTTAAATATGTGATTAATTTTTAACAGTCTGATTTAAAATAAAAAAATACACTTTACAAATTAGTTTGCTCGGTACATGTGTACTTTTATACGAGTATGCTTGCAAACAATATATTTCAATTCCTGGAATAGTATTTGCTTTTAGATTTACAATGTGCTTTTTTGTATATATACTACACACGTTACACTTTTCATGACTGATAAAGTGCAGTACAGTGGTGCAGTTGTCAAAGCTCCGGGAGATTTGGTTTGAATCCCAGTCTGCTCTCCTGTGTGGAGTCTGGAGATTCTCCTGACGTCTGTGTCAGTTTTCATCTAAGTATTCATCTTTCCTCCTTAAATCTGAAAGATTTGTGGGCTGAATTGATTTAAGCTCTAAATTGGATGATTATAAAAGAGCGTGGCTGGGTGAGTAAATAAATTCTGTAATGAAACAGTCTCCTGTCTGTTGTTGGTTCCTGTCTTGCACGTGATGCCAATAGTCATTTCGTTGCAACCTTTCCTCAACCTGGAAAATGGAGGATTGGACAATGAATGAATGTACTGAAAAAATGATTTCTTCCCACTTGTACTCATTTTTCCTTTTTCCTTTGCATGACCATCCACCCATTACCTGTGCCCAATAGTCTTTTAGGACAAAGCTCATCCCAGCAATATCATGCACAAAGTTGAAACCGGTCCTAGATGGTTCACCAGCTCCATTTTATATGTGCATGCAAAGTACAGTTTCTGAGTAGGAAAGTGGGTAGCCATCATACTTAGTAACTTGGGCAAAACCTAACGTTCAGACAGAAATGTATATGAGCAACAGAATAGTGACATATGGCAAAATATTATCAAGTTGAAATCTAATGTTTACATTATATACCAAATTCAGGTAAGTATATAGCTGATTTGTGTTTTCTATTGAAATAAAATGAAGTTATGAATTTTAGAACATTATGCAATCCTACACCCTTTGACAAATCTGCACCAAACTATGCAAAGTTGCCCTCTAGAACCATACAAGTAAAATACACTACTTTGGTACCCAAAATTTTGACCCTGGAAGCCAGACTAGCAGTCAAAATGACCAGAGCTTACCCGGACCTTTCTTGCAGGCTTGTTTTGAGTGACTATTGATTGAAAGTGGAAGTGCAGTACAACACAAAGGAGAATCAAAGGGCTGTTATTTAACTTCTACTTTGTCATCTTTTATTCCCAATTTAAGGACTACAAACAGTCCTCCTTGAACTAAGAGGATGAGTCAGACATGACAGTGTTGATGTTTATAGCCCAGCAAGAAGTTACCGCAACTTTGAAATCCAATTGGACTCCAAAAGAACAATTTCTCAATTCACAAGATCAGAGACATTGATAGAGAGACAGTGTAGAGGATGAATGGGACAGCTAGCAACAACTACAGGGTCACCATTTAAAAACCTTTACTTTCTTTTCCTTAACTAATTCTACAGATATACCCCAGAAATGGAGGGTACTTCAGCACGTATGTTAAATAAATAAGAATTTCCTCATACTCTGTACATGTGACAGTACTGCTACTACTATCATTACTATTATTACTAATACTACTATTACTATAGTGTGGCAGATTATTTGCTGCCATGAATACTCTATTACTTTTTTCCTTTCCCAGGTGTTGTTTAATAAAAACATTATAGTTATACTTTAACATATTATTTTAGAATAGAGCAACCATTGGGTGACACTGATATTAGTTGTCTTAATTCAAATAAGTGTAGATTGCATTACAACACATCTATGTAGCATACTACCGATTTCTTATTCCAGCTTTTTCCTGTATGGGGCTGAATGAGACTGCCCAATCACAAAACCGGAGACAACTTTGGTGCAAGTCCAAAATAGGCCATATTCACAAACATACTCCAAACCATGCAAAGTTAGAGTCATTAATCCACATTCCAGTTAGTCTTTCGGCAGTCGTTAGAAATCAGAAGCCCCAGCTGGAAATTGAAGCAAACACGGGCGAACACATTAACTGTTTATAGAAAGAACTACAGTAAGGGCTGAAAATATAGACAAGGGCTGTAAGTCTGTAACCCTAACCTTTGTGCCTCTATGAAACAATTATATCATATAATAGCAAGACATGAATAGTAAGAATGAGATCATAAATATGTGTCCGGTTCAGCATGAGGTTCCTGTGCAGCATTGCTATACTTAATGTATCTCTCTGATGGGGTCACGAGTTCAGTAACACCTTGATAGAAGTTTCTGTTTATTAAGAAGAATCATTTGTGATGTACAGTAGTTAGAATGCCCCTTCAATGTTTCCCTTCGGTTGTGTGCAAAGTGCAGGGAACTGGGAGAAGATCCAAGGCAGAACCATGACAAACTGAAGGGATTATATCTGTCAACTGTCTTAGAAGGCTTTGAATATTCCCCAGGAAGGGATGGAGGAAGTAGGAATAGGGAGGCCAGGACAGCTCAGTGCTCCATGTTGCTACCATAACTCACATCAGGAAAAGTAGAAGTAAAGACATTGATGACAATGATAAATGTTTTATTCATTCCATCTGTCTATTGTGTGTGGATTGAGAGGATTCTCAATGCACATCTCTGGGCACATGTTACGTCTGTGCATTAAGAGACTTGCAGGGTCATACAGAGGGTTATGAAACTAATTCAGTCTGTCTATGACGCGCAGTGTTATTAGGCGGTAGATCTTGACTGTAGTGGCAGCAGCATTTTTTGATCACTTATTCTGTGCTTATGCTTCATACAGGAAGTCCATTAAGGAAAGCGTTGCACTAATCTAGCTGAGAGGTAATGAAGGCTTGTGGTCAAGATGAAGAGATATGACTGGAATCTGCAGAGGCTGGGCAAAAAAAAAAAGTTGAGAATATAGATCAGAAACTAAAGTCAACAGTCAGGTCACAGTGAAAGAGGGTGTCACTGTTGGTCACAGAAGAGCCTGAAGTAGTAGACAGCACTGGAAATTCATGGTGGCTGAGTTAAGCACCTTACGATGTGCCGAAGACCCCAATCATAAGCAGCTCAATAGTACTAGTTTATAGCTTTTAAGTATTGCACAATTGGCAACAAAATGAATAGCAAAGCATTTCCTGTTTCTCAATAAACACAAGATCTACAGACGTAAGGGGAAGCAGTTTGTGGTGCTCCCAGACAGCCTAAGTGCTCTGAATTTATTTCTCATGTGCAGGTCCCTCGTCTTTATGTAATTAACTGCATGCCTTTCCATAGGTCCTAAGGAGCAGCGAGAATTTCCACTTACTTACTCTTTTGCTCACTATCCATCAACTTTTGCTAGGTAGGGACCCTGTGATAAAATGCTGAACAGAGCAGGTAAGGCCAGGCAACAGTGTTTGGACCCCTCTTGGGGAATTCCTGGGTGCACCTCAGTAAGATGGCAGATATAATTCTTACACATCTCAAACTTAAGTTTTATCCCAATGGGCAATGTCAGATAAGTCTCCCGAGGTAGCAAATACTCAATGCACCTCAACAGACTGCTGTTAATATGGGATATTAGTGGCTCCACTCCATGATCCAAGAGGGCAGTCGAGTTTTATATTTTCATGGAGTGTAAACCCAGTAATTCAGCACAGAAACTGACACCTGGCTCAAGTTAGATTGAAGAACTGAAGGCGGCACAAAAAATAAAAGTTAGAACTACTGTTCTTTACTTTTTGTTTTTGGCATCTCGGTGTTGTGTAACAAAATAAAATACAGTAAAGGTTATACAAAACAGTTTGGAAACAACATACTTGAAGATCAAACACAAAAGTTAAAAAGAATATAAAGAAAACGTAAAACTATAGAAACTTAACCGATAACCGAGCAATAGCTCAATGTGAACATCCTGCCAAAAGTGAGGGAAATGAAGCTCAAGCAAGACTTAAGTGATGGCCAAGTATTTTATGACACCAGGCAATGACAAGCAGCAGGGAGTGGCCAATACTTCAGGTGAATGCAAGACATAACACTTGATTAATAATAATAATAATAATAAGCTTGTGAATGACCATTACACTAGCAGAGCAAAACGCTGGCCTCATAGCAACAGCAAAGGAAATCCACAACAAGTACTTGCTGGCCAATTTGCAAGAAAGCTGAGACTCAAGACCACTATTAAAACCAAGAAAACACCTTGACAGAGCATTTGTGGAAAAATGTGCAAGTATGGTGTGGCTGAACAGCCTTTTGATCAAGGGAGAGACTGAAAGCTTACTCTTTGCAGCTCAGGATCAGGCATGTAACACTAGCTACCACCAGTAGAACATCTTGAAGCAACAGCCTGAGAGCAAATGTGAAATGTACAGCAAGGCTGAGGAGATGATCAGCCATATCACTACTGGATGTACAATGCTTTTTTTTCTACTGAATGCGTACAATGTTGCCAGCAATTCACACTGGTCAGTCTGTGGTGCACTAGGTGGAAAAATGCCTTAGATTGATGACAACACTGAAAACAGTACCATTATGTGGGACGTGGCAGTGCAAACAAATTGTACCATTTCAACTAACCATCCAGATATACAGTAGTGGTATATATCACAAGATGGAGAAACGATGCCTGCTGATCAATGTAGCATTTCCAGATGACAACATCAACATCTTACTCAAAGAGTCTGAAATGCAAAGCAAATACATACAAAGATCTTCAGTTCGATATCATTAAGATATTGAGAAACAAGATGAGTTGTGTCTGTGGTCCCAGAGGGGACTGGGCGGTATCATGGTCTGGAATCCCTACAGATTTTATTTTTTCTCCAGCCGTCTGGAGTTTTTTTGTTTTTTCTGTCCCCCCTGGCCATTGAACCTTACTCTTATTCGATGTTAATGTGGATTTATTTTTTATAATTATGTCTTTCATTTTTCTATTCTTTAATATGTAAAGCACTTTGAGCTACTGTTTGTATGAAAATGTGCTATATAAATAAATGTTGTTGTTGTTGGTGGTGGTGGTCTGGGCTCTAGGTACCATCAAGAAACCATTTGAAAACAATCTGCAGGAGCTCCTAGGAACCAAACAGCCCAAGAAGTACACAAAATTGCACTGATAGGAACTGCTCACATTTTCCATAAAGTGCTGGGTTAAATCATAGGTCCCAGGTTGACAAACAGACAATGCAGCAGTCGCCAGCAAATCTCCATGGTAAACAAATATAATAATAATAATAACCAAGTAAACCATAATTCATAAAATATAGAATAAGTAGCGAGAACAACTTATGTTTGATGCTGCTGGGATAGATTTTGGCGTTCTAAGCACCTGAATTGCGGTATCAAATTGAAATGGATAGAGAAAAAAAGGACTGCCACTTTTAGCTCTGTAACATGTACTTGGGAATACGTCAGGCTTCAAAGAGGACAAATGCAAGTTGTGATTTTGGATAGATGTTACTGATTTACTTCCATTCATGTTAAAACTACCCTGAGATTCCAGTGCAAACTGAAAAAATGGACAATGATATCAGGTTTGCTTTTATGCTGCTTAGCTTTACTTGCCAGAGTATTTATTATCCCAGTGGAGCAACACGCCTCAAAAATAATAAACATTGTGCCTTTGTCCTGCCTCTCTATCTCAGACAATGACATTCCTTGCCCCCTTGCTCACCCTTTCCTACTGCACACTCTCCCTCATTCTTTTATTTTCTTTTGCATGGCTCCTTCAGTTTATACTGTTCCTCTTTGACATCTTCATCTGTTTATGTGGGCCGTCTTTCTGATTTCTCTGGCCTTTCAATTAAAAGTCTGACCAGTGTGTCATTCATCTTTCATTTTACTACAAGAAGTGCACCCTAGTGGCTAAAGCACTGCCTTGTAAACCACAGGATTGCTGGTTTGGGCACATCCACTCATCGTGTGAGTCTGTCAGTGCTGGAATTTCAAAATAGCACATAAAGAATTGTACTGTGCTGCATATAAAGGTAATATATCAAAAAGAGTTTGTTTATATAGAACTGCTCATAGTGAACCCCAAAAGTGACTCCAGCCTGGCTCAGAAGTGTGTTTATTACTTGAGTATTAACAATACAGTACAGTTATTTAACTGTCAGTAAACATTGTTTATTAGCTTGTTATTCTTGTGTAGTCGTCATCCCTTACTGAGCTTTGCAGGCCTGCAGATTCAAAATCGTTGCCAACAAGGAAAGAGCCAAGCAGTCAAGACATAATATGCAATTCAAATAGATTTGCAAAATATTATTATGATACACACCCCAAAATGTAAAACGTACAGACAGACAATCAGTAGCAGCAGCTTCAATTTAGGCAAAATGACGAAAATGATGCTTGAAAAAAACAAGGTGATAGATAATCAAAAAGTTAGACAATGTACAAAAGTTGGGGTGCCTTGTTTATTACTTAAACAGCTGGAAAATGGTTACAAATAGGAAAAATAGCACTCTGAGTCTGCATTCAGTGGAAGAGCACAATATGAAGATAAATTGAGTTGAACTGAGTATGTCACTTGATGGATGCTTGTAAGTTTATTTTCAGCCTTTGTCATGGTGAGTCTACCACTCCCATCTGGGTTCTTAGACTCCCATTGTTGATGAGGTGCAGGCTTTTATAGTTTAACCTTGTAATGGTGGAACTAGGAGTGGAATTTGAAAATTCTTTGTTAGGAGAGGTAATTTCTTCCTCGTAGATGAAATGTTGCACTATGGATGTAATATTCTACCCTAATCTTTGTGCCTTTCAAAACATTTCCTGTATGTGAAGATCAATGGTTAAATTCCAGACAGTTTTATAATGGACAAAAATGCACAGTTATTGAAAATTAATTACATTAATGCCTCATTAAAACAATATTATAAATTACTTTATCCTCTAACGTACATTCTATAAATGTTTCTTTTTTGCATTTCTGTTCACATATTGTTTGAATAATAATAATAATAATAATAATCAAGTAAACCATAACTCATCAAATGTAGAATAAGTAGTGAGAACAACTTATGGTTGATGCTGCCGGGATTTTTCTGTTTTTTGTTTATTGTATGATTCTCTTTGTTCTTGAGTTTTATTATATGCAGCTCTTTTTTGTTCATTTTCTTTTTTTCTTGTCATTCTGTTTCTATCACTATCTAAAATTCTGCATACTTGAATAGATAATTTGCTTTTCTGCCTTGCCTGTGTTGAAGGGCGAGTTAGCACTGAGAATATCATGGGGTGGTAGAGAGAGAGGATGTGTGCAGTAGGAGTAATGATTGGGTGAGCAGTGTGGAGGGGAGTGGTCAAGGATGAATAATGCGGACATTTTTAATATAATAGAGATAAAATGTAGTCTGATCTCAATCTTAGTCACCATTATAGGCATTACTGACTACATTAATAACACACAAATAGTTATGTTTCATGTGTTTATAGAGCACATTGCATAACCACTCACAGTGCTGGCTGGACTAATTTTTCACTTCTTTCTGTTTAGCTGCAAGACATCTACTGGGTTCACTTCCTCAGTGCCTATTGAGAGTTAATCCAATTAAAGCTTTTTTTTAAGAAATATGATATAGTAAAATCCTAGGTCAATGTATTTTACGTTAATAATAATAAAGTAACACTTATAACAGAATGTTTAGCTAAACCCTATAGAGAAGAACAAAAAACAAAGCATTTGAAACTCATTACATTTCCAGTCATTAAAATTGCTTGCTAAATGATCTTTTTAACTACACATCAAGTTTGACTCTGCTGTTAACCTGACTAATTGCAAGAGTGTCACATTCTAAGTGATTATAAGGAGAGATGTACAGGATACTATTAGTATGAAATTCCTTAATGTACTGTACTAGATGACATAAGATAATTGACTGAGCAGTCTGTATTGAACCCTGAGTGTTTGATACAGTATTTAAAATTAATTTAGACCAATCTGCACAGATTTGTTTTCACTTTGACATTAAATAGAGTTTTCTATGGATCAGTGTCAAAAAAGGCAAATTAAATCAACTTTGATTTAATGTTGTATAACAATAATATTTGAAAATTTCCATGGGATGAATACTTTTAGGCACTGTATACATCTACTCTATTTGTCAGAAAAAAAAGATGGAGTACACATATAGACGTTTCAGAAAAATGTTAACAGCAAAAAGGTGCTATCAAAGCCACTGCTTCTGCCGTGCCACTGCTGCTTATTTACTTGTAACGGAAGCTGGCGGAAGTGTAGAAAAATTAGAGTTCTGCTTCATTTGGTTTAGTTGTGCAGCACTTAGGCACTGAATATTTTTTAAAACATTAGAACAATCTAGATGAGAACAGGCCATTCAGCCAAATCAGCCTTGCCAGTTCTATCCACTTAATTCTTCCTAAATAACATCAAGTCTAGTTTTGAAAGTTCCTAAAGACCTACCGTGTGCCACACTACTTATAACTTCTTTTCTTACAGAAAAATCCAAAACCTAAAAAGAAACACTTTCCCTAATATACAACCATTAATTAGTGAATTTAGTATACACTACAATTAAGAATATTAACAAGAATAATTAATTTTGTATAGCCTTCTTACCATTATCTTTACACCCAGGAAAATTAACCAAAAACACTAGAGTGTTTTCAACAAGAAAAAATGTTATTACATGTAGCAGAAACATGTACTGTAAATACCAAAACATTAACATAAATACTGTAGGAAAGGTATGGTATATCTAATGTCCTTTGCTGTACTAATACAGATTTATCACACTTCCTTCATGTGATATATTTTGAGACCGCAACCAAGGCACAGCCAAGCTTCTCAACTGGGACAGTAGAAGTGTGTTTCTTTGTGCACTTTTTCACACCATGGACATGTCTATTGTGATATTGTTGCCTACAAACACTGACAGTTGCTGAATTGTAAACAGTGCTTAGGTGGCTAATGTCTTTCTTCTCCTTCCACTTTTGCCTTTTTGCCACAGAGATACTGCACTCTGCTGCAGTGTTACATGACTAAACTCACCAGGCATTTAATGGAGGTTTGGTTGTACATTGCCATATGCATCAGTTTCACTACCCATGTCAATGTCTGATAACTAGTTCACATTGCCATCACTATTGTTTGATTCAACTAATGCTTCAGTTTCACTTTGCTGTAAAACTGGCTTTACAGCTTCTCATTTACTTGCCATTGTGTGTTTTGTTTGGAGGGTCTTCCTCAATCATTAATATTAATGAGATACCACAGAGTGGAAAAATGCATAGAAATATTCATGATGTTATTTTATCCTAAGTGTTATTTGGGCTTAACATTTTACATTATAACCCGAGAGACACTTGGGCTTAACCATCTGTACATAGAATTGTCAGGCTGAGAGTTAGAGACGCTCGTGGTTAAAGCCTAGCAGGTTAGAGCAGATGAAAGCTGAATAAATAATGACAAGAAATTAAAGGAAGAACTGGTGATAATGTTGACACCAAAGTGCCAGCAGAAGCAGTGAGAAGAAGAGAAGAGTCATAAATCAGGCAAGGAATTGTGTCCAGAAGACTATTAGAAAGATCATCAAACCCAAAATGTAACTAAAAAAATAATAGAAAATCATATAGGAAAGTCAGATTTTTACATTTTTCATAAGAAAGAAGACATGCAATGGTTTCTTTGGAATCCATTAAACTCAGATAGTTATGGTTCCATCATGCTGACCTTCAAACTTGTGCTCATGACATACAGTAATTCACAAAACTTCCGGACTTCCAAATATGGTAAATATTAGCAAATACAAAACGCTACTAAATAAGGATACTATTGATATTAATAAGGAGCCAAGACAAAAAATAAAATAAGGAAGAAAATAAGCAAATTAAGTAACCATTAAAGGATAAGATTAAAGAAAAGGTATTAAAAAAACACAAAAGTAAGAGGAAAACAAAATCATAAGGCCCAAAATGAAAATACTTAAGCAAAATCTAAATTACACCAAGGTGATTACCCAAAAACACTAAAACAAGAATTCTCAAAACTATTACAGAACTAGGGCGGCATGGTGGTGCAGTGGTAGCGCTACTGCCTTGCAGTTAGGAGACCCGGGTTCGCTTCCCGGGTTCTCCCTGTGTGGAGTTTGCATGTTCTCCCCGTGTCTGTGTGGGTTTCCTCCGGGCGCTCCGGTTTTCTCCCACAATCCAAAGACATGCAGGTTAGGTGGATTGGCAATTCTAGATTGGCCCTAGTGTATGCTTGGTGTGTGGGTGTGTTTGTGTGTGTCCTGTGGTGGGTTGGCACCCTGCCCAGGATTGGTTCCTGCCCTGTGTTGGCAGGGATTGGCTCCAGCAGACCCCCATGACCCTGTATTTGGATTCAGTGGGTTAGAAAATGGATGGATTACCGAACTATATTTTTTTCAATATGAAACAAAAAAAGACATCCTGAAAATTCAACAAACAGAATTTGACTGAAAAGCGTTAGAAATACAGAGTTTTTAGAATTCAACAAAATCTTCTTGAAAAGTGGAGGCCTAAAACTAAATGCCACAGCAAGGACCTGCGAGGAAAACTAGATCTGATGTGATCCATAGTTAACTCAGGAGGTAGGGCTTAAAACTAACAAATGAATTACTGAAACTCAATAAAGTAAGAAATGGGGAAAATTAGGGGCAAACAAAGAAGTGAAGAGCAAAAAGAGAGGAAAAAGGTGGTCCTAAAGGCAGGTCATGAGCAGGACCCTAATCAAGATACATTAGCATCACGTTGAGTCATGTCATATACTGTAGCTTATATTGTTATCTTGAAGTCTTTTGTGGCAGGCCTTTTAGGTTGAATATCAGCAGCAGGATCCTTGCAAGGCCACCAGCACAATTTGAAATACTATGTTACATATTTTCTGTGTTTTGTTGAAATGCTTATTGAGAGCAGAAGCATTTATTAGCAGTGGGAGTTTTTGGAATTAACAATGGTGACATCATACATTCCCACTTAAATCTGTTTATTTGCATTTCTGGATTGGTGTTTGGGAGCTAGACTAACTTCATTTTTGATTCCTTGCTTGTTTTGTAGAAACTCCAACACATTTTATGCTCCCTGCTTTTTTCTGAAGGTGAAAAAAAGGAAGGACATTAGGTGTGTATTATATCTTTCCAAACATACCAAAAATCAAGAAATGCCATTTTTGGATTAGCTGATTTTATTTGGGGGTTAATCAAATGTGTTGTATTTTACTTTTCTCACTTCAACAACAACAACATTTATTTATATAGCACATTTTCATATAAAAAGTAGTTCAAAGTGCTTTACATAATGAAGAAAATAAAATAAAAGACAAAATAAGAAATTAAAATAAGACAACATTAGTTAACATAGAAAAGGAGTAAGGTCCAATGGCCAGGGTGGACAGAAAAAAACAAAAAAAAAACTCCAGACGACTGGAGAAAAAAATAAAATCTGCAGGGGTTCCAGGCCACGGGACCTCCCAGTCCCCTCTGGGCATTCCACCTAACATAAATGAAATAGTCCTCTTTGTAGTTGAAGGGCATTGTAGCAGGAGAAACGGAGCTGAGAATATTTAATTACCTGGATAGGAGGCCAGCACTATGATGGAAGTGAACTAGCCGGCGGGACGAGGAAATAAATTTGTACCCAGTATGTATGGTTCAATGGACAGACTAAGAAAAGCTGAGGATTGGGAGTGGTTTCATCCCCCATACACTATGTGGCAGTGGTCGTTGTATGCTAACCCAACTGGGAAACCCTCAGGGATGCTTGGGAGTTGCAGTCCAGGAGTCTAACCCTGTCGTGATCCTTCAGAATTGATAAGAGGACTCTGTTGGGAGAGGACATTCCTACTTTGTCTATGGCCTGGAATGCTTCCTCGACGACACAATGTGATACTGGAGGCATTCCTGGGACTGACGTAAAAGGAGTCCACTGCCTCACATCGAGGAGTCATAGTCAGGAGGCAATGGCCAACATTCAGCAGAAAATGGAAGGAGGAAGATGTCTTTGATTTTTTTGTATACATGTGGATGATTTCTGGACATGTGAATGGAAAGTACCTTCTGAGAATAAATATCTTTTATTTTATACTAAAAGAGTGTGGTGTATTGCTGTGTCTTGGGTTTGGTACTCAGTGTTTCCCCCTTGTGGTCACAGCATTCATGTGAAATTTTTCCATAAGAAGCAAATATTCCTCAAATTTCTAAAAAGACGTAAACACGGTGTTACAATGTGAAAGGGATTTTGGAAGTAGATGTTTGTCATTAATTTATTTGTTTCTCTGCTCTGTGTTAGTTACAAAGATTTTAACCTTTGGTATGTGCATGGCTTTTGTCTATTTATGAAATTTTGTTTGTTATAACTGGTATGACATATCACTTATTTAAAAATAGTTGCTCTAAGCTAATCCTCTTTTATTCCTACTGTTCATTTGGAAGTACACAGAAATAACATGCTCAGGCAACTGATGAGTTATTGAAATATGACTGTCAACATATTTTAAACAGTTTTTTTGTAACAAAATATGGGTTATTGTTACAAAGTGATAGAAAGCAGTCTGTGCTTTTGTTGCATTCATTATATGACATCTAAGACGGGATATACTGTCGGCACTATAAGATAGATCAGATAATTGCAGCTTTTGTTTTATACTCTGTGAAAGCTTTTCTTTAAATTAAGCACCGTGCCACTACTAAATGGGGTATTCTAGACACCTTGGTGGTCCGTAGCCCTCCAAGCACACAATCAGCGATAGTGGTGAAGATATACAGACTATAACAGGAGGCATCAATTAGACTCTTTCTTGTCATTAAGTTCTCTTTGCTTGAATGTAAGTTCCTACTAAAGTACGGCTGGATTGTTCTTCCTGACATTCCTCTGTGAGTACAGCCCTCAGGGTAACCTCTGAAAGGAGGCAAATTCTTCTAAAATCCCACATGTTTCTCAACAAAAGGCCTGTCCTGAAAACTTCCTTAAAAGATCTCCATAAGCGTCTTCATGCTGATCTGTGTACCTGATACGCTTGTTGTGGTTATTTTTATAACCTTTTGGGAGGCAGTACGCCTGGTGAAAGCAAGTCTAGCAAAGGTCACATGAAGTATGCACAGTTGTTTGACTGGCCTGTACAAAATCTTTAGAAGCCTTTCTCTTTGGCGTCGGCTAATCTTAAAGCCACTCATGTATGGATTACAGATCTAGAGGTGTTGACTGCCTTTGTGAAGAATGTACCATGGTAGGTTCCTTATTTTAACAAGTGAATAGATAATTTATTTAGAGTTGTCAACCAGATGTGAACGTTAACACAACCTTTCTGAAGAATCCAAGATCTATGATATAAAAAAAATAATAATAAAAACAAACATCCACCCACCTAGGCACCTCATCTTCAAATAAATGTATCTAAATACAGGGGTGAGGGGTGATTGTGCTGGGCAAGTGCAAGACTAGAGTTAACACCCAGCAAGACACACACTCTCATTCCCTCAGACAATATTACAGCCACCAGGTAAATTAACACACAGGTCTTTGAAACAGGGGAAAGCTCATTAATATCCAGAAGAAAAAAAAAACCTAACACAAACACAAAGGAGAATATGTAAACTTCACGTAGAATGTGATTTGGCCAGAGTGGAATCCAAATACTCTGAAGAAGAGAAAGCAACAATAACCACTGTGCTACCATTGTAGCCACTGTGCATTGTTATATGTGTGTTTGGCATTGTTTTAGTTTTTTTTAGAATGGAATTTTTCTTTATAGAAGTTTCAAACTGTTTTAAATTATTTAAGAAAAATGTAATTATATTTTCATTCCTTCCGGTGTTTATTTACATGACCCAGGTGACGTGCCACGTGATTGTGATTTCTGCATTCCTTACATTACAGGTAGTGCTAATATAAAGATGGCAGGAGGTCTGTCATCTCTTGGTTGGATAAAACAAACAAAGCTTTAGGGTAGTTAAATTTTGATCGAGAAAGACAAGGGCTAGGTTTTGTTTTAGGTTTTGATCTTTCCTTTTTGTGTCCTTGACTTCTGATTTTTTAGTTTTCCCTTGTGTCTTGTCTGCTTGGTTACTTTTGCTATTCCAGTTCTGGCCTCATCAGCCTCCATTACGTTTTGAGTCACACGTGTGTATCTCCTGGTTGTTTTCTCTCTTCTAACAAAAATCCCTGGAGACAAATGTCACATTGCAATCACTGCTGCACTTCAAGAAAAGAAACTTTCCTTCATAGAGTAACCTTTCATAACAACAGATGGAAACCCAAACCACTCAGTGATTCCACATTTATATAATTGGAAAGGCAGGAAATGGCATCTCATCCAGAGCTGGTCTCTGCATTGTGCTAAACACTGTTGAGATAGTGTCTGATTCTCCATTAGGCAGTGTTGAAAAAAAGCAGGTATAGATGGATGGATTTCAAGTGAGTCACTCTGAAAACTGTGAAACTAAAATTTCCAAATACTAATTATTTTTATCTTTGCTTTTTCTTTCTTGTTTCTTGTGGGCTTGCTCTGTGGCACTTCCACCTGGGATAAACATTCTCAGGAGCCACCTTTGATACTAAAAAGGATTAAGGAGATCCTTCTGTTATGTGATTTGTAGAACTGAATCTTATAGAACATTTCATCATATGTGGTGTTGCAAGAGTGTTCTTGGAGAACATCTGCAAGGCTCAAACAAAATAAGCCTTGCTGTCCCAAGTGCTTAAGAGATCCCAGTTGCTAATGTCTGCTTCTCTGTCACTCTCAGACTGCAATACAAGTCCCGAGATGGTCCCTACATCACTTCTAGTTTTGCACAAAGATCTCGCCTCTTCCATCCCAGGCACTAGGAACAATGACAACAAAAGTAGACATGCAACCAGGAGCCCGCATCCAACAAGTATGGTACCTCACAGATTACCTTGAATCAGAGTGAAATTTTGTAGGAAATGGCTGTAACATTTTGGTTAAACTCTTTTCAGTATCTGGATTATTTTTATATGAAAATGGGTTACCCTGCCAGTCCACAACATTTTATGATTATGATTACTGTAGATATTAATAGCTGTAGAAAGTCCAGGATGACTGGGCACTCCTTTGACCTTGAAACTCTTACAGGTTTATTTTCTGCAGCACTCTCGCTGCCTTGAGTTTTTGTTTTCCTTTCCTTACTTGTTAAAACAGACACTGACCATTCCCTTAATAACCATTAGAAACTCAACAACTGCCTAAATCAAGTTATAAATTAATTTACCCTCACTTCTGTTTGGGATTGTTCTGTTTTTACTTTTTATCTACTTTGTAACTGAAAGTTATATTTAGCACTTTTGATCTACACTAGTTGTATGAGAATGTGCTATAGAAATTGGTGTTGGTTGTATTGGCATCCCATCTTGCATTCATACCATCCTGTTGTCTGATGATAACAGACAATAATTCTGACTCTCCTTAACTATGAAATAGAATAGGTTCAGTATGTATGGATGGATAATTGAATTCCATGCACCTTGCCCATAATGTTACAAAGATAAGTTCAGGCTCACCATAATCCTGTAACAGAATAAACAGACTCAAAATATGGCCGGACAGAAGGATGAAAACAGTGAAGTATTACTCATTCCAAAATCTGCTGATCTAAGTTTCACTTCTGGCCATTTGCTGTGTGTGTGTAATTTGCGACTTCTTTTTTTTGTTTCATTACTATGGGTTTCTGGAATATTTACTTATTTGCCTGACGCCTTTATCCAAGGCAACTCACAACATTTATGTTACAATTGGTTATATTGGCCTGTTTAGGGTCACACAGTGTCAGTAGCGGGATCTGAACCCACAGCCTCAGGGTCCAAAGCCTTAACCACCACACAATACTAACATGTTTGGATGAGATTAAAGCAGCATCTGTAGCATCACTCATCTACGATATCTTCTTGCCTTTAGTCTTCTCACATATTGATCTTTAATGTGACACAAAGTTAGAGTGGTGGCAAAGACTATGATACAGTATGTTAGGTTAACTGCATGTGGTCTGCATACAAATAGACAGACATTAAGATTCTCAAGCGTAAAAAAAAAAAAAAATCCAGATAAGAATGAGTGAAATAGGTGCTATTGACAAAAACTGATATTATACAGGCTTCAGTGGACTGCATTGATACTTTTTCCTTTTTTATTTTGATAAGATTTCATCAGCTATAGATATACAGTTACACCCATGAACTAATGTCCTTGTTTGTTTTATGAGGACAGCTGCACTCAGCCAGGGAGTGATAAAGTGCTAGAAAAGATAACATAGATCAACTGAAAGAAAATAAGTTGGACAAGTAAAAAAAAAAGAAACAATGGTATTGGGTATAATGACCACTTTTGTTCATAAAACAATTACTAATATTAAATTTCATGTTTAGTTGTAAATAAAGTTCATTGTGTTAACAGTCAATGCATACTCATATTTACTCACTCGAGGCAAATTTAGGCCCACTAGTCAACATAACAAGGATGCCTTTGGACTTGCTAATTGATTATTTCTTGATGATAACATTAACATAATGTAGTGATCAACAGTTACCAGCGACAAAATTAAGAAAGCAGTGATGTTTGCAGGCACTAGGACTAGGGATGAAATCAAATGCCAGAATCCTCAGGAGGATGGCCTTGCAAAAACTAAGTCTGAGCAACCAAACAGGCATTAGGAGATCTATGTTTTTTTTGTCAGCGATCTGGCACAGAAGGGGAATTACTGGAGCAGACTATGAACAATATGTGTTGTTTTGAAGTTGTTGTTGGAGAGCAGCAGCACAAAGCTGTCAGAGAGTCTGGTGACATTGTGTATGCAGCAAGTAGGATTCTTCATCTGGAATGTCAAGGATGTTTTCTCCACTATAGTGACACACTTTGGGTTAATAACACCAGATCTGTAAGGGCAAGTGTCTCCCAAGGCCATCAGACTGGTAAAGATTATTTGTGGATTTTAATAAGGAGCCCAAATGGTTATTCAGCCAATTCAGTTATGTTGGGTGCTTCCTTCCTTTATACAGTACATCACAGGGTTGATACAATAACATCACATTCTCAAACTCAATCAAATTCCAGGGTGCAGGTTTCTAAAGCCTGTCCTGGACGGGAATGGTATAAGGTAGGAACCAGCCATAGAAGGGGTTCCTGCCCATCATTGGCCCATTTATACACAGATCAACATTCCCAGAGAGCCAATCATCCTAACCCATGGATATATTTGGGATGTGAAAAGACAAACTGTCACAACCACAAACTCCACACAGACAATGGCAGCGCCTTGCACTCAAACTCATGACCCTGGATCCATGAGGTGGCAGCAATAACCACTGCACCAACATGCCAACCCTTTGTAATATTTCTACCCTACTTTAAACAGTGTAAAAAAATCATATAGATGTGAGTAATTTAGACGGTCTTTTATATATTTCTTCTTTCTAGCATTGTCTCTTGATGGCCACAGTAAGTTACTTTCCACTTTATATTACTATAAAGGTTTAATTCTTAACTTGGCATTTTATTATTCAAAGAAGAATTTTCCCTCACTTAGTGCTCATATCCAGCAATTCAAAATTCCTCCTGCGTCTTCCATGCTTTCAACATTGTGCTTATTTTTTCCACTCAGATTTCAGCACAACACGATATATTTGTCCATAAAATCAATCAATACAGTTATTTTCAATCATCAGGTGGTAATTGTGCAACTGAGGAGAGAAATTAAACTGGGAAGGGAAATTATAGGGAGCTGGACATCAATACATCTACAGATGACTAGACGTACAATGCCTATAAAATGTATTCAACCCCTTAAAAGATTTGACTTTTTATTTTTATACAGTACAGCCATAGGGGATGCACAAACCAGTGTGTTTGTTTGTGCTGGCCCCAAGCCCCGATAAATGGGGAGGGTTACGTCAGGATGGGCATCCGGTGTAAAATTTTGTCAAATCAATATGCAGACAACAATGCATATTTCCATACCAGATCGGTCGAGCCCTGGGTTAACAACGACTGCCATCAATACTGTTAGCCAACAGGGTGCTGGCAGAAATTGGGCTACTGTTGGCCGAAGAAGGAGAAGAAGAGGGGGGAGACATGTCCGGAGGCAGGAGGAGAGGAGGAAAGTAAAGAGAGTGGAAGTGAGGGTAGGAACTTTGAATGTTGACATTGTGACTGGTAAGGGGAGAGAGTTAGCAGATATGATGGAGAGAAGGAATGTTGATATATAGTGCATGCAAGAGACTAAATGGAAGGGGAGTAAGGCCAGGTGGATTGGAGGTGGATTCAAATTGTTCTATCATGATGTGGATGGAAGGAGAAATGGGGTAGGAGTTATTCTGAAGGAACAGTATGTCAAGAGTGTTTTGGAGGTGAAAAGAGTGCCAGACAGAGTAATGATTATGAAGCTAGAAATTGGAGGTGTGATGTTGAATGTTGTTAGTGCATATGAAACGCAAATTGGGTGTGCAATGGGTGAGAAAGAAGATTTTTGGAGTAAGTTGGATGAAGTGATGAACAGTGTACCCAAGGGACAGAAAGTGGTAATTGGAACATATTTCAATGGGCATGTTGGTTAAGGGAACAATGGAGACGAGGAGGTGATGGGTAGGTATTGTGTCAAGGAGAGGAATGAAGAAGGTCAGAGGATAGTGGATTTTGCCAAAAGGATGGACATGGCTGTGGTGAATACATATTTTAAGAAGAGGGAGGAACATAGGGTTACGTACAAGAGTGGAGGAAGATGCACACAGGTAGATTACATCCTATGCAGAAGAGTTGATCTGAAGGAAATTGAAGACTGCAAAGTGGTGGCAGGGGGAAGTATCGTTAAGCAGCATAGGATGGTGGTCTGTAGTATGACGTTGGAGTTCAAGAAGAGGAAGAGAGTGAGGGCAGAGCCAAGGATCAAATGGTGGAAGTTGAAAAAGGAAGACTGATAGGTTGAGTTTAGGGAGAAGGTGAGACAGGCACTGGGTGGGAGTGAAGAATTACCAGAAAGCAGATGTAGTAAGGGTGACAGCAAGAAGGGTGCTTGGCGTGACATCTCGAAATGATTTACAAAAAATAATATCTCAATTAAAACCCTCCACCTGCGTCCTTGATCCAATACCAACAAATTATTTTAAAGAAGTATCGGGCATGCTAATTGATAATGTTCTTGACATAGTAAATTCGTTATTAGATACGGGGGTCTTCCCAGACTGTCTTAAGACTGCTGTAGTTAAACCCCTACTTAAGAAACATAATCTTGACCCCTCGGCTCTTGAAAATTTTAGACCCATCTCTAACCTGCCTTTCTTAAGTAAAGTTCTGGAGAAGGCAGTCATTATGCACTTAAATGACCACCTCAATAAACATGCTATTCTTGATAAATTTCAGTCGGGTTTTAGAACAAATCACAGCACAGAAACTGCACTCGTTGAAGTAGTAAATGATTTGCGAGTGAATGCAGACGAGGCCATTTATCTGTTCTTATCCTCTTAGATCTGAGTGCTGTATTTGACACCATTGATCATAATATTCTTAGAAATCACCTTAGTCAATGGGTGGGCCTCTCTGGCAGTGTCTTAAATTGGTTTGAATCCTACCTGACAGGGAGAAAATTCTTTGTTAGTTGTGGTAATCACAACTCAAAGACACATGATATTCTATATATGGTGTTCCACAAGGCTCTATCCTGGGTCCGCTGCTCTTTTCAATCTACATGCTTCCATTAGGTCAGATTATCTCAGGGCCCAACGTGAGCTACCACAGCTATGCCAATGACACGCAGCTGTACTTAACAATACCGCCTGATGACCCCGATTCTCTTGATTCACTAACACAATATCTGACTTGTATCTAAGAATGGATGAATAGTAACTTTCTCAAGTTAAATAAAGAGAAAACTGAAATCTTAGTGATTGGCAATAATGGATACAATGAGGCTATTAGAAATAAACTGGATACATTAGAATTAAAAGTCAAAACGGAGGTAAAAATCTTAGGGGTAATTGTTGACTGTAATCTGAATTTTAAATTGCATATTAATCAGATCACTAGGACAGCATTTTTTCACTTAAATTAAATTAGCTAAAGTTAGACCTTTTATATCACTGAAAGATGCGGAGAAATTAGTTCACGCATTTGTTTTCAGTCGACTAGATTACTGTAATGCACTCCTCTCAGGACTACCCAAAAAAGACATAAATCGTTTGCAACTAGTGCAGAATGCAGCTGCTAGAATCCTAACTAGGAAAAGAAAATCTGAGCACATCTCTCCAGTTTTGATGTCATTACACTGGTTACCTGTGTCATTCAGGATTGACTTCAAAATTCTACTTATGGTTTATAAATCCTTAAATAATCTCACCCCATCTTATATATCGGAATGTCTGACACCTTATATTCCACATCGTAACCTCAGATCCTCAAATGAATATCTCCTTAGAATTCCAAGAACAAAACTTAAAAGAAGTGGTAAGGCGGCCTTCTGCTGTTATGCACCTAAAATCTGGAATAGCCTGCCAATAGGAATTCGCCAGGCTGATACAGTAGAGCACTTTAAAACACTGCTGAAAACACATTACTTTAACATGGCCTTTTCATAACTTTACTTTAACTTAATCCTGATACTCTGTATGTTCAATTCATTATAATAACTATTCATGGTGGCTCTAAAATCCGTACTGACCCCTACTCTCTCTTCTGTTTCTTTTTCCGGTTCAAGCATCATGATGCTCCAACAATGATGGATCGATTAAAAGGCAGAAGTCTACGTGACCATCATCATCAAGTCCTTCCGTGAGAACCCCAAATCCAAAGAGGACTGTTTCATTTATGTTAGGTAGAATGCCCAGAGGGCAGTCTAATGGTCTGGAATCCCTACAGATTTTATTTTTTTCTCCAGCCATCTGGAGTTTTTTTGTTTTTTCTGTCCACCCTGGCCATTGGACCTTACTCTTATTCTATGTTAATTAATGTTGACTTATTTTATTTTCCTACTGTGTCTTTTATTTTTCTATTCTTCATTATGTTTGTATGAAAATGTGCTATATAAATAAATGTTGTTGTTGTTGAAAGAGGAAGGAGGAAAAGGAAACCTGGTGGTGAAATAAGGAAATACAGGAGAGTATACAGAGGAAGAGGATGGCAAAGAAGAAGTGGGATAGTCAGAGAGATGCAGAAAGTAGACAAGAGTACAAGGAGATAAGGCACAAGGTGAAGAGAGAGGTGGCGAAGGCTAAAGAAAAGGCGTATGATGAGTTGTATGAGAGGTTGGACACTAAGGAGGGAGAAAAGGACCTGTACGGATTGGCTAGACAGAGGGACCGAGCTGGGAAAGATGTGCAGCAGGTTAGGGTGATAAAGGACAAAGATGAAAACGTACTCACAAGCGAGGAGAGTGTGTTGGGCAGATGGAAAGAGGCTGATGAAGAGAACGAGAGAGAGAAGAAGTTGGATGATGTGGAGATAATGAATCAGGAAGTGCAACGGATTAGCAAGGAGAAAGTAACAGCAATGAAGAGGATGAAAAATGGAAAGGTCCAGATGACATACATATGGAAGCATGGAGGTGTTTAGGAGAGATGGCAGTGGCGTTTTTAACCAGATTGTTTAATGGCATCTTGGAAAGTGAGAGGATGCCTGAGGAGTGGAGAATAAGTGTACTGGTGCTGATATTTAAGAATAAGGTGGATATGCAGGACTGCAGTAACTTAGGGGAATAAAATTGATGAGCCACAGCAAGTTATGGAAAGAGTAGTAGAAGCTATGTTAAAAAGTGAGGTGATGATTAGTGAGCAGCAGTATGGTTTCATGCCAAGAAAGAGCACCACAGATGCAATGTTTGCTCTAAGGTTGTTGATGGAGAAGTTTAGAGAAGGCCAGAAGGAGTTGCATTGTGTCTTTGTGGACCTGGAGAAAGCATATGACAGGGTGCCTCGAGAGGAGCTGTGGTATTGTATGAGGAAGTCGGGAGTAGCAGAGAAGTATGTAACAGTTGTACAGGATATGTACAAGGGAAGTGTGACAGTGGTGAGGCCTGCGGTAGGAGTGATGGAGGCATTCAAGTTGGAGGTGGGATTACATCAGGGATCAGCTCTGAGCCCTTTCTTATTTGCAATGGTGATGGACAGGTTGACAGATGAGATTAGATAGGAGACCCCGTGGACTATGATGTTTGCTAATGACATTGTGAACTGTAGCGATAGTAGGGAGCAGGTTGAGGAGACCCTGAGAGGTGGAGATATGCTCTAGAGAGGAGAGGAATGAAGGTCAGTAGGAACAAGACAGAATACATGTGTGTAAAGGAGACAGAGGTCAGTGGAATGGTGAGGATGCAGGGAGTAGAGTTGGTGAAGGTAAATGAGTTTAAATACTTGGGATCAACAGTACAGAGTAATGGGGATTGTGGAAGAGAGGTGAAAAAGAGAGTGCAGGCAGGGTGGAATGGGTGGAGAAGAGTGTCAGGAGTAATTTGTGACAGACGGGTATCAGCAAGAGTGAAAGGGAAGGTCTACAGGATGGTAGTGAGACCAACTACTGTATGTTATATGGGTTGGATATGGTGGCACTGATCAGAAAGCAGGAGATAGAGCCGGAAGTGGCAGAGTTAAAGATACTAAGATTTCCTTTGGGCGTGACGAGGATGAACAGGATTAGAAATGAGTACATTAGAGAGTCAGCTCAAGTTGGACGGTTGGGTGACAAAGTCAGAGAGGCGAGATTCCATTGGTTTGGACATGTGCAGAGGAGAGATGCTGGGTATATTGGGAGAAGGATGCTAAGGATAGAGCTGCCAGGGAAGAGGAAAAGAGGAAGGCCTAAGCAAAGGTTTATGGATGTGGTAAGAGAGGACATGCAGGTGATGGGTGTAACAGAACAAGATGCAGCGGACAGAAAGATATGGAAGAAGATGATCTGCTGTGACGACCCCTAATGGGAGCAGCCAAAAGAAGAAAAAGAAGATTGAATCACAGTAGCGTTTTTAACATTGGTCAACAGAAAAGACTTCTTAATATCAAAGTGGCTGTTTTGAATAAAGATCAATATATAAAAATAAGCTTGTCTTAATTAAAACTGATGACATATTGCTGTAATAAATTGTAGGGTTTCCTTTTAACAATACAACTGGCGTCTATGCTTTGGTTTCTTTAATTTTTCTGCGTTTTCTCTTTAGCTGCAAGACATCTACTGGATTCATTTCCTAACTGTCTATCGAGAGTTAATTCAATTATGTTTTTTTAGGAAAAACAATATCCCAACTTTCTTGGGCAATGCACTGCACATTAATAAAGTATCACTTAATAAAAGAGAATGTACTGTACAGTTACACTCATTAGATACAAACAAAAGACATCCCATTTAAAACTTATTACATTTATTGTACCGTCAATATAAAATTACTTGTTACATGATCTTTCTACCCACACATCAAGTTTGACTCTGCAGAAGAGAGTCCTATGTTAACCTGACTGATAGCAAAATGGTGCAATTCTAATTGACAAGGAGAACTGTACAGTGTATGACTAGTATGAATGTCTTCAACATACTTACATTAGGTAACAAACTGATGCTTCCAGATTTTTACAGTGTCTATAACAAGAATTCACCCCATTGTTACATTTTATGTTTTATCAGCATATAATGTTGATCCGCAGTGAGTTTAATTTGGCTTTTTCAACACTGGTGTACAGAAAAGACTAATTAATGTCAAATTGAAAATACAGTTGATCTCCGAAAATTGGTCTAGAATAATTACACATAAAGTACAAAGAATAATTGATGACTTAATTATTCATCCCCTTCAAGTCAGTATTTAGTAGATGTGTCTTTTGCAGCCATGACAGATAGCAGCCTTGAGTCTGTGTGTACTGGTTTCTCTCTATCAGCTGTTCATATCTGGACACTACCATTCTTCCCCATTCTTCTCTGCAAAATTGCTCAGGCTATGTCAGGTTTCAAGTCCAGCCACACATTCTCAAATGGATTAAGATCTGAACTCTGATTTGGCCACTCCTGGACATTAACATTATTGTTTTTAAGACATTCCTGAGTAGCTCTGGCATTATGCTTGGGGTCATAGTCTTTCTAGAAAGCAAATCTTCTTTCAAGGCATAAGTACCCAGCAGACTGAATCAGATTTTTCTCCAGGATTTCCCTGTATTTTGGTATATTGATTTGATCCTGTACTCTCATAGGCCTTGCAGGGCCTACTGAAGAGAAGCCTTCTCACAGCCACCACCATGGTTCCCATATTAATTAGACTGCTCCATTTTATTGTGTGTTCATGTATGTAAATGTTGTGTGGAATGAATTATTTCTGTCATGGCATTATTGGTGTAAACTTGTGTCAGTGTTCTGTAAAAAGTACTATACAAAAGCAAGCTGAAAATGAAGTAGAGGACACAAGAGAACACCTGAGCACTTCACTATTCACTTTCACTATTTAGATGTTATTTGTCAAATATTAACATACAGGGTGAGTCAAAATTATGTTAACATTTGAATGGTGGAAACAATGTATTCAAAAAACATACTTCATATGTGCAAGATGATTTACATGAATGTCTCAACCTGTTCGCCATCATGTTCAACACATGTACCATATGAGGCACATAAATTGTCCAAAAATAAAAACAGTATATACATAGCAGTACCATTAGTGTTAACATAATTTTGACTCACCCTGTGTTTATACTAACATTTATCTGTTTAGCAGACACCACTAGCAGTAACTTCCACATCACAAATGTATGTAGACTAACTATTCAAGTGCCAATACTGATTATTCAAATTACACAACTAGTGTACACAAATGGCACCAAGTTAGTGGTGGTTCTTAATTTTGTTGTTAGTAAATGATGAAGATGAAGAGGTTTTATACAATAGCAAGTTTTAGTCCAAGTCCAAGCATGAGTTTGTTTCAAAGTATTCAAGGCTACAATAAAATTCATACTTGCATGTCTCCAACAGATTAGTGACAGTACAACAATGAATAATGAATAAAACTTCATTCTTCCAGAGAAAACCACTCTGATGTGTGCCTTAGCCTGCCGACTAACTTTTCTAAGTCATACCACAATAAACTAAAACCAGCAAACTCATAATCTCTACTTTGGCCTTTAGTCTTTTTTTTCTCCCTATCATGTAATTTGTCGATATGAAGACTCACATTTGTGTGTCGATGGCACAGTGGTAATGCTGCTGCCTCGCAGTAAGGAGACCTGGATTCGCTTCCGAGGTCCTTTCTTCATGGAGTCTATGTGTTCTCCCTGTGCCTGCGTGGGTTTCCTCCCAATGTCCAAGGACATGTATGTCTGATGAACTGGTGATGCTAAATTGGCCCTAGTGGCTGGTGTGGGTGTGGGTGTGTTCACCTTGCGATGGACTGGATTTAAGCAGGTTAAAAATGACATGACATTTGTGTGTGTGAGTTTGAAGTGGTACCTCATTTCACCTGTTTTGTTTGGTTTTGTCATTTAATTGTTTATTCTGCCTCCAAGCTCCATTAGAGCACACCTGCCTTTTGCTTTCATTTCACACATATTGCCAAATAACAGCGAGGTGCCTGACTCTGAAAAATCAAAAGTTAATTCCCCTCCTCTTCTGCTTGGTTGTGTGGTGTGATTGGGAGGAACGGCCTCCCTGATCTAAACTCGAGTGGTGTTCAGTTGTTGGACTTCTGTGCTGGTCATGTATTGTTCATAACGAACACCATGTTCGAGCATAAGGGTGTCCATAAGTGCACTTGGTGCCAGGATGTCCGAGGTCGCAGCTCGATTATCAACTTTGTAATCATGTTATCGGATCTGTATCCTTATGTCTTGGACACACGGGTGAAGAGAGGGGCTGTGCTGTCAACTGATCACCACCTGGTGGTAAGTTGGACCAGATGGCGGGAGAGACCCAAACGTATAATGAAGGTCTGCTAGGAACGTCTGGCAGAGGAACCAGTCAGAAAGGTCTTTAACTGCCACCTCCGGCAGAACTTCAACCTCATTCTGAGGGAGGTGAAGGACATTGAGTCTGAATGGGCCATGTTCTGAGCCTCCATTGTTGAAGCAGCAGAACGGAGCTGTGGCCGCAAGGTTGTTGGTGCCTCTTGTGGCGGCAATCCATGAACCCGGTGGTGGACACCTAAAGTTCGAGAGGCTGTCAAGTTGAAGAAAGAGTCCAATCGGGTCTGGTTGACCAGTGGGACTCCAGAGGCAGCTGAGGGCCAACCATGTGGTGGCATCGGCTGTTGCAGAGGCAAAAATTTGGGCATGGGAGGAGTTTGGGGAAGCCATGAAAAATGACGTTTGGTCGGCACCGAGAAGGTTCTGGCAAACCGCCAAGTGCCTCAAGAGGGGAAAGTGGTGCTCCACCAACACTGTGCACAATGGAGATGGGGCCCTGCTGACTTCAATTGCAGACGTTATTAACCGGTGGAAGGAATACTTCAAGGATCTTCTCAATCCCACCAGCATGTCTTCCTTAGAGGAAGAAGAGCAAGAGGACTCCAGGGGGGTCCCGTCCATATCAGGGGCTGAGGTCACTGAGGTAGTTAAAAAACTCTGAGGTGGCGGGGCTCCTGGCGTGGACGAGGTTCACCCTGCATTCCTCAAAGCTCTGGATGTTGTGGGGCTGTCCTGGTTGACACGTCTCTGCAACATCGCATGGACATCAGGGGCAGTGCCTCTGGATTGGCAAACTGGGTAGTGGTCCTCCTTTTTAAGAAGGGTGACTGGAGGATGTGCTCCAACTATAGGGGGATCACACTCCTCAGCCTCCCGGGTAAGGTCTATTCAGGGGTGCTGGAGAAGAGAGTTCGGTCGATGGTCGAATCAAGAGGAACAATGTGGATTCCATCCCGGCCATGGAACACTGGACCAGCTCTACACCCTGACCAGGATCCTGGAGGGGGCATTGAAGTTTGCCCAACCAGTTCACAGGTGTTTTGTGGATTTGGAGAAGGCATTCGACCGTGTCCCTCAAAGCATCCTGTATGGTGTGCTCCAACAGTATGGGGTACAAGGCTTGTTGTTACAAGCCATTCAGTCCCTGTACATGAGGAGCAGGAGCTTGGTCTGCATAGCCAGTAATAAGTTGAACTCGTTTCCTGTTGAGGTTGGACTCCGCCAGGGCTGCCTTTTGTCACCGATTCTGTTCAAAAGTTTATGGACAGAAATTCTAGGCGCAGCCAAGGAACATAAGGGGTCTGGTTCAGTGACCTCAGAATCTCGTCTCTGCTATTTGCGGATGACGTGGTTCTTTTGGCTTCATTGGACAGTGACCCCCAGTTCTTACTGGAGTGGTTCGTAGCCGAGTGTGAAGCGGCGGGGATGAGAGTCAGCACCTCTAAATCCGAGGCCATGGTTCTCTGCCGGAAAAGGGTGGAATGCTCTCTCCAGGTTGGGAACACATTACTGCCTCAAGTGGAGGAGTTCAAGTATCTCGTGGTCTTGTTCATGAGTGAGGGAAGAAGAGCGGAAGGTTGACAGACGGATCAGTGCGGCATCCACAATAATGCAGGCTCTGCAACAGTCCGTCGTGGTGAAGAGAGGGTTGAGCCAAAAGGTGAGGCTGTCGATTTACCAGTCAATCTACATTCCAACCCTCACCTATGGCCACGAGCTTTGGGTAGAGAATTAAAGAGCAAGATTGCGGATACAAGCCGCCGAAATGAGTTTTCTCCGCAGGGGGCTGTACTTTCCTTTAGAGATAGGGTGAGGAGTTCAATTATCTGGAAGAGACTCGGAGTAGAGTCGCTGCTCCTCTGCATTGAGATGGGTCATTTGAGGTGGTTCGGGCATCCTGGACGCCTCCCGGAGGGGTGTTCTGGGCATGTCCCACTGGGAGAAGGCCACAGGGCAGACCCAGGATTATATCTTCCGGCTGGCCTGGGAACACCTCGGGGTCCCCCCAGAGGACCTGGAGGAGGTGGCCAGGGAGGTCTGAGCTTCCCTGCTTAGGGTGCTGCCCCCACGACCCAACCTCGGATAAGTGGTGGACAATGGATGGATGGATGATCTGGATTTTTCAGAAATTCAGTATGTGGACATGTGCATATAGATACGAGGTGAGACACAAAAATAACTGGATTGGTAAAAAATATATATTTCTTGCTGAACATTCTAAACAATGTCACCTTCTATATACTCCCCCTCCCGATCTCTACATCGCTCCATACGTATCTTCCATTGATTGAAACAGTGCTGGAAGTTTCTTGCTTGAGTCTCTTCAACAGGCTTGCCGGTTTTGTCTTCACTTCATCCATTGAAGAAAAATGTGTTACCTTCAGGTCACTTTTGATTTTCGGGAACAAGTAAAAATCACAGGGAACTAAATCTGGCGAATAGGGAAGATGATCGAGGAAAGGAATGATTTTTTCAGACAAAAACTGCTTTATGAAAAAGGAGTATGATCATTTCGAACAATCTGATTCACCATTTTGATGTTTTCATCCATCCAAAACGAGCGTGGGCGACCTGGGCATTGAATGCCTTCCTTGAAACATTTATGCCACTCAAAAACTTGTGTGCGAGACAAACTGTTATCACCGTACACTGTTTTTATAATTTCATAAGTTTCTGTGGCTGTTTTGTTCAATTTTGCAAGAAATTTGATGTTGATTTGCTGTTCGGTTTTTTCACCAGACATTATGGTGGCAACTTGTGCAGCGATTGTTGTGCAAATACTGACTGGGCTATTCACAGGATATACCTATCTAGCTGGCAGTTTGAGGGGGCGTGTATTAGGGGATATAGTTCTATGACTCACATCCAGCTGACCTCCAGACGATTTTCCAGGAAAGCCCCAAGCCCAGTCCGGTTATTTTTGTTTCTCACCTCGTATGTCTTTCATAACTGTTACAGATCTCTGAAACAAATGCATACTGCAATAGAATTACAATATAAGACAATAGAGTAAAAACATATAATGCAATAAATATCATGCTAAAATAACTGGCTAGAATGAAGGTAGGATGTCAGAAGGAAGTGTTGAATTGTCTAATGGCAGCCGACAGAAAAGATTCCCAGTGGCTTCTTATTACACTGTGGAGGAATGAGCCGTTGCTATAAGTATTCTCAGAAAACCTAATTATAAAGTAAAATAAAATAATTCTAACCTTGAATGTTAAAAAATATTTTTCTGCCATCAGAATATTTTAATTAATTTGAACATTTTATTTTTGTTTTGGTTGGGAGGCAGGACATTTGGATTAGGACTTCATTTTAGTGCCCTATAAGTTTGAGCCATGGCTGCTCTGAGTACCATAGTAGGGTGAAACACTGGATAAAACCAATTACCAAGGGTAAAACAGAAAGGAAAAATCCTAGAAGGTTGAAAAGATTGGGTATTCTGTGCATTTAAAAATTTTCCATGCTGTTGTTCTGATGTGATGAATTAGCTACTCTACAGTAAATTGTGAAAGCTGTATACGAACCTCTACCTCTTCATTCATCTGTATGGGTGAACGTTTATGCATTTGTGATTTAAATAAATAAATAAATATGTGGCTCACAAATGTGTAACTCCCAGATGGATTATTCTTTATGCTGATAGATCAGCCAAAACTGTTTTGCAATCATTGACGAGAGCAACGAAACCTGGAATGAAATGTGAGACTTAGAAGCAGCTGGAAAAACTGAAGGCAATGAAATGAAAACAGAAATAACTGATCACTGTGACTCAATCAACGAAGGGCTAAAGCAGCATTGGGACCGTGATGTGTTGTAGGGATGCTGAGAAGCCAAGTTTAATATTTATTTCTCCTTGTGTCTGTACATGAATGCACCTCTTATCATCACACATCATTAAAGTCAAGCCGTGTTCCTGAAACTTTAACTCTGGTGAGATCCACAGTACTGCACTATAGCATTTCATCCAGACAAAGACACATAAAAAGTATTTTAATCAGATCTGAAACTTCTGTACTACTTAAAACTCTATCTGTGCTCCAGGTAAGCTGTTATTAACAGCACTTATTCCAATTGCATGCATTCTCTTTGCCTACAATTCGTCCTCAACTGACCCAGCATATTAAATTCTTTGCCAGCATCAAGCTGTGTGGTGGAGCTGAAAGTCATCTTGAGTTGTGGGATGCTGTCAAAATACTGAACGCCACTGACAGACTCAAACAAATGTAATTTATTTTTGTAATGTCTGCCTTTCTTCCTTCCGTTTCTTTATGCTCAGTTTCAGCTCTTACTTTTTTCTGCCAGATAAAGGCGTCAATCTCAGAAAAGCTTTTGTGAAATTCACAGTGTTTAGCACCTAGTCCTGTACTGTCCTCATTTAAAAAGTCCAATAGGTCACCCTGCTTGCTCTGCTTCTCAAGAAGTTGAAAGGTCTAAATTAATTTATTAGTAGTTTTGACAGAACTAAGCCTATTGTCTCACAGCTCCAAAGTCCTATGTTTAGATCCCAGCCTGGTTACTGCCTGCACCTTGACACATTTTCCTCATATCTGTCTGGGCTTTTCTGTTGAAATTCTCTGTTTCCTCCTGCATTCTAAAATTATATATGTTTGGTTAGGAGTGTATGCGTATGTCTGTGATACTCCAGATTGCTTGCCGCAAGGTATCACCCATTACCCATTTCCTGAAACACTGATACTCATCAATCAGAAACAAACTACTGCAATGAGGACATAAAATATCAAGACTGGTACCCAAGGACTGGTTCCTGCCTTGTGCCTTATTTTGGCCCCTGTGATATTGATGTTACAAATATGGGTGTCAAGTTAGACTCCCATCTGACATTTGAGGCACATGTCCATCACCTTTGTAAAATTGCATTCTTTCATCTCTGAAACATAACCAAACTCCGTCCCTACCTCTCCCTCTGTGATGCTGAAAAACTGGATCTTGCCTTTGTTTCATCCAGGCTGGTGTATTGTAATGCACCCCTCATCGAGATCCCCAGCAAAAGCCTTTAAAAGCTCCAACAAATTCAAAATAGCGCTGCAAGAATCCTGATAAAGGTGCGGAAATATGAACACATTTCACCAATCCTTCGGTCACTTCATTGGCTCCCTATCCACCTCTGTATCGAATACAAACTCTGTCTCCTCACTCACCAGTGTATCCATGGAAATGCTCCACAATATCTGAAGGAACTCCTAATACTACAATCCACTGCAAGAAACCTCCGTTTTGCAAATACCCACCGCCTTCGCTCCCCTGTGACCAAACTTCATACAATGGGTGACCGAGCCTTTGCAGCCACTGCTCCATTGCTCTGGAATGGCCTACCAGAGAGCCTAAGAACACAGCAGACTGTGGACTGTTTTAAAAAAACAGCTAAAGACTTTTCTACTTAGGAAAGCACATTAATAAAAATTCTAAAATTATTGTTGTTTTATCTCTGTTTTTATCTTGCTTTGTCTTTGTTTAAAATTTTTATGTAGCACTTTGAGATTTACTGCTAATGTAAAGTGCCCGATAAATAAAATGTATTATTATTATTATTATTGTGATAATAGACCGAGTGGACTCAAAATGTAAAGATAAACATGATGGCCATAAAATATTAATTGTCCAATCCGATCTATTTTTGAATTGCACTTCTTAAAGTGTCAAAAGGAGTAGATTAATATTGTCCCTCATAACCGACAAAGAACATATTTTATTCAACAGCAGAGTGTAATAATGGAGTAAACTCAATGCAAAATCATAACATTACATACTCTTTGCTGGTGTAGACCAAATAATTCATACAAAATTGAACTTGCAGTGATTCAAGTGACAACAAATTAAGAAAAAAAAATGATATATCACGTCCAGTGAAATTCATGGCATTCATAAAAGAGTAAAGGTATTTAGTTGCTGTCTTGAAGCATTTTCATGCATTAATTCCGTATGTGTCTTCCCGTCAATTGGTATTTAAATAAAGACCTCTAGTGGAAAAAAAAATCATGCCACTCATTTCCTGTATGGGTAGACTTTGTTGAGCTGTCAGACTGGTGCTGTTCTGGTAGTATGATGCCTATTTTTCCCAGCTATGATGACAATCTTGGTGATAACAATCCTAAAGCTCCACCAGAGGCAGAAATGAAAGTTAAAACTCCACGTCACTTAGTGTATGCATATCCATAACCACCTCCACAGGAACAGAATTAAGCATCCATAAAGGGTATTTGCTAAGTAATGGTTGGGTCTTCTGATTATTTTATGTTGTGTACTATTATTTAAGTTTTTTTGTTTTTTAGGACACTGTTTCACTTTTGTTTTATTATTGTTAGAAATTATTTGCCTGTATTTTTTATGGGTGCTGCCACTTCGTAATATTGTTTATTAAAGCATCACTATAATAATAGGGTGGGAGGTCAGCAGTCAGCAGTGTGACAGTATAAAGGATGTGCTGGTCACTTCCTTTTTAACAGAGTTTGACAGACAACCCCTGTGACACTTAACGCTCAGTTTTCCATGATAGTTTTCTCAGGTATTCAATTCTATAGTAATGTTAATTTGATAACAATGTAGGGCTTGTTTTGGGTTAATGAAAGACTAGCTTGATTTCTTGGTTTAAGGAACTAGCATGTTTGCTAAATTTCATCTTCTGATCCTTGATTCAGATTATTTCTGCTAATTTTACCAGAACACAGAGGAGGGTGAGCAGCTTTCTGTGCTGTGGAATTTTCTTTTGAGAAAACACAGCAATGTGCACAGTGGGACATTGTGGGGTGTCAGGTCAGGTTGGGGGAGCATGCACTGGTACAGTGTGTTGCCACTCCCACCACACGATGAAACAGCTCAGGATCCTGGTTTTAAACCCCCAGGCAGACACATGGTCCAGTCCCACTCTCCACAAATGACCATCTATCTGCCCCAGCCAGGTGTTATGTGGGTATCCCCTTGGCCTGGTCCAGCCATCATGTGAGCTGGATCACCCTCTGGGAATCTCATCACATGACTGTTGTGCTGTAACTGACCCTCCCTCACAATGAAATAATGTGCCCCATTCGGGACTCTTTGAGCAGCTGCTCTTTCAATACAAAGCCAAACCAGCAGTACCCAAGGATTCTCTGAAGAGACACAGTACCGAAGGAATCCAGTCTTCATCTCAGGTCACTGAGTACCGTCCATGTCTCGCAACCATATAGCAAAAGAGGAAGCACCAGGACTCTAAAGACTTGGACCTTCGTCCTTTAGCATAGATATTAGGAGTGCCACACACCCTTTTCCAGTGACTTCATGATCCCCAAACCCCCAACCAAGTGCTCTCCCAATTCGTCTACTGAACTCATAGGAAGAGTGACCAGAGGCATGAATGTCACTGCCGAGGTAAGTAAACCTCTCAACAAGGTCGACACTCTCTCTGCAGAGAGACACTAGGGAGGAGAGGTGGCTCAGAGGCTAAGGATCTGCTGTGGTATCCCAAAGGTTGTCGGTTCAAATTCCCGTCACTGCCAAAGAGGTCCTACTTTGCTGGGCCCTTGAGCAAGGCCCTTAACCTTCAATTGCTTCAGGGGTGCTGTACAATGGCTGACCCTGTGCTCTGACCCCAAGGGATATGTGAAAACTAACAAATTCCTAATACAAGAAATTGTATAAGGTGAAATAAAGAACAAAAAAAAACACACTGCTGTATTTGTGTAAAAAATATGCAGCATGTCATTGTTTTTAAAAATCATGGTATGCTCCCCCATGGCGATGAGTAAGTATGAATGAGGCTTTAGGGAGTATTATTTGTTGTATGCCAACCCAAAAAATAAACTTTAAAATGCCCCCAAAATGATTTTTAATCAGTCTTCCAAATCTCATCATTAATTGTAGGCGAATCAAAGCTTGTCTGTTCCACACGTCATTAGTGTGGTCTCTTTGTCGACTCAGGTGGAGGCTGGCCTTGCTTTCTCTTCTGGCTCTGGTTTCTTTCACTGCCCCCAAATTTGTCTGCCACTTTTTCCTTTCACTTTTTGCCGTCAGTATTTGGGCAGCCAATTATCCTGAGAATTTGTGCCTTCTTCTTCTCAAATCTATCCTGAACTTGTATCAGATAGATAGATAGATAGATAGATAGATAGATAGATAGATAGATAGATAGATAGATAGATAGATAGATCAGAAGGACAAACTCAGTTTAAACCAGTTTAGTGTGATGTAGTGGTTATGGCTTTGGACTGGGTTGTGGGTTCAAAACGTGCTACTGACAGGAAGACCATGAGCAAGTCACTCTACATGCCTGTGCAGCAAATGAAAAACAAAAGAAATGTATCCAGTCATATCTCAAATGCTGTAAGTCACCTTGGATAAAGGCATCAGCCAAATAACCTGATAACAAAACGTCACTTGGAGTTTACTTACATGCTTGTCCTGTAAATGACTTCCTGGGCCAGGAGTGGAGCTAAAAAGATTTCAGACCACACAGCCACAGTATCCCCTGATGGCCCACAAAACTACTGCATCCCAGACACTGGAATAGCTTTAAAATACACCAAGAACCCATGCGAGCCTTAGTTGCCCTTATTTTATATAAGATGTCCCATACTTCTAAGGTTTCCACACAGTTTTGCTATGTTAGCCTAAGCTCCTTTACTCTCCTTTACTCTCTGTCTTTTAATTTAATTAATTTAATTTAATTAATAAGTTATGGTATTTTGGTTTGTGCTAGTGTCCTTTTGAGAATGTTTTAATATTGTTAATGGTTCGTTCTTTTGTGGGTTTGACTTAGTTTTGCTTTCTTTTCCCTACCCAACTTAATTGGGGTTTCTTATTTGAGTTCTTTATTCTTATGTTTCTGGTTTAATTTTTTCTAGTTTTGTTTAGTTGAGGTGTCTTTAAATTTATTTAAATTTGGCTAATAAACATATACACTATTTAAATCAAGCACTGAACTTATTTCTTTGTTAGGTTTAAATATTAAATAATATTATTGAAACCTTTAAGAATATTGTTTGAGTTTGGGAGGGGTTTTGCTTTTGGTTTTTCATGTCGTGTGTAAAAATCATCACACCTATCTTTCCCTAGTCAGAATTATCTGATGCAATAATGCAGATTTCCGCCAGGTATGTATGGACCACTTGATTATTGGTATAAAATTGGTAATTTCTTGGTTTCTGGGAAACCCTTTGCATAGCAGTTATAGGGCCTACTGCCCTTCGATAGACATCCTGTCGGTCTAGTTATTGTCTTGATTTAGATGGAAAATTAATATTTTGTAGCCTTTTCCTTTAAGAGAAGCCATATTTTGTACTGTTGTCAAGGTCACATCCCACATTTCTAGGTGCAGGGTCTCCAGAGTATCGACCTTGACTAAATTAGCAACCGACATAAAAGGTCAGCCTTTCACTATGAGCCTTATCCGAACCTTAATTTTATTTTGAACTTTTGTGTGTTTACTCTTCTTGTATTGCTTGATTTTTCACTTATTGCCTATTAATTGACCTTGATTTTTGCCTGTCATCTGGGTTTTGGTCGCTTTGGTATATTTTTATTTTGTTTTGTTTTACCTTTTGCCCACATCTCCTGGTTTACTCATGAAATTACTTATCGGTTTTCCTGCCAAGTCTGAACAGTTATGGGGTATTTCTATCCCCTGGCCAGAGACATCAACCTAGCACTCCACAATCACAGAGGATGTGTTTTCCTTCCTGTGATTAAACACTTTTTCCCCCTCATACTCCCCTTCTCAAGTTCTGACCACATATAGTATAATCCATCAAAAGAAGATGGTGCGACTCACCAGATGATACATATTCTGCAGAATGGAAAAAACAAACAATAAAAAATAATAAAATAGAAATTTTACCCAGATAGAAATAATCCTATCCTAAATAGCATCGGAATTTGAAGAATACAACAGCTTCCTTGAAATGTCCCTCAAAGTTTTTTCCTTAGTCTGCATCTCTTCAAGCCATCTTTATATTTAGCATCTGGTCAATCTTCAGCATCAGGTTGTTTTTGTAGTTTTTCAATGAACTGTATGCTTTATTATTTGCCGGGGGTTATGCACTAATGACATAATCGGAGTCTATCAGAAAACTACTGTAGCTTGCATGCTTCGTTTATCTTTACTATATGCATCCAACTGTGGGCCTTCACTGTCTGAACCTTGTAATATAATGGGAATGTGAACAAGAAATTATTGCAGTTCAGTGAAGAAAACTTTTAAGAATTCTTTTGGGGTAATTTTATTTTTGGTTTGGTCTATTTGCTTTTGGTGTTTTGTTTGATGGAAATAAATCTGGTTTTCATTTTTATGACTACAAGCTACTCAGCATTTCAGAACTTTAGCTACATCCATTCTCTGCTCAATAAACTCTGATAATGTTTTGTGGATGTTCCCTGCTTTTTTTTTTATTTACTAATAAAGCTTTTTCTACATGTATTTCTTGGTATTTTATCATCATTTTAGGATTTTGATTATTATATTGGGGGCTTATTTGGGCACTTTCTTTATATTTTTATACTTATATTTTTTATTTACTGACAGCTGTTGCCATTCATTTATATGTTTCTCTAGTAAGAAGCCAGAGGTGCATGGAATGTGACTTCATCAGAGCAAAGTGATAGAAGATCGTCATTTTCCTCCACTCTTAGCAATTCTTATTAGTAGTTTTCTGGGGCCTCATGTATAAACGGTGCGTATGCACAGAAATGTTGCGTAAGAACTTTTCCACGTTCAAATCGTGATGTATTAAACCTACACTTGGTGTAAAGCCACGCACTTTTCCACGGTACCTCATGCCTTGTCGTACACAAGTTCTCCGCTCGGTTTTGCAGACTGGCGGCACCCAGCGTCAAAGCAATGGTACTGTTCCTGTGTGGTTACTCATTATTTTCCTGATGCGGCTTTATAAATACACTGAAACTAACTGAATATTGTTTATTAGTGTAACGCATCTGATTGTAATTAACTTGTAACAATATAATGGTCCAGGGAATAGACATAGCATTCCAAATACCATAACTGCTTTAGCGTTGTTACTCTCACTTCTTCTTCTTCTTCTTCTTCTGTCAGCTCCAGCAGTTGCCACAGCGGATCATCTTTTTCCATATTACTCTCACTGCACCACTCGGAGTATTTATATCACTGTATCTGAGTGTGAATCACAGCAGCAGCTGATCGGAAAGAGAATTATCGGTATACAGCTGTCACACTGTCTCAGCCACTGCAAAACGTTTTAAAGCCTTTCCTGTACAGACTTCGCGGTTCAGAAACAGTTTCATCCCAAGAACTTTAAATGCACTTAATCAATTGCTCCTTGTAGAACTGTTTGTACTTATAAGTACAATCACCCCACTGTAAACGTGCACTATAGTTATAATATCGTACAACCTGAGCTACTTTATAAAGCGCATATTTACATATGATAACGATATCATTTTTAAGGTGAAATGCAGCAAAATATGTTTGTTAAATTATACAGATAAAACTTTAACTTCATTCAAATAATTTATATTCTTCACTGGGAGTGTTGTTAAGGATAGAATAATTAAACGTGTACTACGAAGATATTTCAGTGTTCCTTAAGCGTTTTGAAGAATGGCTAAGCTTACAGATGGCTTAACGTCTATTACAGAGTTGATTGTATGGCGATCGGTTACTTAGGGAAAGAAAAGCACTGACTGCAGTGACGGCTACGCCAATATATATTGAATATAAAACAGAAAGAGAAAATAACAACACAGCTAAAAACACAGTGACAAATTTCGGCAAAAGTTAAATGCTTGTGTCATGAGCACGAGGCAGCTATGCAGTGTCTGCAACGGACGTGGCCATCCACCGTGCATAAGGTACCTTACTGACATTGGCGGCGAAGGAGCCACCGATTCTTCCTCTGCCCAGTGCCACCACAAGCCTAGAGCCGCCCCTGAGTACTGCTGCAATAAATTATTTCATCGAAGTGAAACACATGTTTAATAACGTGCTTTAACTCCTATCATCATGAAAATGACATCACGTATACATCTCAGTATTTTAGTTATTCAGAGAGCTGTAATATCACGAATGTAATGGATTCTGTGTCCAGTTGGAGGAAGAGAGCCGGTTTAAGAAGCAAGTAGTGATTCACACACATAGAGCACATAGAAGATCAAATACAAAACAAAGCATTTAACGTGCTACTTTAATTCTGATGTGATTTGAGAAACTGGTTAATTAAACGATTTTAAGATGAAGTTTATGATGTTCTACTTTAATGACAAAATAAACTACGTGATGAAAGTGGAAATGTCGAGATTGAAGTTGACATTTCGTGCTTTTTCCCCACCGTGTGACTTTTTTCTCTGTAGCCTAATAAGCTTTCATATGACACTCAGACAGTGGTCTTCAACTCAGCTTTTCACGGCGACTTTGATATGTGACTTCTTTTTTATTTCCGGCACTGTGCGATTTTGTGAACGTGAGCTTTCAAGTTTCTCCAACACGCTATGTCACTCGATCAACTTCCTTTTGTTGATTATACTACGGTTTATTTGAACAAATAGTATGTTTTTCCTTTGTCTCCACTTGGTATTCGCTGAAATTCTTATATTTTCCCCCGTGCTTTTCTCATTGTCTTTTCACAGAAGGCTGAGCTTAAGGGCGATTTATATTGATTTGCATATTCAAAGAGGCGTAATTCTGGGAGGAGTTGGGGCGTTACATAATGCGCGCACGGCGTTAGTTTTCACGCTGATCGGGATTTATGTAGCGGAAGAACGTGGAAGTTGGAGTACGCACAGATTCCTGCATCTGGATTTTTCTGTGTGTAAGCACATTTCGGCTTTTGTGCTTACGCCATGTTATAGTGCAAGTTCTACGCACGGCGTTATACATGAGGGCCCTGGTCTTCTTGGTAATGATTTTTTAGATCGGCCTGTTAATTACATCTGAAGGCTTAGGCACACATATTTTTGACTTCCCAGTTATAATCCTTGCTTACCACTCAACTGTATCTTTTTCCTGAGCCTTAATTTTTCCTTAGTGCTGTTTTGCTCTCTAGGATAGTCACTGGACACATCAGCATTAGAGCAATCACGTGCATCCCTTAACTTAAAGGCATGTGTTACTCTGATAGAGTAAGAGAATCAGACCTTTTAAGTCTTGGAGAAGGCTGCCTGACACTTAATACTAGTCTTTAAAACTCTCAAAGGCATCGGAATTCATAACATAATAAAGGACTAAGGTGGAAATTAAGAGGATATGCATTTAAGGATAAAGTTGAGACATTTCTTCATGCTTCTTTTTTGTAGTACTAGGATGTTGTATCGTGTTAGCCATTATGAATGTACTAAGAAGTCAAGCAAAATGACACCTTTTATTGGCTAACTAAAAAGATTACAATGTGCAAGCATTAAAAGGCAGCTCAGGCCCCTTATTTTTTTTTTGTTCTTTATTTCGCCTTATACAATTTCTCGTGTTAGGAATTTATTAGTTTTCGCATACCCCTTGGGGTTAGAGCGCAGGGTCAGCCATTGTACAGAGCCCCTGGAGCAATTGCAGGTTAAGGGCCTTGCTCAATGGCCCAGCAGAGTAGGATCTCTTTTGGCAGTGACAGGGATTCAAATCGGCAACCTTCAGGATACCAACGCAGATTCTTAGCCTCAGAGCTACCACTCTGCCCTTACAGACAAGATGTAATGATGACTTGCACTAACTTCTTTTTTGAAATCTGGAATCAAACTATCCATATAGCTGAAGCTGAATACTGACACATTTTCACAAGTAGATATGGATAAAATATCAGGACAACTTAGCTATTAGCTAACCAAATGAACCAGAAAGATTGAATGATTCCCTTTTTGTTTGTTAAACCTCTTGTGAGCTCCCTACATGTCATCAACCTTTTAAAATTAATTCTGAAGTTCCTTCAATTAAAAAGCTACATATATAGTGCCACATCTTCTCTGGTTTGTTAAAAAAAGATGCTCAGCAAAATCATTGCATTGTCTTCAACTGTGGTATTTTAGGTGACCTACAATAAATCTTAATTGTGTGTTGAACATCTTTCACTCTGTTACAGTGTTTTTCAGTCCATCCTTGTCTATTGTGGCAATATTTATCTGTCAATATAGACCTAATTTATATGCTGTGAACGGCACCCGGGCACAGACAGGCGGACATGTTGTTGTCAAACCACCACACGTTTATTATACAGAATATTTACAATAATTTGGTCACAAAGACCCCAGTTCATTGGTCACACAGACCCAGTCACGTGCACAAACCCCAAAACAGTCTCAATCCTGGCCACAATGCCTTGTCTTCGGGCCGCCTCCACAACTCCTCTTGCCTCGTCCTTCTTCCACCCGACTCTAGCCTCGAATGAATGGAGACGGCCCCTTTATGGAGGACCCGGATGAGCCCCAGGTGTTCCCGGCAATCTTCTGGCCACGCCCAAGTGTGGCGGAAGTGCCGGCTGTCCTCCCGGCTGCTCTCCGGGCGCCGTCATAAATCTTCCCCCCAGCACTTCCTGGTGTGGCGGGAGTGCTGGGGAAACAAGTCCCAAGGCATTGGGGCGCCTCCTGGCGGTGACCACGGGCCCCTACAGGGAAGGGCTTCCATGCCCTCTACCCGTGGCCCCCAAAGCAACCCGGAAGGCAAACCCCGTGGTCCAGGCAGGGCTCTGACCCTCTTCCGGTCCCTCCTGGCGTCCCGGCCGGGTCATGGCCCCTTGCATCCCTGACAGTGCCCCACAGCCAGCGAAGACCACTCGTGGGTAAGAGCGACCCGTCCCGCGAGGGCAGCAGAGCCCCGAAATGGGTCCCACTCGAGGATAGCCAGGGTCCGGCCCCGCACTCCTAGCAGGGACAGGGGCGGAGACACAATCCGAGCACCAACCCATGGTGCATCCCTGCGCCTCGCACAGGTTGTGCTCCCCCCTTTTACCGGCACCCCGGGGCCTCCTCGGTAGGCACCCCCTCCGGGACCTCCACCCCTTTGTTCCGAGCCACTGGTTCCCCGTTGGCTCCTCCAGCTGTGGCGCACCTGCGCACCGGCAGAGAGATCATTCTGCAGGCGGCCCGACATCAGAGGGCTGTTCCGCCGAAGGGTTCCTTCAACTTGCCCGGGGTCCGTCCCTACAAAAGAGAATACAGGGGCAGAACCGCTGCCAAAGCACCCAGCTCGTGCCACGCACGGGCAGCGTTCCCCCCTCCAACCGGCACCCCGGCACTTGCCTGATCGGCACCCTCTCCGCGGCTTCCGTGTCCCTCTCGATAGTGGAACTGTCGGCACCGCCTGCTCTCTCACCGCCGGCCTCAGGGATTCCCTCTGCTCCCTCAGAGGCGGCCAGCCGTCTGCGTGCACCCAGCAGCGCTGCCTCACTGTATTGGAGGAGGCGGCACCCAGCCGCTTAATCCTCCCTCACTTTCGGACGCCTTGGCGATATGCGACTCCGTATTAACCAACACGAGCCCCTTTCCCGTCTGCGTCCGCAACATATCGGAGGAATCAGCACCCAGCCTCTTATTCCTCCGTTCACTCTGGGACGCCATGACGGTTTGAGACTCCTTATGGAATAAAAGGCGCCTCTGTCCGTCTGCGTCCCTATAGTCGGCGCAAGACCGCAGCCGACTTCGGGCGGGCGCTAGGACCCGGGCACTTAGCAGCCCGTGTCCATTCAGCGTCCTCGGACTCCCCTCGCCACGCGCCACAGCCAGCGGCGCCGCACTCCTGTCGGAGGGCTGCTTACTCGGAACTGATCGTTATCATCACAGCCTTTTTCAACAGACCCTCCCGCATGCTGTACGGAGTCGGCTGTACTCACCGTCTCCGCCGTACCTCTCCGGCTGGAGATTCCAGCGTCGCGCCGTCCCGTTGTCGATCGAAACGTTTGCAGCGCCGCGAGCGCCTTCCTCTCCAGTTCCAGCACCTCAGCCCGGAGAGCACGTAGCATCTGTAATACACGCTGCTCCACGGGCTGAAGGGACGCCTCCAGCTCCGCCAGAGCAGCCGGCCAAGACAGGAAGTTAACCGCCGCGGCGCCTACCTGTCTGTCAGCCTCCAACGCCGCCACTTCCTGTGGGCCTTCTCCTCCGGCCCAATCGGGTCTCCCCCCTGCCCGTGATGGACATTCCTTGGTCCCGCCTCTCTGCAGTCATCGGCGGGCACACAAGACACACCGTCCCAATCGGCGTGCCTGTCAGGGGAGGGACTTCTGGTCCGCGCCATCTTGGCTCCCCTTCTGCGGCGGCGCGTGCTTGCCGGCAGCCTTGTTGTTGCCAGCACCTTTCGAGCTGCAGCGTCTCTTCCTCCGCAGCCCTCGCGGCTGCTGCCGTCCTACCGGAGCCCCGCAAACCAGCATCGCCCGCCACTGACGCGGATCCGGGAGGTCCCTGCCTGGAAAACAAAACACACGCCCGGCCCCAAGGGCCGGCTGCCGATAGGCGGGGAACTCACCTCCCAGGTCCCGTCTAACCGAGGAAACGTCCTCGGCGTGGCCTCTCTGGACGCCATGCCGTCCCGGGCGCCTCCAGCAATGGCGCGATCGTGGGAGCCCGCTGCACTCCTCCAATGCACGCCGCCCGCCCGCATCAGGGAATAACGGCCCTCCTGCGGACCCCTGGCGGTCCGTGGGGTTCCTTTACCCCGCGGGGCTGTGTGCGCAGCCCAGCGATGCGTGGGTGGGGTCCCCTGCTGCGCCGGGTCGTCCACAACAAATTTTTTGATAACAGGTCCCCGCCTTGGAACAGGCGGAGCATCCTGCCGACTACGCCAGATGTGAACGGCACCCGGGCACAGACAGGCGGACACGTTTATTATACAGAATATTTACAATAATTTGGTCACAAAGACCCCAGTTCATTGGTCACACAGACCCAGTCACGTGCACAAACCCCAAAACAGTCTCAATCCTGGCCACAATGCCTTGTCTTCGGGCCGCCTCCACAACTCCTCTTGCCTCGTCCTTCTTCCACCCGACTCTAGCCTCGAATGAATGGAGACGGCCCCTTTTATGGAGGACCCGGATGAGCCCCAGGTGTTCCCGGCAATCTTCTGGCCACGCCAAGTGTGGCGGAAGTGCCGGCTGTCCTCCCGGCTGCTCTCCGGGCGCCGTCATAAATCTTCCCCCCAGCACTTCCTGGTGTGGCGGGAGTGCTGGGGAAACAAGTCCCCAAGGCATTGGGGCGCCTCCTGGCGGTGACCACGGGCCCCTACAGGGAAGAGCTTCCATGCCCTCTACCCGTGGCCCCCAAAGCAACCCGGAAGGCAAACCCCACGTGGTCCAGGCAGGGCTCTGACCCTCTTCCGGTCCCTCCTGGCGTCCCGGCCGGGTCATGGCCCCTGGCATCCCTGACAATGCTTATTATTTCATGTGAATGGTGAAACACTAGATAAAATTATAACCAACATACAGTAAGTAACTGTTTGTTAAGCCTTTAGGATTGTATTTGCCAGCTCTATCAAGTGTCTTAGAGTAGGAACATAGTCCTAATTGGCTCAAAAATCTCTGAGTGATGCAAACTTAGTCCTACTCAATTTTCCTAATTTATGAAACAATTTCTAACTTCATCAGGATTTAGGAGAGCTTATGAGCTGTCTTAACTCACAAGGAGCTGTCAGAAGATGGCATGCAAGCAGAGCAAACACATTCAAGGAAAGGCAAAATATTTTGGAAATGCTGGACAACAAGGAACACAACAAAAGATATTGATTTGACAGAGATGGAATAATGTTCATAACAAATCAAGTATGTTATACGATTGCTCTATCTACGACGATAACCCATGTGCCGTCAGCCAAAATGAAACTGTGGATAACATTACATTTTTTGGCCAAGGACAAAATGCAGCTTTGCATTAGCGATGATTATGATATGTCACAGTAACCAACCGTTTCTCAAATTCTACACCAAACTTTGAATGCCCTTACAATATGTGAAGTAATACGCAAATTCATGCATTTCTCCACCACTCCACATGAGGTGATGTTAAAGCAAGCTGCATTCATGCAAATCACTGTTTTCCTGGAGTTGTTGGTGTGATTGACAGCACCCATATAAAGATCATTACCCCATGTGTGGATGAACGTGAATATATGAAATCACAAGCAATATCACAGTATCAACATGGAAATGGATAGAAACTGTATTGTAGTAGCCATCAAATTAACCTGAAGATAGGCGGGATGAGGGATTCACAGCAAAAGATCACCAACGCATGAGCTTTGCAATCCACTTCCCTCTGGAACAGTAAGGATCAAGAAGGCAGGTGCAGACTACTGGGGCATTAAATAAACTGAACTTCACAAAATATAAGGGGGTGGATCACAGAAAGAGATGCGGCATGCGACAGAGGAAGCTTTGACTAGCTTCAGTGACTATTAGTTTACTAGACATTTCCAGTGGGATTTACAGCAGGAAGGTGATTCTTTGGGAAGCATGGCAATGCTTTACCCTTAGACGGGAACTCAGGGAGATGGAGCCCATCCGAGCAAGCATATGGCACCACAAATTTATTGATATATAGGCATACCCATTATCATGGTTAATTCTGATTAATTCTGTTTTGTTCTTTCCATCTTGGTGGATGTTACAGTATTATTCTTGATGTTGTTGTAAAGTGGCCTGGACGGCAGGGGCTATGGACAGTCTAGGTGTAGTGGTGATTTTGCACAGAAAAAATGAGGTTGCTGAAAGAGGGAGAGAGTAGCTTTCATCACCAGTAAGGTCACCGCACACAGTGTTCAGAGATGGTCTCTGCATGGCTGAATAATGAAGCTTCTCCTATTAGCTTACGCTTCAAGGAGACTTGCTGGTTTCTGATTGACCAGTTCTGACTTCAGTTTACCACAGTGCATATCTTCAAACTGAAATGCTCTGTGGTTCGAACAAAGCATGATTCAATGCAGGAAGAGACACTATCCCATCACAGGCCACACTAATGCACACTTTACATAGGGTCAATACAAGGACGCACGGGGTTAAAGCCTATGATGGCATCATTGGGTGCAATCTGGAAGTCAAATCTTCAAGGGAAACAGTCATGCACATTCATGTGTAATTCAGAGTCACCAAATAACCCAACTGCATGTTTCTGAGATGTGAAAGAAGAAACAGGAAGAAAAACTCAGCAAAAACAACAGTTCAGCTGGCATTTGAATCAAATTTATTAGATGTGGGGCTGCAGCATTAATCTTTTGTGCCACCCTATAAGTCACTTATTAAATTGCAAATGGGTTATTTCAAATTTCCAACCTTTCTTCATTGCTTATGGAAAATGTAATTGAATTTTTGTTCGTGTTTGGTCTCTACATAACACAAATAAGGATATAATATACAAATTGTATATCATATACAGTATTATACAATATACAATTTGTTATATATCACACTGCATCAAAAATAAATAACAATAGGCAAAATAAAATGCAAAGATATAATATTTAACTGTCACCATCATAATGAGTAGCAGTCAGTCATTCAGTCAGTCAGTCCATTTTATTTAATGGTGTTCTGTCAAGTACTGGGGGAAAAATGTTAGCTGTGCATAGAATGCCTTTAAAGTCTGGCTTGGTGGTGCGGATCATTGGTTTGTCTTTTTCTAATTTTGTCTTTTTGTGTTAACCATCCATTAGTATGCCAGTCACAGCCTTTTATTTATATTTCTCTCTTCTGTTATTCTTAGGGTCAGTGTGGTACACAGATATGCCATCTATTAATCAACAAATGCTGTATATAGAAAGTAAATATACAATATATTACTCACAGCATTGTTATAAGACAGATTGCAAAATTTACAGCGCATGCCGATTTGGCTATGTTTTGTAATTTCAGCTTCGGCCCTTAAATGTCAGCGTGGCTCACTTAATGTTAGTTATGCAGTTCTAACTCCAAGTTTCTCGTCTGCTAAGTTAGTTAGCTTCTGACAAAACAAAGAAAGCCACGCCAGACAGTCTGCAAAGGGCCTCTTTGGATTCTTGGTGCTTTATTTCATCTGTTTAATGGAAACATTCTTGATTTACTTTGCCCCTTCACATCACTTCTTAGTTTCCAGCATGGGCACAGCCAGGCAATCTCGAAAAAGGAGCTTTCCTGGGCTGTGGTTCCTAGATAACCGAACACACCAGCACAAAGTGCATGGCTCAGCGCCAGAAGGTTCCTCATTATATTGCACATGACTTCTGTGACAGTAGTAAAGCTATATTCAACATTCCTTAAACGAAATATATTTATTTTAACCGAGATCAGATTTGACCAGTCTTAATCCTCTCAGCCTAAATGTAGAAGAGATATGCAAGTGACTTATCTGTCTGAGCTTAAGGCACCTTGGGTAGTTAGCATTGCTGTTTTCTGTGTCATCACATATTAACCACTGTTATACTCTCCCAAAATAATAAGGCATCTTCAGATGAACAGAGCAAAACACTAATATAATATTTTCTGGGTGTTTGAGATAAACAGAAACTAAGTTTTTGATAAGTGAGGCTCAATCGATTAAGCAAACTTTCATAAAAGGCGGAACTAGAAATTATAGTTATAAATCGTTAGTCAGTAATCTGAAATTCTTAACAAATCTTGAATCATTTCAGAACAAAATGTTATCTTTGTCTGTTTTAAGAAAAGTATAGGCAGAGTGTGAAAGTGTCCCTATAAGATGGCCCTAACATGTAACAGACATATGCATTGTACAAACTGAAAACATTCTAGGATGCGAAATGATACGAGAATAACACAAAATACTGCTGTCCACACTACAACCAAAAAGATCACAAACAAAAAATAAAACTACAGGTAAAATTCCATTACAACGAACTCATCAGGGACCAAATGAAAATTTAATTGCAGTGAGATTCTGTATTTGTTACTATAGTGCTTTCTTTAACTTACGTCCAGGCGTTTGCAATCATTTCAATAGCTTCATTTGCGTTAATTTTAATCTCCTCCTGCCTACAAATTATGCTGACAAGAATTTTTCTCAGCATTTCCTTGTGATAATACACTTTCAGGGTGCGAATAATGCCCAAATCCAATAGCTGAAGCACTGCTGTGAAATTGGGTGCGAGGAATTCAACGTGAACATTATCTAAATGTGGAAGCATGTTGTGTGCAGCACAGTCATCAATCAGGAGCTGAATCATTATTTTCTTCTTCATATTTTCAGATTTCTGAATACTTTTGGGATCCCCCACTCCACTCCCCACCCAACGGGAACAACACGCTAAAGTGTGTCCCAAAGCGCGACTGCAGCGTCTGTAGAATATTGTCCGTTGCTGGGGCAGGGCAATAGCAGGCTCATAGCGCTGCAGTGAAGCGCCACAGAAGCAAATCATAAAAGATCGGGGTCACACTATAAGTCCCTGTCTTGCACCCCAAAACATGAGGCTTACAGAAGAATAAAGCAAAACCAGCTTTATTCAGCTTGAAACAGGAACGGCACACTTATTTATTGTAGTGTGATCTGCCACTCTGCTATACACAGACACAGCAGTCAAGCAGAGTTGTGGCCAGGTCAGTGACCAAGTTACCCTGTTATCTGCATTCACAATGTACCTTGCACCACCCATCGAGATTTTTTCTGTTTGCTTTGCTGGAGAGACGCAGCATAGCTGTGATCCTGCTGTTGCCCCATAGAGACGCGGAGATCGCGCTTCGGGATGTTCTTCGAATGCTGACTAGTTGGGGGAGGTCCGAAGAGAGTTTACAAACCTAACATTTTCTTTAATGAGTGCTGCATTAGTAGGAATGTTTCTTGAACGAGTATCACTGAACCACATAAAAACTGATTTTTCGACGTCTACAAATGCAGCAGTTCACATATGTTTGCAACCAGAGATTTTTCTTCTTTTTTTGCTCGATCTTTCAAGAAAGTTGACAGTGTCGATGGCGAAATTCCAAATTCACTGGCAACGTCTTTTTTCTTTTTGCCGCAATTGAGAGCTACAAAAATATAAAGTTTTATTTTCTAATATGAACTGTTATTGTTTTTTTGTGTCTGCCGTTTCTATAGGAGGGTGACAATGAGTTAAATTCCAATGGATGTTTTTCAAATGTTGATGAGCAATAAGCAAAATGTATCACTGAAAACCACAGGAAACAAAAAAGGCAAAAAAAACAAACAAAAAAAACAGTACGAGGAAAGCTCGAAGAAAGAAAAAAAGTTATTAAAGAAATTGTTTCTGTTTGGGGATCGTTGGGCACAACTGAGCTGCGGCCACAGAACTAGCTGCTCTGTGGATGATTCATTCAGGCATTTCAAGGTCTTTTGCGTACTTTGATGCAATGAAAGTATCTGCTGAATGTACTTCGTAGTAACGAGATTTCTGTAGACTCGTGTCATATGGGGAAACAGTCGGGACCATAAAAATACTTTGTTGTAATAAAAATTTTATTGTAAAAATATCCGTTGTAGCGACATGATGTAATTTATTCAAAAGGCTAAAATGGTAAATCAGTATGGAATAGAAAATGAACATGAGTCTGGAGGGGATGATATAAACTTGAGACCAAGAGTTATTTTGTTAAAAGTGTCTTTTCTGTTATTTAGAGTCAATTAGCCACCACATGTGGAAACTATAGACTGGAACAATCTATAATTTATCATCTATTTAATAATAATAATAATAATAATAATAATAATAATAATAAATCAATAATATAATAATAATAAAATAATATAATAAATAATTATAATCTATAATGTATTTTGTCCTGTCCCCCTGTAATTGGGGACAGGACAAAAAGTATGAGCATTCATGGGACAAACTTGTAGGAGAGAAGGTTAAGCTGCTCCTAGGTCTGATAGTTAGTTTTAAACATATTCTGTTTCATTGTGGACCAATCCCTGAGTGGTGCCCATGCAAATGTTTTATATTAGCAGTGTTCATTGGGGCTGGGTAAATGCTTCACTCTGCACCCTGCACACATAAGGTTAAGATGATATATAAACCTCCAACGTTTAACGAATGCTGTAAGCTGACATAGGCTGTCTCTCCATCATTTTTCAGCATGCGTACGGGACATTGTTAAACTACATGAATCATGTTTGTCATACAAACACAGAGCTGCTTATCCTAAATACTGTAGTACATACCTCTGGGCAAGAGAACAACTAGTACAATAAATTCTGAAGACTAACCCATTTAACAAGTCAGCTCTTGTCCATGTGATAAAAAGTTTTTAAAAATGACGTGAAAAATGGGGAAAAAAACACATTTGTTTCTACTAGGGTGTTGTTTTGGAAATAAATTCTTTATTCTTAAAATTGCTTTGTGCAATCTTTGTCCCAGAGAGGTGGAGTATCCTCTGGCATCCTATTTTATAGTTTAACACTTAGTCACTAGTAATTTGCAACACAGTGGGAAGAATAGCACAGAGGGGAACTTGTTTATAGAGAGCACCGTGAGAGTGAAAACAACAGGATGCAAACACCTATTCTACATGGCTGTAACCACTGACCTGTCCAAATGAGCTCCATTAGTCCGAGTTGCATAACCATTCAGTTACAATTTTAAATGAAACATTTTCCTGTCTACTGTATATGGTTAATTTGTTACAAAAATAAATTGAGGTTAAAAATTTGAAAAAGATCTGCTGTTAGATCCTAGAAAATACCACAAGCTGAAATTGAATGTTTACAGATTCAAAAGGGAGACCTAAATAAATAAGGAGGATGAAGGGATTTTGACTAAAGACAACACCTGACTCAGAAATATGGTCCAATCAATGTTGGTGTCTCCATAAACCCCAAACTGTATACACAAACCAAAGACATGGTGGTCAGGTTAATATAAGGTGTCCAGAGTCAGGAAGCATGGATGGGTCCTGTCATCTGTTGTTCTTTTTTGTTGTAGCTGGGTGACATGGTGGTTTAGTTAGAAATGCTGTTCTATCTCACCATGAGAGTCCAAGGTTCAAATCTTATGTGATCACTGTCTCTACAGAGTTTGTGTCTTCACCAGTGTCTTAGTGGCTTTCTCCACGAACTCTGCCTTTCCACCCCATATGACTGAATGTGGGTGCATACACATGAGTGGCATCTCTTCTTGGCTGGTACCCTAAGTGTGTTCTAAAATGGATGGATAGATACAGTTTATATGACTAATAATATTAACCACAAGATACAAAACCATTTGGGTATCTATGATAAGCACCTGTTTGCAGTGTGTAAACAGTTTATGAATTATTCATATTTCCCAATTAATTCTTATTGGCAATATAAGGACTTATTATCATTTTATGTGATCATAAATTATGTAACAGAATAGATTGCGTACATATTTGTAATTTCCTGATAAATGACTTTTCTATTAGCTGTCGATTGTTGTCAAATTAAGGCCTGCTCCATAATTAGGGGGTAGTTTCCTGCACCGCACCCGAGTGGCAGCCTTTCCAGCAGCTCCGTGTATGACTTTATCTTTTTCCATTTTTTTCTATTTTTTTCTCTATTTTTTTCTCTATTCACTGATCATTTCTACCACTTTGTTTCATGTGGAATTGCTCCCTGGACACTTTTTACTATTTTTACTACTTGACATGGATTTTTACACTCTGAGACTCGCCTATTCAAGTAGTCAACTTACTGCACTGAGAAGAATGGCTCACGCCGTGGTGTGCTGGGGAGGCAGCATAAAGATGAAAGACGCCTCACGCCTGGACAAACTTGTTAAGAAGGCAGGCTCTATTGTAGGAGTAAAGTTGGACAGTTTAACATCTGTGGCAGAGCAACGGGCATTAAGAAAACTCCTGTCAATCATGAAGAATCCACTGCATCCACTGAACAGTGTCATCTCCAGGCAGAGGAGTAGCTTCACCAACAGACTGCTGTCACTGTCCTGCTCCACTGACAGACTGAGGAGATCGTTCCTCCCCCACACTATGCGACTCTTCAATTCCATCCGGGGGAGCTAACATTACTCGAAGTTATTGTCTGCTTTCACATGCATTTTTATTACTATTTAATTTAATATTGTTTTTTGTATCAGTATACTGCTGCTGGATTATGTGAATTTCCCCTTGGGATTAATAAAGTATCTATCTATCTATCTATCTATCTATCTATCTATCTATCTATCTATCTATCTATCTATCTATCTATCTATCTATCTATCTATCTATCTATCTATCTATCTATCTATCTATCTATCTAATTTAGAACTGCAGACAGTACGGGAACAATCTTTTCTCACCACCTCCACATTTACAGACCATTTATATTTCAACACAGTTTGTGTCTTGAACAGTCAAATGCATCCTATGTGACCAATCCCTTACTTACAGTAGAGATCATGACCAAATAATTTAAAATCATTTTTGTGTTGTTTATTTTTTGACACTGCCCTGTGTGAATCTGTTACTATGTTTGATGAAGTCAGAATGGTTTTTATGATTACAGCAGGACTCTCTCAGACCCACTTAAGATAATTCAGGGTCACTGGTCCCATTTAAAATTATTCAGGGTGATCAGGGCTTTCAATTGTGCAGTAGTAAAATTATAACTTTGTTAACGCTGGAACTGTTTGATTTGTAATTTTAAACTGTGGAGCAGAGGGCTAAATCAAGGAAAATGTGGCCTTGTTCCAAACATTGTATGGGGCACTATATTTCTAGAGCTTCAGTAAAAAGCCACATTTTTCTCTTGGGACTATCTATCTATCTATCTATCTATCTATCTATCTATCTATCTATCTATCTATCTATCTATCTATCTATCTATCTATCTATCTATCTATCTATCTATCTATCTATCCATCTGTTTAAATATGAACCTTTATAAACCGTTAATAATGTGTGAATAGTTTCAAGTAGATTAGTTGCTCCAAGTAAATCAACAACACCACTCTTAACATCAGCCAGTTCTGATGAGGCTCCTCACACTATAACCCTTCTGCTTCCTGTGTCTGAGCCAATTCTGTATCCATCTACAAACATCACCCTGAACTCCCATTTCATGTGTTGCTCAGTCTTATCTATACTAATAAAAGGCAAAGCCCTCACTCACTCACTCACTCACTCACTCACTCACTCACTCACTCACTCACTCACTCACTCACTCACTCACTCACTCACTCACTCATCACTAATTCTCCAACTTCCCATGTAGGTAGAAAGCTGAAATTTGGCAGGCTTATTCCTTACAGCTTACTTACAAAAGTTAAGCAGGTTTCATTTCGAAATTCTACACGTAATGGTCATAACGGTCAATAACGGTCGACAACATCCGCCATGTTGAACTTCCTTATTTATGGCCCCATCTTCACGAAATTTGGTAGGCGGCTTCCCTGCGCTAACCAAAACCAATGTACGTACTTATTTCGGTGGTATGACGCCACTGTCGGCCGCCATATTGAATTTTCCAAACGTCACTAATTCTCCAACTTCCCGTGTAGGTAGAAGGCTGAAATTTGGCAGGCCCATTCCTTACAGCTTACTTACAAAAGTTAAGCAGGTTTCATTTCGAAATTCTACGCGTAATGGTCATAACGGTCAACAACGTCCGCCATATTGAACTTTCTTCTTCATGGCCCCATCTTCACGAAATTTGGTAGGCGGCTTCCCTGCGCTAGCCAAAACCAATGTACATATTTATTTCGGTGGTATGATGCCACTGTCAGCCTCTATATTGAACTTTCCAACGTCACTAATTCTCCAACTTCCCGTGTAGGTAGAATGCTGAAATTTGGTACTTATTTCGGTGGTATGATGCTGCTGTCGGCCGCCATATTGAACTTTTAACAGAAACCGTTGTCTGTACTTATTTCGTTGGTATGACACCACTGTCGGCCGCCATATTGAACTTTCCAACGTCACTAATTCTCCAACTTCCTCTACTGTTAGATCCTAGAAAATACCACAAGCTGAAATTGAATGTTTACAGATTCAAAGGAGACCTAAATAAATAAGGAGGATGAAGGATTTTGACTAAAGACAACACCTGACTCAGAAATATGGTCCAATCAATGTTGGTGTCTCCATAAACCCCAAACTGTATACACAAACCAAAGACATGGTGGTCAGGTTAATATAAGGTGTCCAGAGTCAGGAAGCATGGATGGGTCCTGTCATCTGTTTTCTTTTTGTTGTAGCTGGGTGACATGGTGGTTTAGTTAGAAATGCTGTTCTATCTCACCATGAGAGTCCAAGGTTCAAATCTTATGTGATTACTGTCTCTACAGAGTTTGTGTCTTCACCAGTGTCTTAATGGCTTTCTCCATGAACTCTGCCTTTCCACCCCATATGACTGAATGTGGGTGCATAACACATGAGTGGCATCTCTTCTTGGCTGGTACCCTAAGTATGTTCTAAAATGGATGGATAGATACAGTTTATATGACTAATAATATTAACCACAAGATACAAAACCATTTGGGTATCTATGATAAGCACCTGTTTGCAGTGTGTAAACAGTTTGTGAATTATTCCTATATCCCAATTAATTCTTATTGGCAATATAAGGACTTATTATCATTTTATGTGATCATAAATTATGTAACAGAATAGATTGCTTACATATTTGTAATTTCTTGATAAATGACTTTTCTATTAGCTGTCGAGTGTTGTCAAATTAAGGCCTGCTCCATAATTAGGGGTAGTTTCCTCACCGCACCTGAGTGGCAGCCTTTCCAGCAGCTCCGTGTATTACTTTATCTTTTACATTTTTTCTATTTTTTCTCTATTTTTTCTCTATTCACTGATCACTTCTACCACTTTCTTTATGTGGAATGCTCCCTGGACACTTTTTACTATTTTTACTACTTGACATGGATTTTTACACTCGAGACTCGCCTATTCAAGTAGTCAACTTACTGCACTAGAGAAGAATGGCTCACGCCGTGGTGTGCTGGGAGACAGCATAAAGATGAAAGAAGCCTCACACCTGGACAAACTTGTTAAGAAGGCAGGCTGTATTGTAGGAGTAAAGTTGGACAGTTTAACATCTGTAGCAGAGCAGCGAGCATTAAGCAAACTGTCAATCATGAATAATCCACTGCATCCACTAAACAGTGTCATCTCCAGGCAGAGGAGTAGCTTCAGTGACAGACTTTGTCACGTCCTGCTCCACTGACAGACTGAGGAGATCGTTCCTCCCCAACACTATGCGACTCTTCAATTCCACCGGAGTAAATGCTAACATTACTCAAAGTTATTGTCTGCTTTTACATGCATTTTTATTACTCTTTAGTTTAATATTGTTTTTGTATCAGTATACTGCTGCTGGATTATGTGATATTCCCTTGGGATTAATAAGAGTATCTATCTATCTATCTATCTATCTATCTCATCTATCTATCTATCTATCTATCTATCTATCTATCTATCTATCTATCTATCTATCTATCTATCTAATTTAGAACTGCAGACAGATGCAGAACAATCTTTTCTCACCACCTCCACATTTACAGACCATTTATATTTCAACACAGTTTGTGTCTTGAACAGTCAAATGCATCCTATGTGACCAATCGCTTACTTACAGTAGAGATCATGACCAAATAATTTAAAATCATTTTTGTGTTGTTTATTTTTGACACTGCCCTGGTGAATCTGTTACCATGCCTTATGAAGTCAGAATGGTTTTATGATTACAGCAGGACTCTCTCAGACCCACTTAAGATAATTCAGGGTCACTGGTCCCATTTAAAATTATTCAGGGTGATCAGAGCTTTCAATTGTGCAGTAGTAAAATTATAACTTTGTTACGCTGGAACTGTTTGATTTGTAATTTTAAACTGTGGAGCAGAGGCTAAATCAAGGAAAATTGGCCTTGTTCCAAACATTGTATGGGGCACTATATTTCTAGAGCTTCAGTAAAGCCACATTTTCTCTTTCTCCAACTTCCGTGTAGGTAGAAGGCTGAAATTTGGCAGGCTCATTCCTTACAGCTTACTTACAAAATTAAGCAGGTTTCATTTCGAAATTCTACACGTAACGGTCATAACGGTCAACAACGTCCGCCATGTTGAACTTTCTTATTTACGGCCCCATCTTCACGAAATTTAGTAGGTGGCTTCCCTGAGCTAACCGAAACCAATGTACGTACTTATTTCGGTGGTATGACGCCACTGTCAGCCGCCATATTGAACTTTCCAACATCACTAATTCTCCAACTTCCCATGTAGGTAGAAGTCTGAAATTTGGCAGGCTCATTCCTTACAGCTTACTTATAAAAGTTAAGCAGGTTTCATTTCGAAATTCTACGCGTAATGGTCATAACGGTCAACAATGTCCGCCATGTTGAACTTTCTTATTTATGGCCCCATCTTCTCGAAATTTGGTAGGCGGCTTCCTGCACTAACCAAACCAATGTAATACTTATTTCGTGGTATGATGCCACTGTCGGCCGCCATATATTGAACTTTTCAACAGTCTTTGTTACTTATGGGCCCATCTTCAAGAAATTTGGTACACGGGTTCCCAACGCTAACTGAATCCTACTTACGTACATATATATGTCCATAGCCTGCGCCTCGGTCACCGTGTGAGGTGGCGTTGGTCCCCATCCCAACGCCTCCCACATTGTTGGCTGCCTGCCTGTATAAGACCGTCCGTCACTCCGGTCTCTACATTCCCTTCCTTGCTTCGCCACGGGATTCACGTCTCCCTACTGATAACTACAGCCTTTTTGTTTAATCCACAGCTTCTCGGCTGTTTTATTGTTTGTTTATTACAATTATAGTTATTGTATAGGTATTTTACACTTACTTTACATTGCTCAGGTACCCATTTCCTTTATCATTCCACCCCCATTACCATGTCTATTGAGGTGATCACTATCGATCAAAGAACTGTAACTTACCGAGTGGTTTCCATACCCGGAGATACTGTACCACCTACCTTTTCCATTCTCTTTGTTACATATTGCACGGCCATATCAGGCTCACTCTTGATATCCGGTGGAACATTCTGTCTTATGTATTGAATGACTGGGACAGGTTCAAGGTGTGGACTGATGACGGTACAGGAGATAATTAGACTACACAGGAGCACTAGAAGAGTGAAATGCTTAAGCCCTTCACCTATTGTTCTGAATGTGAGTTGATGGCTGCCCCTGAATTGTTCAGTTGTCGCTTTCAAGAGTACCGAAATGGCCAAATATTTTACACCTTTCGACAACCGCCAATGCCTCTTAAACATCTTAGATTCACAGGTGACGATTTCAATAGTGGACACTTTGATGTTTATGAATGTTTAAACTCTCAAAAGCTGGATGTGATTTTATCGATGAAACCGGTTGTGTGCTTACAACGCTTGACAGATGCCGAATGTCACTTCAACACAACAAATCCTGCAAATACTGTCGTAATTGAAACAAACATTGAAACTCAAACCGATTATGACAGCAGGAATCCAAGCTGTGAGATTTGAGACAAGATTACTGTTCACATGGCCAACTGTAAGTTACATGCTCAAGAGTAAGCTCAACGCACAGCTTGGTCATGTTACAACCGGAGGGCCGAACTGACAACATGGTATACAAAGAGATCCTTAACAAATAATTATTGGCATATCTTCCCTCAGTTTAAAAATGTTTAATTTTTTTTCTTAATAAAAATTTTAATGCAGTACTTCGCCGCTGCGAAGCGCGGGTATTTTGCTAGTCTTTCTATATAATACACTACCATGGCTGTTCATTTGTCTGTCCAGGATTTTAAATCACCTGTAGCTCACAAACCGTTTGACCTATTCACCTGAAATTTGGTACACGTATACTACATGATGTCTACTGTCGGGGTGATGATTGACCTCCAAGATTATACCTCTTTATTTTTATTTTATTTTATTGTAGAGTCAACTATCAGCAGCAGCCAGCAGGGTGGCCATGCGGTGCATGTGTATGGCGCCATTCTCATCCTTACCACCTTCACCATCACCCTAACTCTTTATATCTTAAATCATTCTTGAGGCAGATTGAAGACTTAAATGCCAGCTTAAGTGAAAAATTAAAGAAAATGTACTAAGTAATTGCGACACAAACATTGACTTAATCAGTTTTAACATGAAAAGATGCCGACGAAAAAAGAGAGGAAGCGGGCTGCTACGGTGGAGAAAAGTAGAGCTGTTCAGAAAGCAGCAAGCATATCAACCTCTGAGCAAATGAATGCTAAATGTACAGAGAAAGAGGATGAAAACTATGAATGCTCAAGTCATGTGTATTCACTGCACGTTATCGTTCAGTGCGCCATTACTGGTCTTTAATAATTCCTTTCATTGATTTTTCTGTGATGCACATTAAGCTTACTGGCCTATAGTTGCATGGATATGCCTGGTTACCCCTTTTATATAATGGGATAATATTTGCCATTTTCTGGTCCTTTGGAATTTCCTCAGTGTGCACTGACGTCCTAAAATATGCGTCAAGGGTTTATATATGTACTTGCTAACCTCCTTAAGACTCGAGGGTAAATATTATCTGGTCCTGAAGATTTGTTTGATTTCAGCCTTTTTAATCTAAGCAGTACTTCTCCCTCCACAATCTCTCAGTACCTCCCCAGTTGTCCCATTTACTGCTGGGAGGTTACCTACTTTCTCACTTGTGATGCTTTCTGGATGCTCAACATGTGTGACCCATCCCTGGAGCACAGTTCCACTTGATCACCGTAGAACCAAACTGCCTTGTCTCCTGTCATCTGCTCTGGCTCCACACTCCCATTTCTTTTACTTCCTCTGCTCTTTCTTTTCTCAGTCTTTCCTTCTTTTCTCCTACTCCGACTCTTTAAGTACTTTGTGAGTACATGTGCCAGTTGTGCATGTACTTTAACAAGCAATTGGCTAGTTTCAGCATTGAATGTCCTGAGGCCACAACTTCCAAATCTGAGCTTGCTGTTCTTATGTATAATCTTCACAGCCACGGACCCCTAACTCGCTTCATCACAGTTGGTTACTATATTCTTGGGCAAGTAGCTGCCAATTTAGACCCTGTCTTCTCTCCACTCTGAGTGGTTTAATTGTGAAAATAAATGGATGTGTGAACTTAATGGACAGGGCCTAAACCCACGTTTGTGGGGGAAGATGCATTCTCATGAAAATATACAACAGAAATGTGTAAGAGACCCTGGAAAATAGCTTATATTAAAATGATCAATCTTTATTATAAATAGTATCCTTTGTAATAAACACCATTCCAAAATCTTTTTGCGTGTAAAGCATGGTTTCAAGTAATAGTTCACACATTTGAGACAATAGGAGCTGAGGCAGGTTAACAGACCTGCTGTTCCTTTCAAAGTATGTCAGTAGCTGAGCTTTTTAAATACATAAAAAATAAAATAAAAATGCATGAACATAAAGAAAAAAGTGATTAGAGACAGCACAGAAAAAACAACTTAATAACACAGAGAGTGTTAAGGTAAGATTGAAGCTGGCTTCAAGTCAAAAATAAAGATTTAATTTTTTTACCTTCGATTTCAATGGTGTAACTTTCACAAACACACATTTGCAGGAAGTTTCCGTGTGTTGCTGCCAAAAAGCTAAATGAACATTCACTGAGAGGATTGCCGGAAGGCTTTGGAATAGTCAGGAGAATGACTTCAAAGGATTCCAGTTGTTACTCACTTTCATGTGGCGTAAACAGAAAAGACACATACTGTACAGTATTCTTGGGGGACTGGCGTCAGGTCAGGCTTTCAAATGTCATTTGAAACAGACAGGAAGCCAGTGCAGTTGGGTAAATCAAGGGGTTATGCGACCCTGATACTTCATACGTGTCAATAAACCAGCAGCAGAAACATTTTCTATCAGTTCCAGGTGGGCTACTGTATGTTTGGACCACAAGGCTGACACACACAATTTTACTTCTCCTTGAAGTCAGATCTTTTCCCAGGCTTTTCATGCTTATGTTTGAGTTAGTTCTTCAGTATATCTCATTCCTGTTTTTGCCATTTTGAAAGGAAAGGAGTAAGCAAATGACCAGTGCCGTAGATGGTCAACGTGATCTTTTTGTCAAAAGCTCAACATAACAATACATGCCTGTTTAAAGGTATCTACGACATTTTGGCTGTGCAGAAATTATGGACTACAGTATTTCCTGATAACACAAGCAGATATCTTATTTGACTCCAATAAGGTCTGTCTTGTTTTCTTTGAACACTGGTATCCTTCCATAGAAATCACCATTGATACAGAGATTTAAAAAACATGTTACAGCGGCCATCAGAAATGTTCTATTAGTTTTCTGACTACAGAATCTGTGTGTGACTGATAAATATAGTTTTTCATACATAACCAGTATTCTCTAACTTGAAAAATAATGTGGTAGAGGTTTGGAATGGTTTCCCAGGTATCCATCCATCCATTTTCTAACCCGCTGAATCCAAATAGGGTCACGGGGGTCTGCTGGAGCCAATCCCAGCCAACACAGGGCACAAGGCAGGAACCAATCCTGGGCAGGGTGCCAACCCACCGCAGGACACACACAAACACACCCAGCACACACTAGGGCCAATTTAGAATCGCCAATCCACCTAACCTGCATGTCTTTGGATTGTGGGAGGAAACTGGAGCGCCCGGAGGAAACCCACGCAGACACGGGGAGAACATGCAAACTCCATGCAGGGAGGACCCGGGAAGTGAACCCGAGTCTCCTAACTGCAAGGCAGCAGCGCTACCACTGCACCACCGTGCCGCCCTTTCCCAGGTATCAGATATTTAAAAAGGATAGGGGTGAAAAATAAAACCTTGACAAAGATAGACCTTCTTGTAATCCCAGCTTGTCTTTTCAGCACCCCATCACTGTTCAGCTCAGCTCATTGTCGTAAACCCTGCTTGGATGGTGACCGAAGACCAGATGACCGTCACTGACCATGCTGCAATGGTCTCTCAGTCTTGCAGATTCACTCTATACAACATTTGTATGACGCACGCCTCTTGGTCCAGGCTTTGGTCTTGTCACTTCTAGACTACTGCAACTCTCTGCTGGTAGGAGCACCCGCATGTGTCACCAAACTCCTGCAGATGATTCAAAATGCAGCAGCACTCTGGTATTCAAACAGCCAAGGTAGGCACACCTGCCTTTAAGGTTATGCAACTGCAGATGAGCTAGCGCGACTTTTACAAGATGGCAACTTCAAGTGGAGCTTCAGAAATCAAAGAAAATTCAGTTATTTCTTTAATGAAACACCCCTTTATAAATCGTTCACATGAACAAAAAAGAAGACAAAAGACCTTGGACTGGAACGACCTGACTTAATAATTCAGCAGAAGGCAAGTGATTTAGGATGAGCTTTTTCCAGCTTTTGTTATGACAAACAGTACATTAACTATGAATACAGAAAGGGCAGGTCTTTGTGTGTGTATTATTTGCAAGGAGATCAGTTTGTGAAATTTTTAAATTCCTGAATTTAATGCTGCTTTTAAGGTTATTTTATGTAAGTAATCACTTCTCCAAACCATGCATTAAAAAAGCTTAAGAATGCTGGGGTGACTAAACCTATAATGTAACAACAGTTGCCTCAATAACAAAGGGCCTTCTTTTACTAGGCATTCTATAGCTCCTGCAGCTATAAGCATTTAAAATATTAATGACAAGTAATCACAGAGGGAATTCTCTGTTGTGGTTAGTAATGTTATTTATTTCATAAAATAAAATCTAAATATTAATAAATACAGGCAAGCAAAATTATTTGCATTCAACCTGATAGTAGGCTATTGTGATTCAGGGTGTTTGGTATTCTTGCAAGCATTTCAAAATCTGTCTTCTTTTTATACATTGTGTGTTTTATTTCCTTAAAGTGCTTTAGTAGGCCTACTGTTTGTTAAGGTCATGCAAGTTAAGAAGGTTGAACTGAGCAAGAGTTCGAAAGAGAGAAAAACATTCACTTGACAGTGTTGTTCAGTTTAGGCAATTATTGGTGTCTACAGTTTAAGTGCTATCATGACAGTTAAATGTTTTCTTCTTTTTTTTGTTTTGTCTTTTGCCTCATCGTAAAGCCATACCCAGATGAATGGGTCTTTGGATTTGTGTGCGTGCATCTTCCAATGTTGTGTGCATTACTCAGCAGAGTTTTATTAGAGGACCCCCTCTTGTTCGGCTGCTGATGGTGAAGTTCTATAACCCATCTTATCTGGGTGAAATTTTATTCACCCAACTAGTTTCATATATGCCCACCCTCCAACACATGTCTGGCATCTCTACTACTACTACTACTAAAATAATAATTCTTTATATTTATATAGCGCTTTTCTCACTACTCAAAGCGTTCCGTGTGTAGGCAACATTTCTTTTCTCCTGAACTAAGAAGTGCTGCTTCAGTTTGCTCCTGTAAAAACTTTGCCCCCACACAACGTTACTACACCAGTCAACGCTGCTCTTATTATATGGTAGAAACAACAACCTGATTTGCATTAGATGTGCCGGGATAGAAGTGTTAAGCGGCCTTAAGTACAAAATCTGATCTTTTGTCTTCTTACTGAAACCTGGCTTAGTAAATGTGACACTGTTCCTCTAGCTGAGGTGTCACCAGATGGATACTCGTTCCTTCATAAGTCTAGAGATTCTGTTCGAGGAGGAGGCCTTGGAATATTTCATTATAACAACATGCAAATCACGTCTAAAAATTTTGGCGACTTTACATCCTTTGAGGCATTCATTTTAAATATTGAAACAGATTCCAACACAATTATAGTGCTAGTCTACAGACCACCAGGGCCATATTCATTGTTCATGACTGAATTTAGCAACCTTTTATCTGATTTGGCTATAAATTATGATCACGTAGTACTGATGGGGGATTTTAATGTACACATTGATGTGGAAACTGACACTTTTAGCAAATGTCTTACTTACAGTATTTGTTAAATTCATTAGGATTTTGTCAGACTGTCAAAGGTCCAACTCATAATCATAACCAGTACCTGGTTGTCTCCACACATACCGCTTAGAATTAAGGCCAAAAGGTTCTATCTTAGTCTCATCAGACCAGAAAATCTTATTTCTCACCATCTCAGAGTCCTTCAGGTGTCTTTTAGCAAACTCCAAGATAGAACTTTTTGGCCTTAATTCTAAGCGGTATGTGTGGAGACAACCAGGCACTGCTCATCACTTGTCCAATACAGTCCCCACAGTGAAGCATGGCGGTGGCAGCATCATGCTGTGGGGGTGTTTTTCAGCTGCAGGGACAGGATGACTGGTTGCAATCGAGGGAAAGATAAATGCGGCCAAGTGCAGGGATATCCTGGAGAAAAACCTTCTCCAGAGTGCTAAGGACCTCAGACTGGGCCAAAGGTTTACCTTCCAACAAGACAATGACCCTAAGCACACAGCTGAAATAATGAAGGAGTGGCTTCACAACAACTCTGTGACTGTTCTTGAATGGCCCAGCCAGAGCCCTGACTTAAACCCAATTGAGCATCTCTGGAGAGACCTAAAAATGGCTGTCCACCAACGTTTACCATCCAACCTGACAGAACTGGAGAGGATCTGCAAGGAGGAATGGCAGAGGATCCCCAAATCCAGGTGTGAAAAGCTTGTTACATCTTTCCCAAGAAGACTCATGGCTGTATTAGCTCAAAAGGGTGCTTTTACTAAATACTGAGCAAAGGGTCTGAATACTTAGGACCATGTGATATTTCAGTTTTTCTTTTTTAATAAATCTGCAACAATTTCAAAAATTCTTTTTGTCTGTCAATATGGGGTGCTGTGTGTACATTAATGAGGGAAAAAAATAATTTAAATGATTTTAGCAAATGGCTGCAATATAACAAAGAGTGAAAAATTTCTGTACCCGCTGTATTACAATTTATTTCAGAAATTCCAGTCTGGTTTCCGCACTGGCCATAGTACAGAAACAGCACTAACAAGGGTTGTAAACGACATTCTGATATCCTCTGATGAAGGAAAGTCCACTGTAATTATGTTGTTGGACTTGAGTGCAGCATTTGACACCATTGACCATCCTATTTTACAGCACAGGCTAGAAAATGATGTTGGTCTTACAGGCACTGTGCTTGGTTTAGTTCTTATTTATCAAATCGATTCCAACATGTACAGAAATGTGCTGACAGTACTCCATCATTATACACAGAAGTGAGATATGGTGTCCCGCAGGGCTCAGTACTGGGATCTTCACTATTCTCAATTTACATTCTTCCACTGGGATCTACGGAGGCCTACCCGCCCTAGGCAACCAACTGCAGAGTTTGCCAAAATGGTAGGGCCAGCCCTGGGAGTTGCCATAGACAACCAAGTAAGTCTGTAAATAAATATCTGTTTATTTGAGAAATACATTTGGCCCGAGTTATCAAAATCCAGCCTACGGGCACACTTCTTTGTTATATCCCAAAATTGATATTTATATTATGTTAATTTTCCCCATTTATCTTATTATTGTTTTACTAATGTACTATTATGAGTGAGTACACATTTAGCAAATCAACTGATTTTGCAGTGTATTCAGTAAATCAATCAAAAAATAAATATTTACATTATGTATTTCTAATGCAGTGTTCCACAAAATCACTGGAGAGACACAAATTAGTCATCACTTTGAAACTATAAAGAAACAATTTATTTTATTATAATAAAAAACATCAGCTCAGTTAACTGAAACTTTTCTTAATGAGCTTCAGGTGTTGTCAATAATATACATATTAACACTTAAGAAAAGAGAGAATATAAGCAGCCAAGATACCATGCAACTCTCATGAATGGTGAATACATTTATATTCCAATTAGAAATATACTAGCAGAAATAAAGTTCAGTGTGTTTGCACCAAATGATGCATATTTGTAATGATAATACATTTCAAACTTTTTATCTCATCCTCTTGTGTTGTTGATATTTTTTATAGCAGTATCCAAAATTCATTTTGTAGGGACAGTAAGGTATGTCAATAGACGTCTACAGTGAGCCTGCCATTTGAAGAGACATAATAACCCTAATCAGTACTGCAGGAAGGAAAAGAAGATTCGAGAGAGACAAATGACAGAGGTTGCAGGCAGTGATTTTGGCAAGCCTCGGCGTAGCCAATGCAGGAAGCAATATTTGATATGTCTGCTTCTCTTTGGCCTGCACACACGTTAGTGGTGGGAAATAAAAGTAGAAGCAAGTGCCAGGAGCATCTATCAAGTCACTCACAAGCTCAAATAATAAATAACAATGTACAAACAAATAAATTATGCATGGCAATGACACAAACAAAGGCAACAAGAAAAATACACGAAAGAAGATCTGAAATTGAACAGAACTGAAAAAGGTCATGTCCAATAAGTAAGAAAAAATATGCTTACAATGTATCGGCAAATGCTGCTGGGTTACCAGGATTTTTTCAACAGTGATGTAATGGGTTGGGGCATAAAAATTGAAACAGCAAGTAAAGAAATAGACCCTGAAAAGGGAGCCTAACAACAAAGGTCATAGATGAGTTCCTATATTATCAGATCTAGGTGTCTGCCTAAACTAAACTAGCTCATCAAGACCAAATAAAAATATGCACAACAAGGACAAACAGGCTTAAACAAAATACAAATTTAAGAGAAAAGGCAAAGATTTTAAAAAAATACAATTTTGTTTTCAAATTGAATAACAAATGGCAATTCAAGCAAGGTTATTAGAGGTAAAAATAAAGTATTATTACTGTTCTAGGCCTGCTTTTGCACAAATGGAAAATTGCCATCAAGGTACATGACATTTCATGATAAGAACATCATATTACCACACCTCCATAGTCTTATTTTTTTGCCATCCTGTATCTCTGGAACAATGTAAGACTGTCACGTAAACAATACAAAAAGAAACTAAAGAACAATAGTTTCCCAAATACACAAAACCAACATGCAGTTCATTCAGCAACCAACTATGAAGCCTGACAGTGGTAATGGGAATAAATCTACAAAGATATTTCAAAAGGTTGAGTTATACTGAATATAAATTTGAGGAACATTATGCTCAGACTATATAATGCACTAGTATGACTTCTTCTGGAGTGTGCGGATCTTGTTACCATGCTTTATGAAAAACATAGCGGCACTTGAAGCTCTGCAGCTAAGTTTATCCCAGGATTTATGATCATGTCGTACTCTGTCAGACTCAGAGAATTAAACTTGTTTATTATCAAGCAGAGAAGACTGTGTGGGAATCTAATTCAGGTCTTCAAAATCAGCAAAAGCATTGTTAAAGTAGATCCAGCAGAATTTTTTCAGCTTAAGGGTGAATCATGTACTCAAGGACATCAATAGAAATCAAGGGAAATGCATTTAAGACTGAAGCCAAGCAGCACTTATTTATGCAAAGGATTGTGGGACTCTGGAACAAACTATCGAGATGTGAAGCTGAAACAGAAATCTTGACAACCTTTAAGAAGAATCTGGATGGGACACTTACAGTAGCTATTAGTTTAATAAATGAGCTTGATGGCCTGCATGGTCTTCTGTCATTTGTCAAATTTCTCATGTTCTCATACAAAATAGAGAATTTGAGGAGTCCTGATAGTGTGGTGTCCAGAGACTTCATTGCATTTATTGCATATTAATTGTACTGTGGTTGCTTTTTTAATTATAATTTAATTGAATGAGCTATTAAGTATTTTGTGCATTTTCAAGAGTAGTCTTTGGAGCAGCCACACATTTCTCTATTCATTAACTAGTGGTTCACGTAAGCATACAATTACTTCAAGCATTCTGCAAAAGGGTGTAATTACATTATATTACAGATGTATATTTTCATGAATGTATTCCATAATATTCGGATGTTCTAAAGTCCTATGTGTAAACCCTGCATAGTTCTTGCTAATATAGAGTTTACATGTTTTCCCTGTGAGTTTTGCTCCCAAATTCCCAAAAACCGAATGTACATATTAATTGTAAAATCTAATTGAGTATGTTGCGTATCAACTTGAGTTTATATTTTGTTATTTTATAATTACTAGGGGGCTTTGCCCCCTGCTCACTTCGCTTGCCAACCCCCGTGTTTGTTTTTCCGGATACACACTTTTAAGATTTTTTTTCTTTGAATTGTTGCTATTTCATTAGTTTTACTTTTATTTCAGGACTTTGTTAAAAACAACATTTGGAATCTTTCGAGTCCCAACATGCTGAATCTTTTAAATGAGCTCCATGAGACCTGTTTAATGACTTTGTACCATAATTCAGGATAGGTTTCTCTGTTTGGAATTTCAGCACAGACTAAACGATCTTCATCATTAGCAGTTAATAATTTTTATTGCAAAGTGACCAATAAATGCGTATGAGGTAAACCCCATTTTTGAAATTCTCCGACTTAAACTTCAAAGCCTTACAATATTTACATACTTCTGACATATCACCCATGTCCATATATTCGATCTCTATCCGCCTTTTAGTTATTTCTCCAAGTAATAATTTCTCTTTGTTTGTGCTAATGTGATCTTTACTTTCTTTTTTTTTGACACTTTTGTTTTTTTCTGCTTTCATATTCTGTATCTTGCTCTGCATGTGTTTCGTGCCTATGTTCTTTTTGAGTCTTTTGAATTCTACTGTTCTCATTATCTCTAACCTGCTCTGCATGTGTTTGGCCCCCTTGTTTTTTAACCTCTTTATGACGTTTTACTTTTGTTTGTACTCTTTCTCTTTTATTTCTGACCTCGCTTTGTCCTGCTTTTTTTCAATGGCACCTGGTAGGCGGTGATTATTTTCCCTTTTTTCGAGTAATAGTTTCCGTTTGTTTGCGTTACTGCGATCTTTACATTCTTTTTTTTGATAATTTCGAATTTTCCTGCTTTCATATTCTTTACCTTTCTGTGCATGTGTATCGCGCCAACTTTTTTTTGAGCCTTTCGAATTCCACTGCTTTCATAATCTCTTACCTGCTCTGCATGTGTATAGCGGCAACGTTTTTGAACGTTTTTATGAAGTTCTACTTTGTCTTTTAATTCTGAACCCTATTGGCCCTGCTTTTTTTTAATTTCACTTGTTCCAAGCTGATTATTACTTTCCTTATTTTCTGAATTTGTACCTAGATTTTTCTTTTTTTCTCTCCAACACTTTTGATTCTCTTTTATTTGCGCTCCTCTTTCTTCTTTACTTAGTCGTCAATGTTTTATCTATAACGTATTGGCCTTATACAATTTATATGCGCTGAGAACTCTGTGTGTGCTCAAAGCCTTTACACAACTGAGTGTTTTGCTGCCCGTGGTCTTATTTGATATTGGTTGTAAGTAGGGTGTGTCTTGCAAGAATTATGTTCTACGTCCCTGCGAGACAGTTCTGGGTCAATCTATTGGCACAAAGTCTCATGTTTAAGGTCCCGGCGAGACGCTCCATGGCCAATCTCTTTTGTCTAGCGGGTCTTTTAAGTGTCTTCCGTGATCTTCACATGAAGATCAAGCCTTGTCTCCCTAGTCTTTCTCTCCCAGGATTTTTATAATAGAGAGATTATTTTTGTATGTTTTTTATGTATATTTGTAATTATGTGCTGTCCTTTTTAAATATGCCTTCATCTATGTGCTTTGTAGGTGGAGACCCAGGAGGCGGGGCCACCCTGATGTTACCCCTGCTGGTCCTCATTCTCTTTCTGCCTTTACATGCAGGCCACCACAAGAGACTCAGCCAGTCGATCATTGTGATGGTTATGAGTCTTTATGTAAGTGTTCTATCTTTTCTAATTTCCGGCTAGTGGGCATTTTTGCTTCTGTTATTGAATTTTGCTTGGTGATAATTGTTTGGGACTTGTTTATACCTTTTAGGCAACTCTTTTTTGTCCTTTTCAGCATTTACAAAGTGATTCAAGTTACGAGGAAGAGTGATGACATTCAAAGGAATATTCAGAAAAATGGGCAATTAGTGGGTGCAGCAGCATCCTCACCTCCCCACTTTGTTTTCCTACAGGTTGTTGCTGCCAGATGCCAGACTTAGACTTATAAATTGAACACATATCCACAGAACTGGCCTGCTTTCAGGTCACTGTCAAATAATTTTAAAAACTCTGCAACTGACATACCACACCATAACTTTTAACATTTATCAGCCTGAAGATAGCCAGCCTTCTCCTTATTTCAAAACCTCATTATGCAAAACTTAGGCCCCATTTCCTCCTGGAATAACATATGTTTTGGTGATCCTAACAAAATAGCATTTGACCACATTACAAACCAGGTGTAAATACACTTGTGATTACATTGTGGTCAGACAGCATTTGAATAGATTGCACACTTAACAAAAATGTGAATACAAATGTATTTTCTGTCTGCATACGGTCACCACATAAGCGGAAGCTGATTTAAATTTTGCACTGGGAAAATGACTTTGGATCCCTATCCGGACATAATGTGGACACTTGAGACGCATTTTAATGCCAGGTGTAAATCTAATCTGGTTAAATTATGTCCAGACCCATTTCTATAGGGGCTTCAGTGAATGACAGTTCACTTTTGGTCACTTACTTTGAAGTACTACTTTTGCTATGGCCTTTTGAGTTACCATTCAGCTGGGAAACCTTACTTTTCTGTCTTGTATTTTAGATTAGTCGTTCCAATGTTTATTTTATTATTTTAATGCATCAATAAATGTAACCTCAGATTCAGAAAGTATTCTGACCCCTTCATTTTCTGCACATAATCTCTGGTAAGTAAAGCAGGCCCTGGTGATGTTTACAAATGATCTGGAAGAGACATTGGGACAGTTTAGTTGTTATCTAACCAAACAAACTTAATTAAGTGAATGGTCTACATTAGTGAAATTTCTTATTTTCTTTTTATGTTCTCTGGGTATAGATAGACAAATGGTCATTCAGTCAATAAATTTGATAAAAATCCAGACATTACAATAATTGAGAGTTTGAAACAGAAATCTAATTATTTAATCCCTTTCAGTTTAGGTTACACTTCATACAGACCTACATTTAAAAAAGAAAATGGGCAAGCTAAGAAGAAAGCTAAGAAAACTGATAACATAAAAAATGCCCAAATTTAAAAGTGAACTCTCTAGCACACAATATTAGACTGGGCATCTACCCATTTATTTTAGCAGATCAGTTTAAATACCTAGAGGTAAACATTACAAGTAAATATAAAGATCTTTTTCAACAAACCTTTGCTATCAGCATGGAAAACATTGAACAAGATGTGAACAGATGGTCTACCTTCCATCTCACATTAAGTACTGTCAAGATGAACATCCTTAGAGTGCCCTCATATACATTAACAAATCACTCTTTAAGAAATTCAATTCAATTATAACCTCATTTATTTGGAATCCAAAACATCCACGCATCCAATGGGCGATTCTACTGTACAAAGACCAAAAGCAGAAGGTGACATGGCACTACCTAACTTTCAATTTTATTACTGGCAGCAAATATACAGGCCATAAAGTCCTGGACAGCGACATAAATTGATGAATACAGACAAGCATGGTCTGCAATAGAAATAACATCTTGCTGCACTTTTTTATATGCTCTGCTTTGTGCTCCAGTAAATACAAATTATTGTCAATGTACTAACAATCCAATTGTCCATCAATCACTCAGAATATGGAATCAATGCAGGAAACACTTTAAGACAAAGAAGCTTTTATCTGTTGCACCTTTACACAATAATCACCTTTTTCTACCCCCTCAAACCCACACAGAATTTAATGTTTGGAAAACGTCCATGATTAAAACAGAGAATTGTATGTAGATAATATATTTGTATCTTATGAACAATTACACTTCAAATTTAACTTCCCAACAACACAATTTTTCCACTACCTGGAAATCAGAAACTTTTTTAAAAGTCACCTGTCCAGTTTTCCTCACCTCCCATCCATTTCTGTTCCAGTAGAAATATTGACCAGTCCTGAAGACTCAGACAGGATCTCAACAATATATAAAACCATTTTAAAGCCCTTTCAAAGATTCTAGGGTACATGGGGGAAAAGATCTTTCACTTAACATCCCAAAAAATGAATGAAAGGCAGCCATGTAGACTATACTCCAGCTCCAAATGCTTAAAGCACTCAATGAATCGACTTGTATCTCATGTATGTATCTCGTGTCCAAAATTTATCCGGGGCAAGATTCACCCTATGAACGGTGCAATCAAGCTCCAGCCTCACTGGGCCACATGTTCTGGGCCTGCACAAAATTAACATCATTGTGGACCAAAATCTTTAAATGCCTATCAGACAGCCTTGATGTCACAGTCACTCCCAATCCTTTAACAGCTGTGTTTAGTGGACTCCAAAACAGGCTTAAAGTGGAGAAGAACAAACAAACTGTAATTGTGTTTACTTCACTTCTAGAACGTAGACTTATCTTGCTCAACTGGAAAAATCCCAATCCTCCAGTTATAAGTCAGCAAGTAACTGATATTCTATACTATTTGAAATTGGAAAAAATCAAATTTTCACTTAGAGGATCTGTTCAAAACTAAAATATGGTAAAATCTAATTAAAACATTTTAGAAAAAGCATCTATATTGGGTAAAAGGATATTCTCCCTTCTTTGTTGTTTTTAAAGATTTGCTCTTGCTGTTGGCTTTCCTCTCTTTCTCTAAGGTGGGGAATGAATTCTTTTTTGTTAAATTTGACTCGATTGTATGTAATGTTATTTTCTTTGCCGTATTAGTTAAACTTGTTTTTTTTTTTTTCTTCAAATAAAATCAATTAAAAGGAAAAGATAAATGTCTTCATTCATTCCTTTTAATGTCAGGAATTAAAAGAAATGACAAAAAAGGAGGATAACATAATCCAGTGCCAAAAGCAGTAAAAAGTTAAATTCTGTGCACATAAATTATGTAAACATTTTACAGGCTGGCAGCTGAAGGACTGAAATGAAGCCCAAACTCACATGGGGCTCCTTGAGTTTGATAAAGTTGCAAATAAAGTGCTGAGGGATATACTGAAAGAAGCAAGCAAACACTGTGACTCTTCCAGTCATACAGCCAGAGAACTTGGCGGCTGCTGTGTCATAAATGTCTCAGGAAAGGGAAGATTAATCACTGATTCCTTGTGTATTTGTTTAACGAGGGGGTGTTTAAATTTTAAATGACATTTAGCAAATCCTTGATGAGTGTAAGAACAGCAAGGTATCTAATATTTCTCTTTTTAAATCTGGAATTTAACTCTGTATTAATGTTGTCTGCCAAAATTTCAAAAAGCTGGCCCCTCAGATTGACAGGGCAATATGCAGGTGACTCATCCGTTCTTCATCCTTGGGAGGACCTTAAGGATCTTCAACTTGAACCTAACAGGGTGAATTCAGCAGGAAAAGGAACTTTGAATAAGCCGTAAGTACTCTGAGGGGGGCAAAGGCTACCTGCTGGGCTACCATAATGTTTATATTGACAGAAGAAACAAGTGCAACATAAGCCAGAAATTACAATGAAAGAAAGAAATTCACCATCATCATCCATCTCATACATATAAACACCCCTTCTATGGCCACAGTATAGGTTTATAACTGGAGAACTGCCACTTTTTTATAGGTTATTTCAATAAATAAAAAAGTCAGTAATTTTCAGTTGTTTAAATTAAATAAAAATGAATGACATATCAATACATACCTTCTATTTACCTGTCTCTTATTTCCAGTTTAAAACTTTAAGAACATAAGCCACTACTGAACAGGGATGAGAAATTGCTAAAGGGAGATGTTATGTAAGTATTTTTATGAAATGTAATGCTGACATTTGATACACTGAATCAATAAGCTTACTAGCATGTTTACAGCATTTAGACAATCACCACTTTGGTACAAATATTAAAATTTTCAATTGCTCATCCTTTATTCCTACAAATTACATGTGCCTCTCTTTAAAGTTGGTGATTAATGTCAATTTGCCTAAACTTTGTCAATAAGCTGCACATACTCTTTAACGTAATTACACAGAAGGTTACTTGTAATGTTTAGCATTTCTGCTGTTTCGCATATCTTTACTTCATGATAAACTAAACATTAATGTAAAAAACATTGTGTCTTTACACTACTATGTGAAGTAAAACAGGGCAAAGTGGCTGGCTTTTGGCCTGTGATTTGGAAGAATTTAAATGCTTTAAAAAGGGATATTCACTTTTGTGTCATAGTAAAATGAAACCGTGTCTGCCCTGAATCTAATCTAAGCAGGCTAAACAGGATAACAGTGGGACTATGTTGGGTAAATAGGAGGTATTTGTTTTGCATATGGATGCAGTGATGGAAAGTGGCATCCAAAAATGGGAAAAGAAGGGTTTAAGTAAGCCAAAAAACCAAGGAAGACCTACACAAAAATGAAGAAAAAGGACAGAAAGGGTCCTGACTGGACATACTGCATCTAACTGCAAACTGAATTTGTCTCTATTTAATGTATTATTTCCTACTGTTTGCTAGCCTTCATGCTGTCTATCTGAGCGTCAGCTCTCAGAAATAGCAGAGTGGCAAACACGGATTAAGACCTTCAAAGGGTCCCTAGGTGACCTATCTCCTTAACAGAGAGTTAATTTTAACAATGCCGCAAGCGGACACTTGTTAATTTAATGGTGCATGGTGTTTCTCACTCCTGCGTTTTATCGAGCAGTGATTGGGTGGGGATTCCTTTGGTCATTTAAACTCTTGGAGACTCAATTGTTTCATCAAGCTTATTGGTGAGAAGGTCCCTTATTGTTGTGGGGTCCTGGTCATGCACTCAGAATGCTCTGATTTTACATCCACTCCTGCAGAGTAGATTTTGGATATCAGCCACACTGCACTGGTTTAATATATTGAGAAAAAGGGATGGATGGCACCCAGGACCATACCACTTGAGCTGCTTGACCTTCTACATAGTGAGAAAATCCATTGCACCTCAGAGACCCACTTCCACCAAATGAGCATAGCATACAGCCTTGAATGTTGCCATGAATGAATATGAATGTTCCTTGTTTGTATAAAAGGCTGGGATGGTACTACTGCGAATTTTCAGATTTTGAGGCTAGCAGAGAATTCCTTTCTGGAAGTCACAACAAGGGAATACTGTCCCCTGTCAGGATGTTGCTTTGACAATTTACTAAGAAATGCTCCCTGATACCTCCAATGGCTTTCCCTTTCCTAACCAGTAAATTTTCCTCTTTTCCTTATGGGTTATGTACCCGATTCAAACAAAAAACTCACTTACACTTATGATCCTGGTGTCAGAACTTTGTACATAGATAATATATGCAAAATAAGCCACACATACTCCTTTCATATACTTTGTGGGAAAAAGTGGACCTCAAAATGATGGAGGAATGGCCAGTAATAACAAAAATAAGAGTAATAAAATGACTAAAACTCTAACCAACAATAAACAGAAACTTTCCCACCATCACGTCAGAAAACTAATTCACATAAAGCTTCAGGTACTCAGCACACCAAAATAGACATATTAAGCAGAACTTTGAGTTCTCACAGTTGGCTGCAGGACAGTATAATAAGCAGAATGTATATATTGTTTAGAGGGTAGAGGTCACTTTAAAATAAGAAATCAGCAGTGCCAGACAGTGTGGGAAATTGTAAGAAATAATAATTAGAAAATTGAGTATAGTAAAAAAGGAAGACTGGTGACCAATGTGCAGGTCAAACATATGTGCAGAATGAAGTCAAGCAGAAAAAAAAATGCTTAAGTTATTCAACATGTCACATTAGGATTGGAATGAGATGGTGTATTAAATTCAGACTTTGAGCTTTAATTTATTGAAGTGACGTGAGGATAGCTTAGCCAGGATTTACTGATCTGAATAGACTTTGGATTTTTCTGCCCATTTAATATTTATTGTGCAGGTATTTTTGCTTTTGCAAATGAACATTGTAGAGAACAAAGTACTAAGAAAATGTTGAAGCCTTCACTGTGGCACAGTGTTTTCAAGACTTTGGACGTTTTTCTCCAGGTACCCTGGCTTTCCTCTCATATCCTCTAAATGTGTATGTCAAAGTGATTGGAGAGTTTAAATTAGACCCTGTATAAGTGAATAGGGGAATGGCAGCACTCTTTGAAGGACTGGTTCCAGTTTGTACCAGTTGCTGCCATGATGTTAAACTGAATGAGTATATGGAAACATGTAAGGAGGGATGGAAGGATAGATGAAACATTCACTAAGAAACCACTATGAAGCTGTTAGGGTTAGTTGAAATCTAATTCATATAAATAAAATTATAATTTGTCTGTTTGTTTGTTCACCAATCATGCAAAAATGGCTGAGCATATTTTCACAAAGTTATGAATGTGTATTGTCTTTGTACCAGCTTCAATATAAGCTTTATGACATTGTGGGGAGAGAAGTTATAACAGAGGGGATAAGTGAAAAAACAGTTCCGCCTTTGGGACTGCAATTCCTATCAGGCATCACAAGTGTATGCTGGGGCTGATGGGAGGAGACGGGCCAAAGTGGGATCTCATCTATGACTGCAGGTAGAGAATTTTCTCTTCAACTAATCTGGGTATCACTTTTATTATCTCACAGGATTACCGCTTTTGTCTAAGAATATATGTCATTTTCTCTCATTGTGGGTTGTGTCTAGCCGTGCTGAATTTCTAAACAGCAGTTGTCCCCCATTTATTTTCATCTAGACCCTATCCTGAGAAAAATATACAGGTCCAAAAGAGATGCCGGATGTTGCCAAACCATTATGGTGCAATGTTTCTTTCTTTTAACCACCCAAACTCTTTTAAAATTGTAAAACAATCTTTTGAGGAGGTTTCGTGTTTGCAAAATCACATGCAAAAAAAAGTTTAGCGTCAATTTTGTGAAACTGCATATGAACGGAAACCCGGATGTTTTGCTCACCGCTGTCTGTTATTTTGTGATGTTATATCAGCCATAACCAATAAGCGACAATCAGGCTGCAGGACAAGCAAAGCGGTGGCCAGCGTTGTGCTGGTCAAGCATGCAGAAAAGTATTTCTGAAACTTTGAAGTGAACTGATGACACTAAATTTTTTATCAAAGGAAAACCTTACGTCATATTGTTACTAAGTGTGACAGAGATGATGAAACAGAATGAAATAAGATTTTCTAGCACATGCAAAGTCGCTATTCAGAATATGGTGGAATGATAATGAGTGAAGGTGACAATAGTAACTTCTACTACTTCTTAATGGTATACATTTATCTAAGTCCATTTAATGATGAGGTACTACTTCTCTGGCAGAGAAAATGTCTATCAGACTGTAGTTTTGCGATCTGAAATGGAAGACTTGCTGAGAATAGAAGCTGCCACTTAACTTACTTGAATGAGTCCACCGAGTAAGTAAGAATAAATTTTCATATACAGAACCTTATCTGAAATTGCATATATTCCTTTACTACAGTATTATTCATAATACCCAAAGTAAAGCAAACGTTTTTGTCTGTTAATCTGTACAGTTTGCATTTATATTAACCAGTATCTACCAGTATATTATCAACCAGTAATAGCGCACTGCATGATAACGTGCAGTGAATACATTTGACGTGAGCATTTCTAGTTTTCATTCTCATTATCTGTACGTTTAACATTCGTTTGCTCAGAGGTTGATGCGCTTGCTGCTTCCTGAGCAGCTCTTCTTTTCTCCACCCTAACAGCCGTTTCTTCTCTTCTTTTGTCAGCCTCTTTTCGTGTTAAAATTGATTAACTCAGTGTTTGTGTTGCAATTACTTAGTACGTTTTCCTTCAATCTGCCTGAAGAATGAATATGAAGAGGTAGGGGAAGTGACAGTGAAGGTGGTAGGGATGAGAACGGCGCCGATACGCATGCGCCACATGGCCGCCCTGCTGACCGCTGCCGAGAGTTAATTCTACAATAAAATAAAATAAAAAAAAAAGAGGAATAACCTTGGAGGTCAATCATCACCGCGAAAGCGGATAGTAGATGTCATGTAGTATATGTGTACCAAATTTCAGGTCAATAGTTTAAACAGTTTGCGAGCTACTGGTGATTTAAAATCCTGGACAAACAAATGAACAGCTACGGTAGCGTATTATATATCTCAATACCTTTGAATGCAATGTACCCATGTAGAGTAATGTTATTCTGCATTCATCTGAAATTCTGTACTGAGGCTGACACAAATAAAACACCTTATATAAGTGCAACTTACCAAAAGTTACAAAGAGCACCTATTCACACAAATCGCTGTTAGACATTATGGACATTATGCATTTGATGAGTGAGACAGAGAAAGAGACAGGACAGTACGCACTTGCCTCACTCTTTCTTATCTCTCAAAAGAAAGTATGAGTGAGCAAGAATATAGGAAACAGCCATCCATTCATCTTCTAAGCCCAGTTTATCTTGAGCAGGGTCATAGGGAAGCTTTTGGAAGTATATGTCTCATAAATTCTAGCGATAATGCCTGTTGAGTGAGACAGACCAATGTCATGAGAAAAGTTCTACTACCATAGGAGAAACCTATTAAGGTACACTGTGAAGGAAATGTTGCCTTGTTGAAATGAAAGAAAGGGAAAAGGAGTAATAAAAAGGAGACATTTTAAGAATAAAAGGGGACAGGCAAACACTTGTGGTCAGAAGGCAAGCAATGGTCAAACACCCATTCTAAAATGCCCAAACATAATCCAAAAAGCAGTTATCAAAAAAGCATTGCAAAGGGTATAAGAGACCTAGAAAGAAAAGATCCTAACTAATACTTTTTTAAGTTTATCCATAAGTTTGTCTCTCTGAAGCTGTGTAAAGTCACCTTAAATGGGCAGGATGTAACGTCATAACATGTCACTTGACTTCCGAGTTACATGACCACCAAATAGCCTAGTGACAATAAAGAACATAACTACACACATGCAGAAACACTCACAGATTGGCAGCAAACATTTAAAAATCAGAGCACGAAATGGCATTGGCAGCATAAGAATTAAAGAAAATAGGTACTTGTAAAGCAACATATGTCCAGAAATGATCAATAACATACAAATAATGAGAATCTTTGCAAAGCCCTCCTCCTTAAGAACAGGCTCTGAATTTACTCGTCTGGTTTTGCTGGATGAGATCTACTGTATAAAACTGGCACAAAATGCAAAGGACAAGGGCATCAGAAGCAGAGACCCAGGACCTATCTTCAACCCCATGACCTTCTCACTGAACTAAATATTGTGATGTCCTCTAGAGCCTCATCTCTTAAAGACAGGAATTTTCTGAATCCTCAATTGTTGATCCCTATCTACTATTATTGATGGCAGAGGTTGAAGAGGTCGAGACAAAGAAGAGGTAAATACTAACCGCAGGCCTTTTGAGGACATCATAGCAATAGTGAAAAATGCTGATTAGAAATGTCAAAAAGCAAATAGAGGAGAATATTGATGAAAATTCCGAAGTCATTCTGAAGAGGTTCTTTTAGCATTTAGCCACGTGGCGATGGTCAAAAAGGACATGAAGTGTATTAAATACAGTAAGGAAGAATAACATATACAAAAAAGAAGCTCAGACTCTTTCGGTTCTTATTTTTCTGACGTTTTATCTGTCCTCTACAGGTATTAATTAAGTACTAAATGATTTTGAGATTACTAAGAGAGAAACACTAAAACTACAAAAGAGGAATTCAAATACATTGCTACAACCAGATCACATTTATACATGAGTGATCAAGAAAGCTATTGATTACATATCCCACATATCCTTAACATATATTTGCTGGAAATATATGCATTCTAAAGAAATTCCTAAAGATTAGAAGCTGGTAAATACAGTATCACCCCATTATATGAAAATGTTGATGGAAGTGGCCTTGGTTACCAGAGGCTAATTAAGTTAAATGTCAATCACTGGTAAATGAAAGGAAACAGGTATTTCATTTAATTTAAAGACAACATTAAGCAAAACATATTAAGTGCAAGTGTAATAGCAGACAATGAAAGTTTAGAAAACAAGTGTGAATTTTATAAAAAAAAAGAACAAGAACTCATGATCAAAGGGGCACGTTTATCTTTATATTTATCAAAATAATTTATTGTGAAGTGTTTTCCCAATGAATTTGAGAAAAAAACAGTCAGTGGCTAGTGGCTGGGATGGAGCTGGATACAGTCTGCACAGCACAGAAGGTAAGTAAGCAATAAGTGACGTACGAGGTACAGCCACCAGCCATATTCCATATTTAAAAGCTGTTTGAAAAAGTATTTTTCTCCATGGCTGAACCAGCTCTGAGAAACATGGCACAGCATTATTTGTCACTATATATATATATATATATATATATATATATATATATATATATTGTGGCAGTAGGGGGCGCTAGTGCTCCCTTGAACCCTCAGGGATGACTCCAGACACAGGGTAAAAGTCCAAGACTTTTTATTCTTTTCCACCGTGCACAAAGCACCTTCCACACTACTCATACACTATGAAATACAACAAATAAACAATATTCTCTCTCCTCCTCACCCAGACACTGCTCCTCTCCCACCCAGCACAGCTCAGTGTCTGGACAGAGGCACCATCCTTTTATAGCCCCTGACCCGGAGGTGTTTCTGTCCCATCAGTCCATAGTTCCTAATTCCTTCCGCGTCAGGGCAATCAGTCCTTTTATTCAACCCAGGAGCACGACATTTCTTCCCGTCACGTGACCGTGACGTACTCCTGGGTCATACGGCATCACAGGGCCCATAAGCCCCCCCACAGCGACTCCTGGTGGTCCCCAAGATATCCAGCAGGGCTGTGTATAAACACTACAAAGTCCATAAGGCCCTGCTGGACCTCGGGCACGATCCTGCTGTCGGGAGAGCTCCTCCTGGCGGCCTGGGGGTGCGGACTGGCATGGGAAGCCGGCAATCCTCCACAATATATATATTGTGGACACACACACACTGGAAGCTGGGCACACAGTGAATGGCGTAGCCGCGCATGATAAGCAAATAAAGGACAGCATTGCTGGGGAGCGTGCTGATTGGGTAGTTGCGGCCGCGCACATACAATCCATTGCTGGGGAGACGCCACGCATACTGCCCCGTGCATGTTTACTAACTAACTATCTACTATCAACATGCCACCCAAAAAAAAAGGACACGTCAAGTAGGACAAAAGACACAGACACTCAAATCGTATATAGGCAACATCTCCTGGAAGAACGGTCAGCTCAGCAAGTAAACATCAACAAAAGAAAGGCTGAAAGACAAAGAAAAATACGAGCAAATAGATCGATTGTAAAAAAGAAAATGAGTGTCAGAATATTCCCCGTATTGATTTGGCTCTATCCACTACTGATTTACCCTTTACCATAAGAAGGCAACAATTTCCAGTTACATTAGCCTTTGCCTAACAATTAATAAAGCTCAAGGGCAAACCTTAGAAAAAGTTGCCATTTATTTGCCAGAACCAATTCAGCCACGGTCAGTTATATGTTGCATTAATCAAGAGTTAGAAGTTTTACAGATGTTGGTGTCAATGTTGTAGATGGTCCTGAACAAGAGTGTTTACAAAAAATGTTGTCTATAATGAAATTTTATTGAAAAATTTCCTGAGGTAAAAAAATAAAAACATTTTCCTAAATATCTTCTTCATATATTGTGTATTACAGATTGTTATAAAGTTTTACACTAAGGCAATATTAATTATACTTACTGTAGTGTCATATACGTTTCTATTTTTAATATTATTTTACTTTTACTTTAGGCTTCTTGCAAAAATATTTTTAACAAAAAAATTAAGACAACAAACAGAATGAGGTCAAGGTCCCTTGCCATTTAAAATAGACTGTTCTTAATAATGTTTATGCAATACTGTTCTAGCGCCCGTTACTGTAACGGGCTTAATGTCTAGTATATATATATATATATATATATATACATGTTACATAGTTTACTGTCAAATAATGCAAACAGTACGGGACATGTGTTACACCCTTATTTGGGTTCATCAGGCGTATACACTCCACTGCACTCCTGGCAGACCAACCACATACGTTACCTGGTAGGTAACCACCCATACAATCAGATCGGGACTCAGACTACGGATGCTATGAATATATATATATATATATATATATATATATTAGCAAAATACCCGCGCTTCACAGCGGAGAAGTAGTGTGTTAAAGAAGTTATGAAAAAGAAAAGGGAACATTTTAAAAATAATGTAGCATGATTGTCAATGTAATTGTTTTGTGACTGTTATGAGTGTTGCTGTCATCAAGGATTTGATGATCATTATTTCTTTCAATCAGGTTCGTATTTGGAGGATGTGTTGTGTTCAAGTTACATTCCGTGTTTGTCAACCGTTGTAAAAATAACAGGTTTCATTTGAAGTGTTCACTACTCAAATCAGTACTGGTGAATCTAATATTTAGCGGCAGCGTGCCTAAGAACTTAATTTAAACTTAAGCTGTACACCTTGCTTTCCTGTTGATATGTCTACAAAGGCTTGTTCAGCTTCAGAGGGTTGTTCCTTTCTTACTGCATCAATAAACAGCTCGTCTTCCTCTTTATCTGAGACATCACACATTGCATGCACGGGTTTACCTTTCCCAGTCCTGCAAACTTTAGCGAAGTGGTGCAATTTACCATATTTTTTACACTGTCTTCCTTTAGCTGGACATTGACTTTTTCCACCGTGTGCTTTGTTTCTGCAGTAGGTGAACTTATGAATATGCATGTATGCGTCAGTCGGTTCATATTCTTTTGCTGCCTTCTCAATTGTGTAATGCATTTTTTGTTCAGCGCTCTTTGGAGCTCTTGCTTGTTGTCTGCGTACTGCGTTCACAGTCAGTTCATGTGAGCGCTCGGAGTACATGCATCGAAGCTTCTCAGCTGTGCTTGTGCTATCTCGTGCGATCTCGCGATTTCCACGGCTTTATTTAATGTTAGCTCAAACAACTAAAAGTTGTATTTTGCAAATATCGTATTTGTCTTAGGCATGACAAACGCCAGCAGCAATGTTTCTTTGAACCTATTTTAAAGGTAAGCATTACATCCTGCCTTCCTATTCGTTTGCATAAGCACAGTCCTTCACCAGCAATTTTAACTCCATTACAGCAATTTTAACTCTGTTACAAAGTGATCAAAAGTCTCGTTTATACTCTGCGTCTTCTCATTAAACTTGTATCTTGCGAATATCGTATTCGTCGTAGGCATGACAAACACCAGCGGCAGCCTGTCTGTGAACTTAATTGAAACTTTAGGTTTACACCGCGCTTTGTTTCCGAAGTAGCTGCACTTCTGAATATGCTTGTATGCGTCACTCGCTTCATATTCTTTTGCTGCCTTCTCAATTGTGTAATGTGTTATTTGAAAAGGTTTCATTCATCGAAAGTGATCACTACCGAAATCAGTACTCGTGAATCTAAGATGTTTAGCTTAAGCTGTAATGAGGCTGCCAAATTTCAGCCTTCCACCTACACGGGAAGTTAGAGAATTAGTGATGAGTCAGTGAGTGAATGAGTGAGTCAGTCAGTGAGGGCTTTGCCTTTTATTAGTATATATATATATATATATATATATATATATATATATATATATATATATATATATATATATATATACTAATAAAGGGCAAAGCCCTCACTCACTCACTCACTCACTGACTGCTGCTGCTGCTGCTTATAGGTCTTCGTAGCCACAAACCAGTCCCAATGTACATTCTGATCCTTGTCCACTGCCAAAAGCAGCAACAATGGGCATATAAGCATCAGAACTGAACCATGGAGCAATGGAAGAAGGTTGTTGAGTCTGATGAATCAGGTTCTCTTTTAGATCATGTGAATGGCTGGTGTGTGGATGTTTTTTATCTGAGTAAGAGATGGCAGAAGGATGCACAGTGTGACAAACGGAAGCCAGCAAGGTCAGCATAATGCTCTTGGCAAAATTCTTCTACGAAACCTTGGGTTCTGGCATTCAAGTCGCTGTTATTTGCCGTGTACCATTTCCGTACCACAATATACCCTGACAGCAGTGGCATCCTTCAGCAGGATAATGCACCCTGCTACACTGCAAGAATTGCTCAGGAATGGTTTGAGAAAAATGACAAAGAGTTCAAGGTGTTGACTTGGCTTTCAAATTCCCCAGATCTCAATCCAATCCATGGAAGCCTCACCTCACAATATTCAGGACTTCAAGGATCTGCAGCTAGCATCTTGGTGAAAGACACCACAGGATACCTTCAAAGGTCTTGTGGAGATCATGCCTTGATGAGTCAGAGCTGTTTTGGGGGCACAAGATGGGCCTACACAATATTAGGCAGGCAGTTTTAACGTGGTGGCCAATCAGTGCATTGCATAGTTTAAATATTAAGCACAAGTAGGTCAAGTGTAATGAGTTCAGGGTCCTAAAAGGAGGTAGACCTGGGATTACACTTGCACTCTGTTCATTTTTCAATTTCTTACCTTCAAGACCACATTGCCTACTAATCTTTGGCAGTCACTGAAAATAATTAAAAATTCAGGGGACAGAAGATATATGTACAATTTTTCTTTGTTCTGAACCTGACAATAATCTAATTTTGTTTATTCTGAGGTTCAGTAATTGACAACGAATACCCCAGCCACAGAGGATGCACAAACCAGTGTGTTTCTTTGTGCCAGTCCCAAGCCCGGATAAATGGGGAGGGTTATGTCAAGAAGGGCATCTGGTGTAAAATTTTGCCAAATCAATATGCGGACAACAATACAAATTTCTATACTGGATCAGTCGAGCCCCGGGTTAACAATGACTGCCACCGGTACTGTTAGCCAACAGGGTGCTAGCGGAAATTGGGCTACTGTTGGCTGAAGAAGAAGAAGGAGAAGAAGATGGGGGAGACATGTCTGGAACCAGGAGGAGAGGAGGAAAGTAAAGAGAGTGGAACTGAGGGTGGGAACTTTGCATGTTGGCAGTATGACTGGTAAGGGGAGAGAGTTAGCAGATATGATGGAGAGAAGGAAGGTTGATATATTGTGCGTACAAGAGACTAAATGGAAGGGGAGTAAGGCGAAGTGGATCGGAGGTGGATTCAGATTGTTCTATCATGGTGTGGATGGAAGGAGAAATGGGGTAGGAGTTATTCTGAAGGAACAGTATGTCAAGAGTGTCCTGGAGGTGAAAAGAGTGTCAGGTAGAGTAATGATTATGAAGCTGGAAATTGCAGGTGTGATGATGAATGTTGTTAGTGCATATGCACCACAAGTTGGATGTGCAATGGATGAGAAAGAAGATTTTGGAGTGAGTTGGATGAAGTGATGAGCAGTGTACCCAAGGGACAGAAAGTGGTGATTGAAGCGGATTTCAATGGGCATGTTGGTGAAGGGAACAGTGGAGATGAGGAGGTGATGTGTAGGTATGGTTTCAAGGAGAGGAATGATGAAGGTCAGAGGATAGTGGATTTTGCCAAAAGGATTGACATGGCTGTGGTGAGTATTTATTTTAAGAAGAGGGAGGAACATAGGGATACGTACAAGAGTGAAGGAAGATGCACACAGGCAGATTACATCCTATGCAGAAGAGTTGATCTGAAGGAGAATGAAGACCGCAAAGTGGTGGCAGGGAAAACTGAAGTTAAGCAGCATAGGATGGTGGTCTGTAGGATGACATTGGAGATCAAGAAGAGGAAGAGAGTGAGGGCAGAGCCAAGGATCAAATGGTGGAAGTTGAAAAAAGAAGACTGCAAGGTTGAGTTTAGGGAGAAGGTGAGACAGGCACTGGGTGGCAGTGAAGAGTTACCAGACAGCTGGGAAACTACAGCAGATGTAATAAGGGTGACAGCAAGAAGGGTGCTTGGGGTGACATCTGGAAAGAGGAAGGAGAAAAAGGAAACCTGGTGGTGGAATGAGGAAATACAGGAGAGTATACAGAGGAAGAGGATGGCAAAGAAGAAGTGGGATAGTCAGAGAGATGCAGAAAGTAGACAAGAGTACAAGGAGATAAGGCACAAGGTGAAGAGAGAGGTGGCGAAGGCTAAAGAAAAGGCGTATGATGAGTTGTATGAGAGGTTGGACACTAAGGAGGAAGAAAAGGACCTGTACCGATTGGATAGACAGAGGGACCGAGCAGGGACCGAGCAGATGGAAAAAGTAATGGAAACATACTCACAAGTGAGGAGAGTGTGTTGAGCAGATGGAAAGAGTACTTTGAAAGGCTGATGAATGAAGAGAAAGAGAGAGAAGAAGTTTGATGATGTGGAGATAGTGAATCAGGATGTGCAATGGATTAGCAAGGAGGAAGTAAGGACAGCTATGAAGAGGATGAAAAATGGAAAGGCCGTTGGTCCAGATGACATACCTATGGAAGCATGGAGGTGTTTAGGAGAGATGGCAGTGGAGTTTTTAACCAGATTGTTTAATGGAATCTTGGAAAGTGAGAGGATGCCTGAGGAGTGGAGAAGAAGTGTACTGGTGCCGATATTTAAGAATAAGGGGGATGTGCAGGACTGCAGTAACTACAGGGGAATAAAATTGATGAACCACAGCATGAAATTATGGGAAAGAGTAGTGGAAGCTAGGTTAAGAAGTGTGGTGATGATTAGTGAGCAGCAGTATGGTTTCATGCCAAGAAAGAGCACCACAGATGTACTGTTTCCTCTGAGGATGTTGATGGAGAAGTTTAGAAAAGGTCAGAAGGAGTTGCATTGTGTCTTTGTGGACCTGGAGAAAGCATATGACAGGGTGCCTCGAGAGGAGCTGTGGTATTGTATGAGGAAGTCGGGAGTGGCAGAGAAGTATGTAAGAGTTGTACAGGATATGTACGAGGGAAGTGTGACAGTGGTGAGGTCTGCGGTAGGAGTGATGGATGCATTCAAGGTGGAGGTGGGATTACATCAGGGATCGGCTCTGAGCCCTTTCTTATTTGCAATAGTGATGGACAAGTTGACAGATGAGATTAGAAAGGAGTCCTCGTGGACTATGATGTTTGCTGATGACATTTTGATCTGTAGCAATAGTAGGGAGCAGGTTGAGGAGACCCTAGAGAGGTGGAGATATGCTCTAGAAAGGAGAGGAATGAAGGTCAGTAGGAACAAGACAGAATACATGTGTGTAAATGAGACAGAGGTCAGTGGAATGGTGAGGATGCAGGGAGTAGAGTTGGCAAAGGTGGATGAGTTTAAATACTTGGGATCAACAGTACAGAGTAATGGGGATTGTGGAAGAGAGGTGAGAAAGAGAGTGCAGGCAGGGTGGAATGGGTGGAGAAGAGTGTCAGGAGTAATTTGTGATAGACGGGTATCAGCAACAGTGAAAGGGAAGGTCTACAGGATGGTAGTGAGACCAGCTATGTTATATGGGCTGGATACGGTGGCACTGACCAGAAAGCAGGAGACAAAGCTGGAGGTGGCAGAGTTAAAGATGCTAAGATTTGCTTTGGGTGTGACGAGGATGAACAGGATTAGAAATGAGTACATTAAAGGGTCAGCTCAAGTTGGACGGTTGGGAGACAAAGTCAGAGAGGCGAGATTGCGCTGGTTTGGACATGTGCAGAGGATATATGCTGAGTATATTGGGAGAAGGATGCTAAAGATACAGCTGCCACAGAAGAGGAAAAGAGGAAGGCCTAAGAGAAAGTTTATGGATGTGGTGAGAGAGGAAATGCAGGTGATGGGTGTAACAGAACAAGATGCAGAGGACAGAAAGATATGGAAGAAGATGATCCACTGTGGCATCCCCTAACGGGAGCAGCCGAAAAAAGAAGAAGTAATTGACAACAAATAGTTCTGTGATATTTGTGTACATTTGCACACTTTGTTATTGAATTTCACTTGAATTTCATGTATTACTGCTCTATATTTGTCTGATAAGCTCTTTGAAACCTATAAGCCCCAGAAAGATCAATCCTGCAGAAAATCCTAAACAAAATACATCTTTTTTGATCATCATTTATGGAAACTGATGCATGTTTTGCAATGTGCGGGGCCCAAATCCTGGAATGGTCACAATTATGCTGACTTCCAGAGATAATTCATACCAGAGCTTCGATCTGTAAAAGCAGCCAGAGGCTTCTGCTGTGTTATAAATCTGTGGCGGTAATAAACCAGCTTTTTTTTGCTTTAAGTGGATTGTTTTCTTCTTTAATTTTACGTTTTGGGCACCTTACCAGGTTCCCTGTTGAGAAGAGGAACAGCAGCAGGAGAAAAAGAAAAAGCGGCTTCCACTGCAAAATCGATAAAGAGGCAGAAAAATAACAATTTTGTTACAGAAGCAGAGCTCCAAGTTTCTGATGACTTCACTGCTTGGGAATGCAGCTGAAATCCTCTCCAATGGGAACACGACTCCACCAGTTTATTATTTCAGCACTTAGCTGACATCTCTAAGAGATTTAGCCATCTTGACAGGAAACGTTCACAGACCACGGCCTGGGATGTGAGGTCAGGTAAGAAGCACGCCTGCCACATGACAGACACTCTTAATGCACATGCTGAGTATGGTATTGCTGGTCTGTCCATTAAGTGACAGTCTAATAGCCCCTTTATCAAACAAATTGTCATCTTTAGATGCAGCCTTTAATTGTGTAAAGCTAGCTAAGGATGAAGTAATAACCATAAAACCATGATTTTACATATTAGCTTTCCTAGTGTATACAATTACCACAGTGGGCTGGCGCCCTGCCCAGGGTTGGTTTCCTTACCTTGTGCCCCTTGTTGGCTGGGATTGGCTCCAGCAGACCCCCGTGACCTGTAGTTAGAAATTAGCGGGTTGGATAATGGATGGATAGTGTATACAATCATGTATATGTTTGTAATAGGAAGAGTGCCACTGCTTAAATAAAGGGTCACTTTGAGCTATAGCATAGAGCACTAAGCAGGGACCAACCTTTGGTGGCATGTCAGTCCATCGTAAGGCACAATTACTAACAAACCCATATTAGTCTTTAGGCTGGAGGAAGAAATGTATTGCATATTGTAACTGGTAGGGGTTGCAAGGATATCCTAGAGACACGAGTCTTTATTAGTTCTTAAAGTCCAGGCATTATGCTGTCTCATCCACCTTACTAAAAGGACAAGTGTCTGTGTGTGTGCCTGTGTATTTGGGTGTCCAGATTCTAAGGTTAGGAAAAAAATGTAGAAATTGACAAAGCATGTAGAAGAAGGTTAAAAAAAAATCAAAGAGATCAAATAAGCTCCTAAAAACAAGAAAATTGATCTTCTCTGCCAATTCTATTGTTCAATATTATACGCTGACAACAACAACGTGGTTGCAATTTCCTTGCACCCTCTTGGGCCACAAGAATAAGGTATATAGTTATAATGCTAATGACTGATATGGTGGGTAACGGATGAGTGAAGACACATACACTTTGGAAAACCAAAGCTCTGAAGCGATTAGTCTAGATTTGCAAAACTTGGCCAATGCAGTAGTGACTCCCGCCACATTTTCCTAGCAAAACATTTTAACTATACGTGTTCAGTTTAACAAGCAACACTAAGAGGAAGCAGTAAAAAAAGGTAAAGGCTACCACTAAAGAAAGGGATTAGGTGTGTATTATTATACCAGACCAAATGTACAACCCATGTATCAAATAAATAACATGATGTCTATATAGATTACTTAGATTTCAACCTGTCTTTGACAAGTACCAAAGCTGATTTATTTAATAACAGAAGACATAGGTCTAGCACCCCTCTTTCTATAGTTCTTCTAAACATTTTCCCCTCAGAGATGCCTGAAGTTGACTCAAGCTACGTCAACACTACTATGTTCTACATCTAGAATCTGTGCTTTCAAAAGTCTAGGTTCTTAATTGTACACCAAACCAAGTGTTTTTTAGAAGTATGTGGTTCTGGAGAGGGTCTCAATTTTATGAGGTTAAAAACATCTGGGTAGTGTGGATGAAAGGCGAAAACAGAGACTAATGTGTAGACATAACCTCTGTCCTTTTAATGAGGTCAGCTGAACTGCTGTCCATCATGACCCGTGGCCTTTAAAATCCCTCACCAGGAGTGTAACTGGAACGGATGGTTTTAATATGGCCTTATGGACCTTGGGTATGATCTGGCACCTGGCACTTCACTTGACCACTCCAATTACATTTTGAAAACCAGACGTTGCTGCAAATTGCACTTTTAATTTTTCCCAGTTCAACCTCAGTGTAAGGAAAACTTATATATCTGAATGACAAGCGGATAATACTATCCAATACAGCTTGCATGGCACATTCAGTAATGACTGAGAAATATCCGATCATTCAGCAAGTTCACATTCAAAAGTTCCAGTGGCTAAAATCCCGAGGGTGGACAGAACTTGAAAAGGATAAGGTGGAGCACAATTCTTTAAAGTCTGCCTTTGTAAAGCCGGCATCAGTTCAGTACATAGCTCTAAGAGGAAAGCCCTTGGAAATCAAAATCGACTTATAAGCTAGTCATTATCATCTATAAATACGCGCTCTCTTCTAATTCTTCCATTTGCAATGTCTTCTAACAACGGTAAAGCAGCCGTGGTAGTTGGAAAAGTTTGTCCATTCTGTTCACCATTATATTATTACAGAATGATTACTATCAAGTGAATTAAATTTGTATATGATATGCAATTAATTTAAGTGTATTTGATAAAAACCGCATCATATATATGAATCTCAAAAAGAAATTCAGACAACAGAAACAGTAGCACTGCTTTGACGCTGGGTGTTGCCAGTTTGCAAAACTGAGCAGAAACTTACATACGCAAGGGGGAACTGTGCGCCAAGTTTAGTTTTTATACATCTCGAAGTGAGCATGGAAATGGGCGTACACAACATTTTTGTGCGTACGTACTGTTTATACATGAGGCCCCAGAGGAGTGTGAGGAAGAACGGGTCAAAGCCCCGTGTTAAATGTTCTAAACATTGTGCAACAAGCACAAGGACAACCAAACACTTTGCCCTTGGTTTACTGTATATCGGATACAGCAGAGCAGCTATGAAGCTGGCCTTCTGCCGCGCTATAAGAGATGGTGAATTGCCAACAACCCCGGTCACAATAATATACATATTTTCCCCATATTCATTATAACAAAATTTCCATTATAAAAAAATATTTTTATTGTCCCATGAATTTTATTACAACAGCATTTAAAATAAAACACACAATCCCTGGTGAAGCCTCATCACTTAAAGCATTGTGTATGTAATGTCCTTATTTTTTTATCACATTACTAAACTTTTTCATATGCGTGCTAATATCGTCCTTCTCTGTCTACTTTATCTATTTTTGTCAAATCAGTCTGAAAGGGCCTCAAAGTCTCTTCTGTTTTCCATTAAGGAAGGAATAGACAGTGCATCAGCCCAAACATGCCGATGAGGAGCCCAAGGCATACCATACTAGGGAGCCAGCAAACCATGAAGGTCAAAAAGTTGACTTTTCCATTCAATCACATGACCCCAAGAGGATGTAAAAGGGAAATGGAGAAACAGAAGGGCAGCTGACCTAAGGACTCTCACCCTGAGATCTTGCTCCATGCTTTATTACCATAAGAAAAAAGAGATGTTCTCCCCCCAAATAACTGGGAAGGAATTTATTCCACTAGGTGCCATTCTGTTTAACAAGATAAACAAACATAACCAGCATTGCTGGATTTCAGTACTATGCCTAGTATCCTATTGATTATTTTGGTCATGATAAGATATCACAATGTTCACAAATCCATTTAATCCAGTTCAGGGCCAGAGTCTGTCCCGGCAGCATTGGGCACAATCCAGGAACCTCACGCACACACCTACATTCACACTCACATGGGGCCCAGCTGAAGATCAGTATTTATTTATAGTAATTCCAGTGTGTTCAGACCAAAGTATGTATGAATATATAGTTACTTATTTACGTAGTTATCTAATTATTTATATATTTATTTATTTAAAGAGCTTCTATAAAGAGCCAAATGTCCCCCTTGGGACAAAATAAAGTTTTATCTATCTATCTATCTATCATATAGTGCCTTTCCTATCTATCTATCTATCTATCTATCTATCTATCTATCTATCTATCTATCTATCTATCTATCATATAGTGCCTTTCCTATCTATCTATCTATCTATCTATCTATCTATCTATCTATCTATCTATCTATCTATCTATCTATCTATCTATCTATCTATCTAATTGATCACAAATGTCTTTGGGATATGGAAGAAAAACTGGAGATACAAGAAAGAAACACAGGCAGACACAGGATTCAAACCCAGGATGCTAGATCTGTGAGACCTTAAATGCTGCTGTTTACTATATTTCTGTGCCCTAGATTCCATCATTCAAATGAGCTGCTTCAGAAACCGGTTGCAGGGGTGCATGGTTTCTAACTTGGTTATGGGTAAATCAAATGGTCTTTCTGAGGATAGCAATTTAAGACAGCATAAAATTAACATGAATCCATTAGGCTGGCACTGATACTATAAACTCACTGGCCACTTTATGAGGTACATCTGTTCAAATGGTTGTTAATTCAAATATCTAATCAGCCAATCACATGGCAGCAACTCAATGCATTTTGGCATGTAGACATTGTCAAGACAACATGCTGAAGTTCAAACCAATCAACGGAATGGGGAAGACAGGTGATTGAACATGACATAGTTGTTGGTGCCAGACCAGCTGTTGTGAGTATTTCAGGAATTGCTACTCTGCTGGGATTTTCATGCATAATCAGAGAATGGTTCACAAAAAGCGAAAACATCCAGTGAGTGGCAGTTCTCTGGGTAAAAATGTCTTGTTGATGCTAGAGGTCAGAGGAGAATGGCCGGAGAGGTCTGAGCTGATAGAAAAGCAACAGCAACTCAAATAACCACTCATTATGACTGAGGTATGCAGAAGAGCATCTCTGACCACAAAACACATCGAACCTTGAAGCAGAAGGACTACAGAAGCAGGAGACCACCTAAGAAGAGATAGCTAAGGCTACAATTCACATGGGCTCACCAAAATTGGACAACAGAAGACTGGAAAAACAATACCTGGTCTGATGAGTCTCAATTTTGGTCATAATTTGGCATCAACAACATGAAAGCATGACTCTATCCTGCCTTGCATCAACAATTCAGATGTGTGGTGGTGGTGGTGTAATGGTGTGGGGGATATTTTCTTGACACATTTTGGGCTCCTTAGTACCAACTGAGCATTGTTTAAATGCCACAGGCTACCTGAGTATTGTTGCTGACCATGTTCATCCCTTTATGACTGAAGCGTACCCATCTTCTGAGCAGGATAACACATTATGTCACAAAGTGCAGATCATCTCTAACTGGTTTCTTGAACATGACAATGAGTTCACTGTACTCAAATGGCCTCCACAGTCACCAGATCTCAATCCAATAGGCAACCTTTGGGATGTGGTGGAAGAGGAGATTCGCATCATGGATGTGCAGACGACAAGCCTGCAGCAACACCATAATGCTATCAAATCACTATGGAAACTGGTTTTTGGTGATTTGATCAAAGTCTTTGTTACAAAATAATCTGGGCAAGTACTATTTTGAAAAGCAGACATATGTCTGTTTTCATATACAGAATGGGTTATGCAGTATTTAATGTTCCTGCTTTTGTTGGCTTTTGCAATAGAGACCAACAATTGACTTTACACACCTTGGCTTGTGATTGTTACTTGTCATCTGTGCAGAAATGGCTAATTAAAGATACAAGCTATGACACAGCATACTTGGTGTGTCATAATATCAAAGTTGTTTGTTTCTGTTTTTCAGATTTATGCCGTTCACTTTAAAGCCAAGACTCTAATAGTAATTTACTGTACTCCGTGTGACAATGAGACCTTGAAGTTGATGTGCACTCAATGTATTTTATTTAGGTATTGTCCCAATAATGCGTCTAGCCCAGGGGTCCCCACCCTCTTTAATCTTGGCCTGGATAGATGGATTTAGCTGCTACATTATCATTATGACTTTTTATGTGTGTTTTCTAAAGCTAGTGTAGCAGAGCTGAAATGGAGTGAGCCTGCTACACCTTCACCATCAAAAGTGCAATTAGTTACCTACGCCAACAGAATCCTTTTACTTTACTGGTTAATAATGGCTGCTTTCTTGTGCATCAGATACTCAGTGGAGATAACTCACAAGGTGGGCACTGGTTGTTCAAAGATAATTGGTTACACTGATTAAGAATAAATAAAAAACAAATTAATCATAATCCCAGAAACAATGCTAAAAGAAAATAAAAAAGTGAGTGTCCGTTCCATCGAACAGATTACTTCGAATGCCTTATACAAATGAAGGCATCAGAGCAGCACATCACAGCTGTGGTTTGACAGAATAAACATTCAAGTTGACACCAGTCAGGAAACCACATTTTGCGTCATAAAGATAAAATCAGCAGAAGTCACCATGTGAGTAAACCTGCAGAACCCATTAGTTACAGTAACACACACAGACGGCTTTGCTTTTTTTATCTGTCTTGTCTAGTGGGCCTAATGTCACTGCATAATATATGTTCTACTTTAACTTGGTAGACAGTCCTTCTAGATGTAGGTAAATATTTTTATGGCTCATCATAAATTTAACTTGCACTGAATATACAGTCAGGCGCTGAAGGCCACAAGTAAAATAAAAAGAGTTTCAATAATAAAACTCTGCCTAACACACATCACACATCATGGCCAAATCATAAACAACTGCTGTCCTGGTTTCTGGTTCAATTAAAAATGTGCTACTCACTTAACATACAAAACTACTTTATACTGCTTTATAAGGAATATAAGACTAACGACTGCAAAGTGAATCGTAGAGCGTATGAGAACATCAGGGCAACTATTAAGAAGGACATTAGGGAGGCTAAAAGACAGTTAGAACATTAGAACACTCTAGAACACTCGAGAAAAGGCCATTCAGCCCAACAAAGCTCGCCAATCCTATCCATTTGTTTCCTCCAAGAAAACATCAAATCGAGTTTTGAAAGTCCCTAACGTCTTACTGTCTACCACCACACTACTTGGTAACTTATTCCAAGTGTCTATCGTTCTTTGTGTAAAGAAAAACTTCCTAATGTTTATGCGAAATTTACCCTTAACAAGTTTCCAACTGTGTCCCCGTGTTCTTGATGAACTCATTTTAAAATACAAGTCTCGATCCACTGTACTAATTCCCTTCATAATTTTTGGAGAGGAATATAGCAGATAAGGCAGAAGATGACCCAAAGAGGTTCATTCAGTATTTTAGTAGTAAAAGAACACTCAATGAGGAGGTGTGCATCAGGAATAATAAAGGGGAATTAAAAGATAGACAATGAAATAGCAGATGTCCTAAACTTACATTTTTCTGAGGTGATTGCAAGTGAGCAAGTGGACAACCTCCCAGAGGTAAATGCAACTACTAAGGAGGTACTGAGGGATTTGGAAATTGTAGAGGGAGAAGTGCTGCTCAGATTAAATAAACTGAAATCAAACAAATCACCAGGCCCAGATAATATTTATCCTTGTGTTCTTAAGGAGGCTAGTGAGTACATATATAAACCCTTGACACATATTTTTAGAAAGTCACTGCGCACTGGAGAGATTCCGAAGGACTGGAAAATGGCAAAAATAATCCCATTATATAAAAAGGGTCACAGGCCAGAACCAAGCAACTATAGGCCAGTAAGCTTAACATGCATCACAGGAAAATTAATGGAAGGAATTATTAAGGATAAGATTGAGCAACACATGGCAAGGACAGGAGTTATTCTGAACAGTCAGCATGGGTTCAGAAGAGGGAGGTCGTGTTTTACTAACATGTTGGAATTCTATTAGGAGGCAAAAAAAGGATCAAAGTTGAGCATTTCATATTATTTATCTTGACTTTCAGAAAGCATTTGATAAGGTGCCACATGAGAGGTTGGGCATCAAATTAAAAAGAAGTGGGAGTTCAGGGTGATGTTTTTAGATGGGTGTAGAATTGGCTCAGACACAGGAAGCAGAGGGTGATGGTGCGAGGAACCTCATCAGAACTGGCCAATGTTAAGAGTGGTGTTCCACAGGGGTCAGTGCTAGGGCCGCTGCTATTTTTAATATATATAAATGATTTAGATAGGAATATAAGTAACAAGCTGGTTAAGTTTGCAGATGATACCAAGATGGTATACCAAGGTGGATTAGCAGATAAATTGGAATCCGTTATATCATTACAGAAGGACTTGGATAGCATACAGGCTTGGGCAGATTTGTGGCAGATGAAGTTTAATGTCAGTAAATGTAAAGTATTACACATACGAAGTAAAATTCTTAAGTTTGAATACACAATGGGCGGTCAGAAAATCGAGAGTACACCTTATGAGAAGGACTTTGGAGTCATAGTGGACTCTAAGCTATCAACTTCCCAACAGTGTTCAGAAGCCTTTAAGAAGGCTAACAGAATGTCAGGTTATATAGCACAATGTGTGGAGTACAAGTCACAGGAGGTTCTGCTCAACCTTTATAATGCACTGGTGAGGCCTCATCTGGAGTACTGTGTGCAGTTTTGGTGTCCAGGCTACAAAAAGGACATAGCAGCACTAGAAAAGGTCCAGAGAAGAGCGACTAGGCTGATTCCAGGGCTACCGGGGTTGAATTATGAAGAAAGATTAAAAGAACTGAGCCTATACAGTTTAAGCAAAAGAAGATTAAGAGGTGACACGATTGAAGTGTTTAAATTATGAAGGGGATTAGTACAGTGGATCGAGACTGTTATTTTAAAATGAGTTCATCAAGAACACGGGGACACAGTTGGAAACTTGTTAAGAGTAAATTTCACACAAACCTTAGAAAGTTTTTCTTTACACAAACAATGATAGACACTTGGAATAAGCTACCAAGTAGTGTGGTAGACAGTAAGACATAGGGACTTTCAAAACTCGACTTGATGTTTTCTTGGAAGAAATAAGTGGATAGGACTGGCGAGCTTTGTTGGGCTGGATGGCCTGTTCTCGTCTAGAGTCTTCTAATGTTCTAATGTTCAAAAGCCCTGTGATTGTTCTCTTCAATATCCCTGTCTGTGCCATTTAGACTTAGAAACATAGTTATGATCTCCTCACTATTCTGTTATGCAGACTTTAGCTTCCCCATTCCAACATTTATAGTCTTCCAACATTTGAGTTCCTCTCTTCTCTGTTGTATTAATAAATTAATCTTTTTATATTCCGTCTAAAGCCCAGTCCACACTATTACATTTTTGTTTAAAACTATAGACATTCGTTTTCATTTGCACATTTCATCCATGCTACCCCATTGTTTTCAACCCCCCCAAAATGGAGTGCCATGTACTTCTAAAAATGCAGCCTCAGCATTGTGGTATTGACAGGCAAAAACATAGCTTTTCGAAAACACTTTATCGTGTTTGTGCTTATTTTGTGGTCCTTACCTGTTTGGATCCTGCTGATTACTATGTCTTATTCCCTAATTGGCAGCCCTTCACTGAAGGAAGTGATATTCCAGGACAGAGGTTATAAAGGAGTTGTTTTCTATAATGCTTGCATTTTGTATAGTTTGAATGCTTCATACATGCACCAAAGGCAAACATTTTACTGGTTGCTACAGTTTTGAGATAAATCCTGTGGCCGGTGATGTTACCATACGTTCAAGGATAGCTGGTGGTTGATAAGTTGTTTATGCTGCGCTTATGCCCTATGTGGGCGAGCCCCTATCTCATATGCGTTTTCAGCCATTTTAGTATAGGCGGAGATACTTTTATAAACAATGTGAAAATGCTAGTGTGGACAGAGATTATTTTTGTTTAAAAACACAATTTTAAATGAAAACTTAACAATGTGGCATAGACTTAAATACTCTGATGGTCGACCTTTGTTCTCTTCCGACGTTTCCAAAAGACTGCCATAATGTCTTTTTTGTATGTTTCATTTGTTCTTCATTGTCTGAATTAAGGAATATTTAAATGCTTTGAGACAATGCTTGGTATGAAAGAAAAAATATTAAATAAACACTGACTGATCTTGGTTGTACACCAGTTAGCTAGGACTGGTCCTTCCTAGCTGTAGCCTTCTGGATTTGATTACAGGCCTGATTACTGTATAAAGACTTGATCGACTCCCATGTCCAATCAAAGTATTTTTCATGTTCTTCCAGGTTCTCACAGTGTCTGTAGAATGATGATTTTTATTTACTACTTTTGTCAAGAATGTTGTGTCATATTACATGTGTTTAAACCTTTAAACGTAATTTATCTAAAGCTAATTAAGATAAAATGGAATTTAAATTTGATTTCCAAACAAACACCAATTGGTCGATTTCAGGTACCTTGGCATAGTTTGTGAGGCAGTTGAAGATGTCACATCAAACCTGTTACATTACTTTCCATGTAATGGACATAGAACATTCTCCTTCATGCCAACTGGACCATTGTTAACTGCTGGCTTTGTTGTGTGTACTGTACTTGACATTTCTGGTACAATGGCAGTCTTTGTACCCAGTTCTGGGAACACAGAATGTCTTGGATGATCTCTAAAGGAGATCACTTTCCAATCTGTGGCATAAGTAAGGTTCTGGAGCAGTCTGTTAAAATTAATGACAAGGGTTCACTTTTTTGAGATGCCCTATTAAGGTGATGTGGATATAATTCTGAGTGTTTGGAAAGTTATGAGAAGATCTATTTCAGTGATCACAATCCAATCCAGGGATCCTTTTTAGGATAACTAAGGTTCAGTTCTAGGACCCTCTCAATTTCTGAGCACAAAAAAAAATATTGGATATTGTTGCAGTGTTTAGGAAATTAGGATGATCAGGGCTCAGTTCTATGCAGATAGAATGTCTTGTAAAAGCCTATTGGAAAAATTAGGGTTCTGTTCGGTGACTCTCTGCTGGGGTGATCATTGCTCTATTTTTCAGAACATTGACGGTCCTGGAACTATCAGCAAAACTGATCTGAGTCATATTGTGAACCCTGTGTTGGTGTTTAATCACAGTTTCTGGTTATTCTGAGCATAACAAATGTCCTTGATACAGTGAGTGTGATCAGATACCTCAGACTTATTTGGATAATTCCAGTTTTGCTGGAAAATACATTGCTACCTTTTCATATAGGGCAGTGTTTTGAAGCCATGAGCAAGATTGTAGGTGCAATTTCTTAATACACAACACACCTGTTTACCAGCCCCTATCCCTCAACATTGTACTGCGTTACAGTTTGACTTTGCAAAAATCGGGTCACCCTATTGAGTTTTGAAAAAAAAAAAAACCTCTCTTTATGTCATTACAAAAAAAAAAAAAAGATAACCTGGCTGCTAAAGTGCAGCACAGAGATGTTCTCTGATTTAAATGAGTGATATCTTCTTGACTTTTTAATCAGCTGTTCTAGACAGAGCTCTATTGTGGTGCTTCAGTAGTAGTAGTAGCAGCAGCAGTGACAAAACAGGATTGCACAGGAAGAAAAGAGGTCAGATTTGTGCAAAAGAGACAGAGACAGAGTGTGAGATTGGATAAGGAATATTGTTTGGCTTGAGATTACGGCAGGAAAGCAAGTCGAGCCAACCAACAGGCAAGAGTAAGAAAACATATGCAGCTAAGGCCAGGGTAAAGTTACAGTAAATTCTGTTTCTGTTATTTTACACATTGTGTTCTTTCTGCATTGATTCTTCTATTGGCTGTTGTATTTAGCAAAACAAATGAACATAATTAAAACCTCAGATGGCAGCAAAGCACTCTTGTTTATAAAACACACACATGCTGTAGATAGATAGATAGATAGATAGATAGATAGATAGATAGATAGATAGATAGATAGATAGATAGATAGATAGATAGATAGATAGATAGATATTTTAATGTAAGTCTTTCTGCTCAGTGGAATTTGCCTTTTTTAACTTCAGCTTTAATCGCTTCATTAAAGAAAAACATTCCTGATGTCCTCCCACGGATGCCCTCATTTACTTTCTCTGCCCCACAGCCCACAGCTGCCATTGCTGAGGTCTTTGACTGCAAATCATGCCATTTCAAAGGCCTTACGTTTCCAGGCTGCGGGGGTGTCTCAGCTGTGCTATTAAAGGTGCTTGAACTATCCAAGCCTGTGCTCCCTTGATCCTCACTGGCTCTCTACGAGATATTGTAACAGACGAGGAGCTACTAGAGATCCAACAAGGAATTGGATGTACTAGGACTTTTTCTTCTTTAAAGCTGTCAGATACCTACTCTCCATAAAATTACATTTGGCTAGGATCCAAAATCTGAATAATAACAAACAGGACTCAACTCCCTCACTGTATTTTCCTCCATATTTCAGGAATACAGAGGAATATTCTCAGTTGATCCCATATGAAGGAGACTGTATGACTGTATGGGTGAGTGAATGAGAGAGTGAGTCCCATGATGGACCTGTTCAGGGTTGGATTATCACTTTAGAACATTAAAAAACAGAACAGCCCAGAAAGCTTGTCCACTTTATTCATCAAGATTGTCTAAAATAATATTAAGTTTAAATTTCAAGGTCCCTAAAGTTTTATTCTCCACAACACCATTGAAGGAAAAACTTTCTAACATTTGTGCAAAATCTGCCCTCAGCATCTTTCAAACCGTGTTACTGTGTTCTTCTTTGCAGAGTTTATTTTAACTGGGATCCACAGTACTAATTTCTTTCATTATTTTAAACATTTCAATGATGTCACCACTTCATCTCTGTTTTCTTAAACTGGAAAAGTTCATCTCCTTCAGTGTCTCCTGATAGCCCACACCTCTTAGTCCCTGAATCAATCTTGTTGCTCTTCTTAGACTTTCTTGAATCAAAAGGAAACCATAAATGCACACAGCACTCCTAGGGCCTCATGTATAAACGGCGTGTATGCACAGAAATGTTGCGTAAGAACATTTCCACGTTCAAATCGTGATGTATAAAACCTAAACTTGGCGTAAAGCTACACACATTTCCACGGTACCTCATACCCTGTCGTACGCAAGTTTTCTGCTCGGTTTTGCAGACTGGCAGCACCCAGCATCAAAGCAGTGCTACTGTTCCGGTGTGGTTACCCTTTCTTAGATGCACATTCCTGACACGGCTTTATAAATATACTGAAACTAACTGCATATTGTTTATTAGTGTAATGCATCTGATTGTAATTAACCTGTAACAATATAATGGTCCAGGGAATCGCCATAGTATTCCAAATACCATAACTGCTTTAGCATTGTTACCCGTTAAGGGTTGCCACAGCAGATCATCTTTTTCCATATTACTCTCACTGCACCACTCGGAGTATTTATATCACTGTATCTGAATGGGGAATCACAGCAGCAGCCGATCGGAAAGAGAATTATTGGTATACAGCATCAAGCACACGTTGCCTCAGCCATGCTGTCTATTGAACTGCTCTCACACAGCAAAACGCTTCATAGTCTTTCCTGTACGGACCTCACGGTTCAGAAAACAGTTTCATTCCAAGAACTTTAAACACAGTCAATCAGTCCATCAAGTGCTCCTTGTAGAACTGTTTGTACTTATAAGTACAATCACCCCACTGTAAACTTGCAATACAGTTATAATATTGCACAACCTGCGCCACTTATAAAGCACGTATTTACATATGATGACAATATCATTTTTAAGATGAAATGCAGCAAAATATGTTGATTATATTATACAGATAAAACTAACTTCATTTAAATAATCTGTATTGTTAATAATTAAACATGTGAGGACACGGTGCTGCAGCGCTAGCTAGCTCACAGATTGATCCTGATTGATTGCTGTATGCTGGTAGGATTGATGGATAGAATAATTAAAAAGGTACTACAAAGATATTTCAATGTTCCTTAAAAGTTTTGAAGAATCGTCGTTGTAAGCTTACAGATGGCTTAACGTATTACAGTGATGATTGTGTGGCGATTGGGTATTTGGAGAAAGAAAAGTAAGGACTGGAATTTGGGGTTAGTACGTTTGAAAGAGACAGTACCACCACCACCGTGTTCCCATGTTTAATAACGTGCTTTCATTCCTATCACCATGAAAAAGATATCACATATACATCTCAATACATCTCAGTATTTTAATTATTCAGACAGCTGTAATATCACAAATGTAATGGATTCTGTGTCCTGTCGGAGGAAGAGAGTCGGTTTAAGAAGCAAGTAGTGATTCAAACACAGAGCACAAAGAAGATCAAATACAAAACAAAGCATTTAACATGCTAATTTAGTTACAATGGGATTTGAGAAACTAGTAAATTAATTCGATTTTAAGATGAAGTTTATGATGTTCTACTTTAATGGCAAAATAAAATATGTGATTAAAATGGAAATTTCGAGATTAAAGTTGACATTTCGTACTTTTTCCCCATTGTGTGCCTATTTTTTTTATCTCTGTACTCTAATAAGCTTTCATACGACACTCAGATGTTGGGCTTCGACTCGCCTTTTCACGGTGACTTGGATATGTGACAACTTCTTTTTTTTTTGGGTACTGTGCAACTTTGTGGACTTGAGCTTTCGAGTTTCTCCGATACTCTGTCACTCGATCAACTTCCTTTTGTTGATTATACCACTGTTACTGTTAAACCAACAAATAGCAAGTTTTTCTTTGCCTCCACTTGGTATTCGCTGAAATTCTTATATTTTCCCCCGTGCTTTTCCCATTGTCTTTTCACAGAAGGCTGAACTTAAGGGCTATTTATATTGATTTGCATATTCATAGAGGTGTAATTCTAGGAGGAGTTGGGGCGGGACAGAAGGCGCGTGAATGAGCAGTTAGTTTTCACGCTTACCGGGATTGATGTAGTGGAAGAACGTGGAATTTGGAGTACACACAGATTCCAGCGTCTAGATTTTTCTGTGCGTAAGAACATTTCGGCTTTTGTGCTTACGTCATGTTATAGTGGGAATTCTAAACCCGGCGTTATGCATGAGGCCCCTGGTGAGGCCACATTAGTGCATTATATAACTTAAGCATAAGTTGACTTGTACTCCACATATCGTGATACATCACCTTGTGATGCTTCATGCTCCATACTTCTATTGCGCCCGTGAGCCTCTTGAACCCACCACCGTCCATACTGTAACCAAGATGAACTGTTCAAATGACAACACATATAGCAAGGGGTAGGTATAGTAGTGCAGAGAGTTCAAAAAATAATACTTCATAATGGTGGAGAAGTGGAGGTTTAAACAAGTCTATAAATAATCCTTCGAAATGAAGGTTAAAAACTTAAGGCACGAAACTTGCCTTTAAAATCAAGTCCCCAGTGTATCAGTGTTTACAACGGCCGCCTCCTCAGTTTAACCACAGCTGAATTCTGTCAGTCAAGGAAACGTCTAACCAACAGTCACAGCCTTCCTTCTCCATCTGGTTTGGGTCCCTGCAGCCCATGGTTCCCAGCAGGATGCCTCACCGGGCCACCTTGCTCTTAGGCTCAGGCACCTGCAACCGTCTGTGGCCAGAGCAGGACACGACACCGACCCTCTAACTCCCGCTGCCAGGCTCACGTCTATACGGTCCATGGCTATCCTGCAGGACACTGCGCTGAGCCTTCCCTTGCAGTCCTTGCTGCTTTTCTCCTGGCCTTACATGATGAGTCTCTCCATCCATGCAGAGCATTACTCCAACTCCCTGATATCTCATCTGGAGTGACCTCCTTCAGCCCCTGAGCCTCAGATGCACGCTCTCCAAGGGACTTCCTCCCAGTTGCCTGCCATGTCTTATTCACTATCATTCATTCACCCACTCGCACTGGCTCTATCTGCTTCCTGACTTTTCTCCTGTTTTCTAACCTCTGTCTCCACTTTTCCTATTCATTTATTAGTGTTTTTTTTCCTCTCCTCCTCTGACCCATGTAGGGTCTCCTTATGCTGCTTCTCCTAATTGGGTGTGAGTGTGAGATGATGCCACTCCCTCCAAAGAGCCAATGAGACACCTGACTGAGGCTCACACTTGCTTGTGCCTTTGCAATCAGCCAGGCACCCCATTCCCCAGAGTGAAACATATTCACATACTCACCTGCTCCCGATTAGAGCCGGCGCCTCACAGAGTGTCTTTCTTTTATTTAAAAACTAGACTGACACCATGGACCACTCATCACAAACCTAACATCTCCTTAGCTTTCTTGATTGCTACTGTACACAATCTGGATGTAGAGAGTAATGAGTCTGCTGCAACTCCCATGTCCTTCTCACAAGGCGTGCTTTCAAGTTTCGCACCTCCCATTGTGTATTCAAATCTAACATTTCTACTTCCTACATGTAATACTTTACTACATTCAATTTCATCTGTCAGAAATCCGAATGTATTCTGTCCAAGTCCCTTTGCAACAGTTTAGTCGATTGTACACCATCTTCCCTTCCATCTAATTTGGTATCATCTGCAAACTTAACCAGCTTATTTATTATATTCTTGTCCAGGGCGTTTATGCATATTAACAAGAGCAGTGGCCCGAGCACTAATCCCTTTGGGACACCACTTTTAATATCTCTTCATTCTGAAAATGGTCTCCTGACCAGTACACTTTGTTTCCTGTGCTTGATCCAATTCTGACATTCACCTGCGGACCGCGCATTGAATTCCCACTTCTTTTAGTTTGATCACTAACTTTTCATGTGGGACCTTATCAAGAGCCTTCTGAAGATCACGATAAATAATATCATACAAACCTCTCTTAGTCTATGTTTTTGCAGCTTTCTCCAAGAATTCTAGCATATAAGTGAAATTTTTGCCCTGTGCTTATAGGATAGGCCTTGTCCCAAAGAACCTAAACTGAATTATGTTGACTTGAAAATGTTATATCTTAAGTCATGTTTTTCAAATTGGTTTAAAGTTTGGTTCTTTAAAGTTGGAAGGCTTTTTTATAGCTAACATTGCTGTGTGTGCTGAAGCAGCACATGACATCTTGATGTAAACAGATTTTGTCAGTGTTTATCACTGCTGCCTCGAGCCCATAATCTCAGATATACAATAGACTTGTGTACTTGCCTTCTCTATAATGATTTCTTTTTCACACTATGGCCTGTAAAGAGCGTTGTTTACTTTTTAACTCATATTTAATAAGTGCAATTATTTCATCTTCACAAAATTCATTTTGCCAGGCATTTTTCTTTCCATTAATGCAAATTTTTTTTTCCAATAAAAGGCTCCTGTTAATATTTTCTCCAAATCGAAATTTATAATTTATTCATTAATCAAGCCCATACTGTCCTGAGGAAACATCCATCTTTTTTCTAACTCACTTATCCATTTCAGGGTTACAGAAAGTGAATGTTGTTCTCGCAGTAACTCAAGACAAGGTAGAAAGCAACACTGGATGGGTTGCCAGTCTGTCTCAGGACTCACATCCACATAAACTCATACCAGCACATTTAGAGTCAACAATCAGCATACAGTAACTCATGTCCATGTTATGTGGCAGGAAATCAGAGTATTCTGAAGAAAAAAACAAGACAGGAAGAATGACAAGTCCATGCAGTGACAAAGTGTGAATTTTAAAGTCAGGTCTCTGGAGTTGTGAGGCAACAGAACTAATGACTGTGCAGCCACGGCCCTCACAGAGTAAACATATTGTGGCAAAATGCAATACATTCTCCATGACTCTCTGCCCAGCGCAGGGGTTTTCAGTCTTGGTCCTGTGGGACACTCTGGCTGATGGTATTCATTCCTGTCCATCATCAATCAATCAATCAACATTTATTTATATAGCACATCTTCATACAAAAAAATGTAGCTCAAAGTGCTTTACAAAATGAAGAATAGAAAAATAGAAGACACAATAAAAAATAAACATAAGTCAACATTAATTAACATAGAATAAGTAAGGTCCGATGGCCAGGGTGGACAGAAAAACAAAAAAAAAACTCCAAAAGCAGGAGAAAAAAAATAAAATCTGTAGGGGTTCTAGACCACGAGACCGCCCAGTCCCCTCTGGGCAATCTACCTAACATAAGTCAAACAGTCCTCTTTGTATTTAGGGTTTCATGGAAGGACCTGATGATGATGGTCACGTAGACTTCTGGCTTTTAGTCCATCAATGTTGGAGCATCATGATGCTTTGAGTAGGTGGTGGTGGTGCAGAAAAGAAACAGAAGAGAGAGTGGGGTCAGTATGGATTTTGTAGCCACTGTGAATAGTTATTATGAAAAACTGAACATACAGAGTATCAGTATTAAGTTAAAGTAAAGTTATAAAAAGGCCATGTTAAAGTAATGTGTTTTCAGCAGTGTTTTAAAGTGCTCTACTGTATTTGCCTGGCGAATTCCTATTGGCAGGCTATTCCAGATTTTAGGTGCATAACAGCAGAAGGCCGCCTCACCACTTCTTTTAAGTTTTGTTCTTGGAATTCTAAGTAGACACTCATTTGAAGATCTGAGGTTACGATTTGGAATATAAGGTGTCAGGCATTCCAATATATAAGATGGGGCGAAATTATTTATGGCTTTATAAACCATAAGCAGAATTTTAAAGTCAATCCTGAATGACAAAGGTAACCAGTGTAGTGACATTAAAACTGGAGAAATGTGTTCGGATTTTCTTTTCCTGGTTAGGATTCTAGCAGCTGCATTCTGCACTCGTTGCAAATGATTTGTGTCTTTTTGGGTAGTCCTGAGAGGAGTGCGTTACAGTAATCTAGTCTACTGTAAACAAACACGTGAATTAATTTCTCAGCATCTTTCAGTGATATAAGAGGTCTAACTTTTGCTATGTTTCTTAAGTGAAAAAATGCTCTCCTAGTGGTCTGATGAATATGCGATTTAAAATTCAGATTACAGTCAACAGTTACCCCTAAGTTTTTTACTTCCGTCTTAACTTTTAATCCTAATGCATCAAGTTTATTTCTGATAACCTCATTGAATCCATTATTGCCAATTACTAAAATTTCAGTTTTCTCTTTATTTAGTTTGAGAAAATTACTATTCATCCATTCAGAAATACCAGTAAGACATTGTGTTAGTGTATCGAAAGAGTCGGAGTCATCAGGTGCTATTGATAAAAGATCATATAATAAGATAAGATCATATTGAAGAGCCGATTGCTTTCATTTTTACCTGTACAGTATGTGAATCTGTTTGTGTACCAGAGGAGCACCTTAAGTAACAGACTGAGATAACTGTATTGCTTCATGGAGAGCAATGTAAGGTCATTTCTCCCCTCAGCTATCAGGCCCTATAATGCATTATCTATTGGCAGAGGTTTACAGTTATTAAATACTTACACTTGTTAATTTAGTCAGTCAGTCATTGTCCAACCCACTATATCCTAACACAGGGTCACGGGGGTCTGCTGGAGCCAATCCCAGCCAGCAAATTTAGTGGAGAACTGTCAGTTTTATTAACACGAATGGTTTCATTTCATGCCTCTCTATCTCTAGTTCAGACTGGTGTTTTTTCAAAGAAGGCCCTGAATGATAATGGTAGTAGTGGGTCAATAGATTGTTCTTTGCATTAATGATCACTTCTTGATTGTCTGTCTATTTTACAAAAGTTTAACATGAAAAAAAAAATGTAAGAAGCAATTACATTCATTTACTCATTTTGTATTTCTAATCAACTTATTATTACTTTGACTAAGTAGATTATAAATGGAAAGAATTGATTATTGTTTCTGGCAGTATTAGGCACAGGAGCCAGCTGTAGAAGGGGCACCGGTCCATTGCAACACACAGTCACTCACCTAAAAACCCCCTCATTGAGGGACAATTGGGAGTCATAAATGAACCTATCCTGCACATTTTGGATGGTAAAAAGAACTACTTGAAAGAAGGCCCACACAACTATGGGAATTCCACAAAGATAATGATGAGACACAGAAATCAAACCCAGATACCCACTGTGCCACCAAAATGCCCATCAATCAGTTGATTTGCTTTCATTATTAATAAAGTGTGCTTGACAAAAAGGCGCTATCACAAAGTGCTTTACAGAGCAAACTGATTACAATATGCAGTAGCATCGATCAGGCACATTCTCAATTGGAAGATACTTTTGTCAAAAGGATCATAATTGATGTTCTAAATCTACTTTAAAATGCTGAATCCAAACATGAAATCAGATTTTTTTCTATCCGGCTTAGTTTTGTGGTGATGGCACCTACGTATTTTCATCATTTAGTGTCATTGTAGGAAAAAATATTAATAAAATAAATATACATATTTTTTTCAAATATTTATCACTATCAGATACATTTTTACTTTCTTTAATAAACACAACATTGTTGTTTGGTGTTTGTTCATTGACTCCTCAAATGTCAGCTTGAAAGCTGTCCTTCTCCATCACAGACATACATTTCCTTCTGTACTTACAGCACATGCTAACATAAAAGAGTTGCATGAAAACATGAAGTTTCTTATGGAAGACATTCAGTATCAGTAATGGAGTAGAATACCTGTAGAAATCTAAAGGTGACTGCACTTAAATACTGTGTTTTTAGTGTGAGTGGGACATAAAGAAACCAATATTCAAAAAAAGTGGTCAAAACAATCCTCACTTGTTCCGGAAAGTAAAATGTGGTAAGAAGTGCACTTGTCCACCCTAAGAAACTGTACAGTATCTTTCTTCTCTGCATATAAAACTTGAGCTTATGAAAAGCTTTGTTAAAGCGATTGATAAAAAAAAACAAACAGGAATCACATACTTGAGAAATACATTTCCCCAAATCTGTGATGCCAAGATTATGGCAGAGATTTTTGTAGGTCCAGATCAGGAAGTGTTAAGAGATTAGAAATTTGAGTTGAGAAAGCTGCTTGGCAGAACTTCAAAAGCATCTGCACTTATGTTTTGGGAAATCGTAAGACTGAGGACTATCTTGAAATGGTGAAGGATCTTCTCAAGTCATACCAAACAGTGGGGAACAACTGCCATTGAAGATTCATCTCTGGGACTCTCACTTGGATGTTTTTCTGTGAAGACCGTGCTGTGGCCAGCAATGCAAGTGATGAGCAGGACATTTCCAACATGGTCAAAAAGGTAAGTTGAGTCCTAGTATGCTGACTGACTAATGCTGGACTCTTAGGAGAGATGCTCCTGAGGAAAAATACAGCAGAAAATCAAAAATGGCTGAACTTTAGATTATATGTTTGTCATTTTAATAAGTACAAATGTACTCAGAATTTTCAAATTTAAGTTGCACGTAATTCAAAACCTTGCCTGATAGAGGAATTCTGAAAACATATTTGGTTTCAACACACACAATTCTATAAGGTTCAGGCACTTTCACCCTTGGAACAAAAAAAAAATGTGTTGGCCAGTGTTATTGGACCCAGAACAGTCACTTAACCTGCCATCACTCACATTACATAAATATATTATTTGAATGTGTTAAGATATATAGGACCATGAAATGTGCTTTATAAAACAGATCTTGTTTGTTTGACTCAGTGCTTCATTTCCATTCCCACTCAATGAGAGGGAGGCCATTTATTTTTCTTTCCTCATAGTTGCTTGCTCATTTTGCAGATGCTCTTCGGTCGGCACTAATGTAAATAAACAAGAGCTTTGGCAGTGAATCATCACAAGAAATGATTTAGGCAAGGTGTGAGGCAGCAGTGCACTCAGTTCTTAATCATACCCTGAAGACACACAACAATGGAGATGACAGGGAAACCTATGAACTGTTTCGAAAGTACAAGGGGAAGAGGAATTGAGCTCCTTTAAGACTCCTCCATCAGGACAGCCTTCTGTCACTGCGGTAACAGCTGTCTTTAAGGAGGAGGATGGTGAACCTGCTCTTTGGAGATGGGCCAAGGATGGGTTTGAGGTCCAAGAAGGTAAATAAACTCAATTTATATTATTTTTTTAGTATCAATTCCCATGTTTAGTTAATTTGGAACTCTTCACACATTTACAAATGCATGCAACATACAGATTTAGAAGACTGGAAGCAACGGTATGGCATGTGACAAACATGCATGGATTGTCAAAGGCAGTTTTGAATGATCACTGGGTCTGTCTATTCTTCCACAATAACAGAAAGATCAGATGAAAGAAATGTGAAAGGGCTCAGTCGTATCAGATTTATTCAGATGTTGTTAGTGATAAAGGCAAGCATTTTCAAAGCTAGTTAACTGAACAGTAAATGTTAATTTGCCTGCAAAAACATATATATAAAAAAAATGTTCTCTCATATTCATGTGTGCTGGCTAAAGTAGGTGGAGAAAATGGATGGATGTGCACAGTCAATCGTACCAACTTGTCTTTAAAGTGTTGTTGGGTGTTCCTCAGCAGACGAGATATTATTTGAAATAAAAAGTGATTGAACCAATTGTTCCAATACCTGTGTTGAATTCACTAAATCATACAAATGATGAAATTGGTAGAACAGGAATTATTAATTCCTGCCTTGCGTTGTGTGTTGGCTGGGATTAGCTCCAGCAGACCCCCGTGACCCTGTGTTCAGATTCAGCAGGTTGGAAAATGAATGGATGGAATTATTAAAAATAGGCATAATGGCACAATGATTAGTGCCTTTAGGTCCTGGGTTCTACTCTTTTTTTTTTTTTTTTTTATTTATTAATTTTATTATAATCAATACATAGTAATCAAGTTTTACAAAAAAGAATTATGCTAAGAACAGATCGATCCCCACCCTTGAGAGAGAGAGCAAGCCAAATGGTGTAAAATTTAAGGCTTGTAAAAAATACCTAAATCAACAAATTCTCTGTGCTTTATAAACTCATTTCAAAATATTACTGATTAGATCCTGCCATGTTTTGAAAAAGTCTGCACAGATCCTCTAACTGAGTATTTGATTTTTTCCAATTTCAAATAGTATAACACATCGGTTTCCCACTGACTTAAAAGGGAGAGTTTGGGTTCTTCCAGTTTATCAGAATAAGTCTGCGTGCCAACAGTGTAGTGAATGCAATCACAATTTGTTTGTCCTTCTCCACCTTAAGACCCTCTGGAAGAACCCCAAACACAGCTGTTAATGGGTTAGGAGGGATTGTGAGTCCAAGACTGTCTGAGAGGTAATTAAAAATTTTTGTCCAGAAGAATGTTAATTTGGTGCAGGCCCAGAACATGTGACCTAGTGAGGCTGGGGCTTGGTTGCAACGTTCGCAGGTTGGATCATGCCCTGGAAACATTTTGGAGAGTTTTAGTTGAGACAGATGTGCTCGATATATAATTTTGAGTTGTATAATTGTATGCTTTGCGCATATGGAGCTCGAGTGAATTCTCTGCATTGCTACTTTCCACTCCTTTTCTGATATATTAATTGAGAGGTCATTTTCCCAGTGTCCTCTTGGATCTTTGAAAGGAAGGGATTGTAAAAGGATTTTATATATTGTAGAGATGGAGTCTAACTCCTTGAAATTGAGCAATACTTTTTCCAGCGTGGATGAGGGTGCAAGATGAGGAAAATCTGGAAGGTTCTGTTTAACAAAGTTCCTGATTTGAAGATAGTGAAAGAAATTTGTAGCTGGAATGTTAAATTTGGACTGTAATTGTTCATAGGATGCAAAGGCGTTGTCTATATAAAGATCTCTTAAAAGTTAAGTCCAAATTTTTCCAGATATTAAAACTGCATATGTTTGTGAGGGTTGAAAGAGGTGGTTCTTTTGCAGGGTGCCACAGAAAGAAGCTTCTCCGTCTTAAAATGCTTTCTACATTGGTTCCAGATTCTAAGTGAGTGGAGCACAATTGGGTTATTAGTGTATTGCGATAACGTGTGTTTATTGGAGCAGAGCAGGAATACAAAGAAGTACTGCAGGATTTTACTTCTATTGCGGTCCATGCCTGTGTATGTTCTTCTATTTGTGTCCAGGTTCTTATCGCCTGTATATTTGCCGCCCAGTAATAAAACTGGAAGTTAGGTAGAGCCATGCCACCTTCTGCCTTTTGTCTTTGTAGGGTCGCTCTTTTGATGCGTGGATGTTTAGAATTCCAAATAAATGAGGTTATTGTTGAATCTAATTGCTTAAAGAACGATTTATTAATGTATATTGGTATGTTTTGAAATAAAAAAGGAGCTTACCTGGGTTCTACTATGACGGACGTTTTTGTAGATGTGGAGTCTGTATATCTCCACTATATGAGTGGGCTTTGCTGCAGGTATTTTGGTTTTCCTCCCACATCCCCAAAGACATAAAAACATAAAAAATTGGACAAACAGATGTGACTATTCAGTCAGTCTGTTCAGCTAATAGCTAAGCTGTCCCAAAATCTCGTCCAGACACTTCTAAAAGGTTGTGAAGGTTTCTGCGTCAACTCCATGTCTTGGTAGTTTGTTCCAGATTCCCACTACTCTTCAAGTGCTTAACTCTTCTCTACAGCTCCTTGAAGATTCTGCTAGTGCTCAGATGCTAACTACCACCAATTTTCAGACAATCAGCTCAATGTGACCACTAGTGTAGAAGCAAAAAAACTTTGATGTTCCCCTGAATTGACCTGTAACTGACCTAAATTAAGTAGCAAAACATTCCTTACAGAGTCACAGCACATGTCAAACTATTATGAAAAAGAGAAAATGAAGACTCTTGTGTGTTTATGTACCTTTGCTTTATTGCATTGTCCTATCACACTCTTGCACTGTATTCTTGTGAGCTTGGCTGCTTTCTGCACAATTCCGGGAGCAGGTGAGTGCCTGTCCTTATTGAATGGCCACAGGATTTATCACAAAACAGTAACGACCAGTACAATATTAGTCTTTTGTGCATGTATGCAGCATTCAAACTGTAAAAAAATGCAATTTAGATGCCTATAGCGAAGCAACACAAGAAACACCATGTAAAGCAATTCTTACATGTCTGTTATGTCAGTGTATGTTTTTCTTGCATGAACCAATCAGAGAATGAGACATTTTAATGACTAGGATCCAATCAGGGAAGTTCAGCAAAATAAGCACAAACCAATCACAGCATGTTGAGGTCAACATTTACAAAAACTTTCATTTTCACCCATTCGCACAAGCTGTTTTTCAGAAGTTTATGGCTCAGGGGCTTCTTTTATAAAACTTGTGTACACACTAAAAAAGGCATGTACATGCACAACTTCCCATTAAAACAGCAGGATTTATTCAAGAAAACTTGATGGGGGAACACGAGTAGTAAATCCAACAACACTGACCCCTGCATATGCAACATTTTGGAGAAACTAGGAAATAACAACACCACGATCAAGTACGGAAATGTAGCCAAACCAGTTAAATGATGACTCATATGCATAATTCATATCACTGAACTCTTATTAGGGTGTGTGTTGATGTGACAAACATATTACACCTAGAAAATGATGAATAAGAGGAATATTTTACTTGCCAATGCTGCGTATTTTTGCAAAAAAGAAGTTCTATGGTTATTTGTCAGTTTATATACTGTATGTAGGATACCTGTTGTCACTTCTCAGGGCACAGGCCAACAGGTCAGGAATATCTCAGCCTCGCTTCACTCCATGTTTGCTGGGATGGAAGTCCCTGGTGAGGCACTACATCCAGTTTTCGTATACCGTCAACATTTTCAGCAGAGTCTGGATCTCCTAATGTAATCAGTGCACTGTCCTGCACTCATATTTCAATAAGGGCACCTAACGAGAACAAAGGTGCTTCTTGTACCAGTGAGCAGTGACTTTCTATTAACACACAAGTCATCTGTGATGCCAAGTCATGACTTGATGGACTGGTACAAGCTGTAAATTAATTTATTTTAAGGCAAAGTTGTTTTGAAATATGTGGTACTGGATATGGTGACAGGCTTGTTGGTAAGGTAACTGGCTGAACCCTCGGTTTTCATATGGCCTGTACTATTCATTGTAACAGCAATTATGTCATTACATGTGCCAGGCAGTAGCAGCTACCCGCTCAGATGCTGGAGCTTTACTTCTTTCTCTGACCTGCAGAACGCAGAGAAAAGGCACTATAATGCCCTACATGACCTTGCGCCCTCAGTTGTGGAGCACAGCCAGATATTCTTGAATGCAGGTGACGGGGTGTTTTGACGTGTCAAGAGGGAGGCTACTCTACCTTCCAATGAAGTTCTAAAGCATCATGATTGCATACTGTGTACACGAGGTTGATTTGCCTGCTCCATATGTGGACGTTTCAGGGCAGCATTCGAAGCACTTTCATGTACACACATTTACAAGGTGATTGTGATTTATTAAGGGTAAATTGCATGGAAGTATGTGCATATTTTCACATTCAAATTTGTGCAAAGTGTTATAAATGAGGCCCCTGGAAAGCATTTTTAAAAGTTTTTAAACTCTGAGGTAGTGCTGACAAATGTCAAAAACATGGACAAATGTCTGCGTTTTTAAATGAAAATGTATTAGTGTGGACGGTGCCTAAAACACCACTACTAATAAATGACAACAAAGGCGAACCATCCTAACCCAACTTACTCTGTCTTGCTACTTCCTGATGTAGCTTCTTTCAAATTTACATGTTCAAATGGTTTATTGGCAATTGGCCATGAATGTGTGAATGTGAGTGTGACAGTGCGCATGAGTGTGCCCTGACAAAGGCTGGCTCCTACTTTGCATCCATTGTTATCAGAATACACTTTTGCTCCTCATAATCCTGAATTGAACTAAGTTTCATTTGAAAATAATTTTTTGTACTTTGGTTCTTGTCTTGAGTTCAGACGCCTGTTTGGCTTTTTTTCCCGGTTTTCAGAATGCTCGTTTATTTACTTATGGAACATCTTCTGGTTTGTTTCCAAATTTTTCTCCACGGCCTGTCATTTTCTTTCTTTTAGCAGAGCACAGTGATGCTTTGTGCGATATTTCAAAGTTCTAAAGTAATGGAAATGACTTTCTGCTTGGCAGGAGGCTACCTTGGAAAGTCACAATGAGCAACTATAGCTTGAAGGTGCAACTGACCTTTGTGGACCTGTTAGTTGTTCTAATTTAAACGTTGCACTCATTGTCAGAGTAAATGTGCCAATGGGTTGTGTGCATGGTAGTGTTGTATTAAAGCCAGGATTTCAGCCTCAGCTCATTTTTATTTTCTATTTATTTCATATTTACATTTAATTAATATCTGTTACATTCCATCTCATTTGTGTGCTGAGCCTTAGGGGACAGGTCCTCCTCACATTACAGTTTATATGAACTGGGGATTTCAACAGTGCCAGTGCTGTAATACTGGAGAAATCTTCTGTTTATTCTATCTCCACCTCTCTGAGGTTTGTAATTTTTCATGAATTTTGTGAGTATTTGAACTGTTTTTGGCATTTTGATTCTTTGATTTTGTTGGTTTTGTTTGCTCTCAGGTTTACCTCTCAGGGAAATTCCATTTTTAAGTAGAAGTTTTGCATAAAAATTCTTCAAACATTTAGAAGCTTTGTTTTTTGCCTATGCATAAGTTTGACTGTAATATGGGTATGTGCCTGATTGGGCCCTGTCTATGGCTGGTCCTGCTTTGTACCCAATACTCTCAGAATATACTTTCTTCTTTTTTGTTTTGTTTTAAAGTAATTCCTTAAATCTTAAATTAAAATTAAGATAATTACATCATTCAAAATGCTATTTTTTATTCTCATCAAAAAGAAATGTACACTGCATTGCCCCACATAAGTGACACAAAAGCTAAGAGAGCTCCCATAATGGTAGAAGACCTAATATTTTATTATGAAAGTATTATGTGGCTTGTGTCTGAGAAAAATTCAGCAACACATCTTAAACTGGTAATGAACACAGCAGTAGTTTTCTGTGGCACTTGTTCCGTACATTTGTATCTTGTTTCCCATTTAAACTTCAGTTGTGTGTGACAGGCTTGATGAGCAATGGACACTCAGCTGCTTTGCTCCTTCAGTTTCATGAGTTTTGAAACTTGAAATGAGTCACATCTGTGTATCTCGAAGTGCTCTCTGCTCCTCAGTTCCCCTTTTAAGTAGTACCGTAGATTTCCTGTGAGTCTTTAAATGTACAACATACTTTTTTCTGTTCTTTATTTCTCCTTATACAATTTCTTGTATTAGGAATTTGTTCGTTTTCGCATACCCCTTGAGGTCAGAGTGCAGGGTCAGCCATTGTACAGCACCCCTGGAGCAATTGCAGGTTGAGGGCCTTGCTTAAGGGCCTTGCAGAGTAGGATCTCTTTCGGCAGTAATTGGGATTCGAACCAGCAACCTTCCGGATACCAGTGCAGATCCTTAGCCTCAGGCAAAACATTTTGTTCATTTCGGCTTTTAATTGCTTGCCTAGCTTCCTTGAGACATTGACTTTGTCTCAAAGGGGTGAGTGTTGACCACTCTATTTATTGTACTTGTTCTGGAAAGACTAATACAGGGGGTCCTCGGGTTACTACACAGTTCCGTTCCTACAACAGTGATGTAATCCAAATTTTGGTATAAGTCGAAAGATACCCTAGCCTAAGTCACTTACCTATCCTAACACATTTGCAAAATCATAATCTATAACATAAAAACACAACTAAGCCACAGAAAAAGGAAAAGGACATAAATATACTGTATTGTACACTGTACTATAGTAACAGAAAACATGAGTGTAAAAAAAATCCTTACCTTTTTTCCTTCTCACATCTCCATTTTTTTATGGGTGTGAGCATTGTAAACTCGAAACATTGTATGTCGAGACGTTGTAACCCGAGGACCCCCTGTAATACGCTGATAATGACATATAATTAAATATATTAAAAAATGTTCTGAACCAGATGCATCACTTACATGGACATAACGGATTACAGGAGACTCTTTGATCCATCAGACATGTTTGTTTTAATGACAGTGCGTGTGTCTCATCCAGCCATTTTTAAAAATCAGCTCCTGCTTTTTCATTCAGTAATTTTTATTAATTTTAGTGTAAAGAAATGGTTCCTGAATTCACTTCCCTTTAATTTTTACTGGTGTTCAACAATTTACTATTTAACTGGAAAAAATTCTGCAGGATCAACTTTGATCATTTTGAAGTTGTTCATTTGATTTGTCAGAGTAGGACATGTCCTCTTAAAGCTTCTATTTTATTTCATTTAATATTGTGGCAACATGATTTTAACACCAGGCTTCATAAGCACTCTCTGTACCACAATATAACGTTTGTACACCCTAATGCTTGTTTGTTGGGCACTAGAATGAACTCCACTCCGGGCTCCTCCCCATTTATTCCACCTGTTTAAGGTCCACTATTGTATTTTTCTGTATTGTTGTCACTTTGAAACTCCAGACCTACCTTACAATTTGCATTTCTGTTTGTTCTTGACAAGGCTCTTGCTTTTGCTGACAACAAAGTCTGTTTATTTTTACTTCACTTCAGTTTCACTTTGCTTATCCTGCTGAAGGGTTGTGATGGCAACACACCAAAGTTAGACAAACTGGGCACACAGCCTGCAGACATTTTTTCCAACTCTTCCTAGAGAATTTCCAGATGCTACCAGGCCAATCAAAATATATAATCCCTATCGAATCTCCTGGGTCTGCCCCGGGTCTCCTCTTCAGTTTTTAGCTTATTTGATATTTGATTCAGGTTGCACTGGCAGTCCATCTCCTGCCATCACAAGAAGGTTTTCTGTGTCTTTCAGCACAGTCTCAAAAGAATGGAAGAGATAACAGGAGACTGGCTGTTACACGAGGAGAGCTGGACAGGGTCATAGAAGGGCATCAACCCAGCAGATGGATTGGTATCTGCTCCTTTGTTTGAGGAGGATCAAGAGTAAGACTGCGAAAGCCCTACAAAATGACCTCCAGCTTTCTATTGGTCTGACCAAACTGTCAGAAACAAACTCCATTAGGATGACATGAGGGCCCAACGTCATCTAGTGGGACATGTGCTCATAGCCCATCATCATGCAGCTTGAATGGCATTTGTCAGAGAATACCACAGTTGGCAGCTCCACCACTGGTGCCCAGTTCTCTTCACAGATGAGAGCACATTCACACTGAGCACATGTGACAAATGTAAAAGTGTCTGGATACGCTGTGGTTAACATTATGCAGTCTGCAGCATCATCCAGCATGACCAATTTGGTGGTGGGTCAGTGGTGGTCTGTGAAGGCATATCCTTGGAGGGTCGCACCAACCTCTGCATGCTAGGCAATGGTACCCTGACTGCTCTTGGGTACTAGAATGAAATCCTCAGAACCATTGTCAGACCTTATGTTGGTGCAGTGGCCCATGGGTTCCTCCTGGTTCAGGACAGTGCCCGGCTTCATGTGGCCAGAGTGTAAGGCAGTTTCTGGATGACAAAGGTATTGATGCCAATGATTGACCTGCACATTCCCCAGACCTGAATCCAACTGAGAATCTCTGGGACATTATCTAAGGGACATTGAGAATCTATGGGACAGTGCATTTAAGTAGCACCATAGACTATCCAGGAGCTCCCGGAAGCCTTGTTCCAGGTCTGGGAGGAGATCGGCAATCGCCATCTCATGTGGAAAATGCACAAATGTTTTTGGGAGTACATACATGCACGTGGGGGCCACACACACTACTGAATCACATTATGAGTTTCCATTATGAAATTCCGCAAGTTCGATCAGTGTATGACTTCAATTTTTGACTTTGATTTTTGGTGTTATGTTGAATGCAGCTCACCCTGGGTGATTTTAGTTTCTATTGACCGTTGTTACATCATTTTGTTATCAACGAATTACACAGTATTACTCAGTAAAGATTTTCCACTTAAATATTTTGTTGATTGAGATCTGTTGTGTGATTTAAGTGTTCCCATAATTTTTTTGAGCAGTGTATCAATTCTTAACTTTCTTCTGCCATTCATCGCATGTTTGCTGCTGCCCGCACTGGCAGTCCAGAGCCATAATAATGTGCATTAATATGGCCAGTGCATTATGAATTAATTTTATTAATTTTAATTATCATTATTATGTTGGATATGATAGTAGTCATATTTTAAACACTTGTTTTTTAAACACTTGTTGTCAGAGTAGATGTATCAATAGGTAGTGTGCATGGCGGTGTTATATTACAACCAGGGTTTCATTCCTGGCTTATATTTGTTTTCTTTTTATTTAAGTATTTTATCATTCTTTGTGATTTTTTGATGGATTATACTTCTAGAAATTCCTTTGTCTTCTTTTTCCTATTCTTATTATAAGTATTTTGTATATTTCTGTTCATGAACTTACTTTATACCACTATTTATTATGTGTTACATTACTTCTCCTTTATGTGCTGAGCCTTGGGCTCCTGAAAGCATAGCTCACAGCTCACAATTCGAGGGCTTGAATGTTAAAGTATTCTTCTTCTTCTACCTGTCTCCCTCTCTCTTTTGAATTTATGTTTTTTGATTTTCTGAATTTTGCAAGTATTTAGTTTTTTTTCTCGTAGTAGAACTTGAGTTTTGGGGTTTTTGTATTTTGATTCTTGGATTTTAAACTGGTTTTGTTTGCCTTTTTAGGCAACATCTTTTCGAACCTCCTTTGCCATTTGTTTGTGCAGCATGGCATATTAAGAACCGGTGATACACTGGTAAAATTACTCATGAACATGAAGGATTAACAAGCCTTATACTTATGTAGGGAATATCAAGAGAAATATGTCTCACGTAAGTCACATATTACCTTTCCAAAGTGACATTAGTTTAGTAGGCCATATAGCACAAATGAATAGCCACTTTACTGATGCTTTGCAAGTTTGATTATCACCAAAAATGCCTTTATTCATGTCTGGTTACATAACACTATATGAGAAACAAGATGTATTTTTGCAGTACCTGTACTGAAGTGTTACTACTAAATCTTCTATTCTTGATTTTATTCTCTCAGATATTAAATGGGGTGTCCTTTGGGGCCCCAGGCCTTCCTTTTTAATTTATTCACAATATATGCAATAGAAAATATTATGACAGGGCTGAAATTTCAGATTTCAGTTTTCAACTAATTTTCAAGTTTTCCTCCTCCTTGAATATGCTTTTTTCACTGTTGGAGTGATGTCTGTGTCTGTCATGGTAAAATACTAGAACCCTGTTTATCCTGAGCAAAAGTTTCTAGTAGATTTTTTCCCTACATAGATAAGCACATATACACTATCTATTAATATGGAAAAAAATACTTTGCGGCTAGGGATGGATCCAAAATATTTGGCCAGACATGGCACATTCGATATTCAGCCAGATGAGTAAAATGCATAATTGTTTAGCAGAATTTCTGATGCTGTTTCTGTTGCTTTCCTGGCAGCTTTAAAGAAGTGAACTTCTAAAAGGAATGAGCGATAGATAACACTGCATTGCACTATGGGTTGTGGGGACCATCTGTAAAGAATTATACTGGTTTGTTTGCAACAAAGTATAACAGTAGTAGTAATAAACTGAGAGAAACCATATTTTTTTGACAAAGAAAAATGCAAATAGGCAAAGTAAGTGAGAAGGAGAACGGATCATACTGGGAGGAACTGAATAGGAATACAAAGCAACACTATTCATAGAAGTTGAGCTTAATACACAATGTGGATATGTATGACTTAAGAATCAAGGAACACACAAAATAGTTGTCTGCCCCATCCACAAGCACAGATTGTGAGATACTGTTAAGCTTTATCTTGTATCGTTGTAAAGGAACTGTCTGCCATTTGAAAAGGCAGAGAAGCTGCCATTTTTAAATTACAGCCTGAGGCTTTTCCTAAAGAAATAGAAATAAGCTTGAGCTATTGTATACAAGGGCAATCATTAGGCTATAATTATTGTTGTTTATCCTTAAGTGATTGTTGCTGTACCAAATTGAATGTTCTTGTAAATATTGGGAAATGACATATTAGTTCTTACATTTTCTAAACATAATGGCATGATGATATATGAGAAAATCCAAATCTATTCCAAACTGACTTTTTTTTTTTTTGGAGGTCAAAAATCATATTGATCAAGACTGAGACTTTTGTTGAGCTCGGCCAGGTGTACTCATTGAGCCAGCTAAAGTTTTATTTGCTTTAGAAATGAATTAAAAAGGCAAACAAACTATTAGAGAGATTTGACCATTTTAAACGTTAATCAGCTCTGCGCCTCATCTTGGTGAATTTCTCTCCCACCTCTAGCTCATGGTGTGAAAGTCACACAGCCTTTAGAGGTGAGCAGGGACAGTGAGGTCCTTGAGGTTCATTCATTGTGCTTTGGAGCCTAAGTGAGTATTCCTGTTTCTTGGTTTGGATTTTTTCTTTTATGATGTTTTTCTACTTATTTCTGGATTATGATTTGTGGATTTATTATTGGATTTGGTTTGTTTGGATTGTCTTCAAGGCAACTTCTTGTCTTACTTGTTTTGAGCCTTGTGCTATTTTATTGTTAACATACATTTTAATTTTTTTATAAACATTCTAGGAGGATGATTTCTTCCTCAATCCAATTGTATTTGAATGGTTTCTCCCTGTCCCTTGGGAGATACTTTGATTTATTGGGATATTAATGTGTAATGTACACATTTTGAACCCAAAGCCCCACTCTTTAGGGGGAGGCCATAGCCAGCCTGTTGAGTATTCCCTCTGGATGTTGTGAAGTGAATCTTTTCTGGGCAGGTTAGATGAGATTACTATTTTGGAAGCCACACATCTTTGTCATTTTGGAGAGTCATAACACCTTCTAGTCATCCTAGCATAGCAACAGGATGATAGCCATAAACAAACTGTCCACAAATTGGAGTCACCAATGAAAAACAAAATGGTGAGTAAACAAAAACAGGATATGAAAAATGAACTATTTCGAAATGAAGGTGAAAGTATAAATGCATAATCAAATTAGTTTCTACATAGTTTCCCCAAGTTGAAAAACACATAAAAATTGACAAAAATGTGTAAAAGAAACCGCTTAAACAGAACATAATTATAACACATTAGAATAAATGGACATTCTAATTGTCCCTGTGTGAATGAGTGTGTGTGAGTGTGCCCTACAATGGACTAGCACCTTCTCCAGAGCTGTCCCAACTTACACCCAGTGCTGATAGGTAAACTATGGCTTCCCATAATCTTGAATTGGATAAGCAGGTTTATGAACAAAATAATGGAAATCTTGTTGTGAATTTCTGAATTTTGGATAACTTGACCTAAGACATACCATTAATGATGAATTTGTTGCTACTGTGGTGCCCAGTGGGAGCTCCATTTCCCCAAGCTCCGGACACAAGTTCTCAAATGAACAATAGGGTTTTTATTGTTTGAAACACTTTACAATAAAGCATTTAACACAGCACAGTCACAACTACAACTCAAATGCTCTCTGCAACACTGTCATCTCTCTTTCCTTCTCTCCTTTGCTCCTCCAGGCAAGTTTTATCTTCCTCCTCCTGACTCTGGTTTCCTGAGTTGAGGCAGGCTGCTCCTCTTATATAAAACCCAAAAGTACTTCCGATGTCCTAAGACTATAGCTTGGAAATACTTCTGGGTGAGGTTGGAGCCTGACAAAGGAGGGCTCACTAGTCCCCTCAGTGTCCCCAGGTGGCACCCATGGAATCCAACAGGGCTGAGCCAATGAACTCCAGTTCCCAGTGTGCCCTGTGGGTACCCGTGGTGGTATCATAATCCAGAGGGCTTCCATCAAGTGTTCTGGGGGAGTCAATGTCCTGTACAAGCTGTCTTCCCTTGTCCTTCCACATCATGGGTGTCCCGACTAGGATGCCAGTTGCCACGTGGTGTCCCTAACACTACACTGTTATCATTCTCTGAGAGCAAAGCGTTAACATTCGATGCTGCATTAGTCATAATTAAAAAAAAATGAGAGAAAGAAAAAAACTCTTTGTTTTAATTGATTTTACTATCTGTCTGGACTGTTCTGGAGTAATCTTGATGAACCCAGCACATACATGTACATCTGTTATCTGTATCATACTGAGATACTTCAGGACCTTAACAGGAAATGAGGATAAATGGAATATAAAGCACCATCATCATAAATAATTTTTCATACATTTATGGCCTCTTCTCTATAGGTATACTTTACTTAATTTATTTCAAACTTCAACACAGGACCAAACTAGGCAGCTTTCAGAGGTGTGGAGGGTGAATGATTTATTTTATCTAAGCATTATTGTTGTGCTAAAATGACTTGATTTGGCTGGAGTTTATTTTATTCTGTGTATATGAATGCTGATTGAAAGGTTTTGAGATGAAGCATCATACATACATCCCCTGTGTGCTGCTGATGGGTGGTGGAGTGAGAGCAAAGTTCCTTGTGACCGTTAAGCAGTAGTAGGATCACATTTCCCCTTGGGATTAATAAAGTATCTATCTATCTATCTACATGATATTCAGTCCTTTAATTTTTACATACTATAGTTTAAACTATTTTTCAGTGGAAATGCAAATGATATTTATTCAACTCTGTGACAAAGAAGTTCCTGCAACAGCAACATTGAAACAAATTAGAGCAAATACCTGAAATATCCTCCTTACAGTCCTGACTTCGCCCTGTGTAGCCCTGTGTGTTTTCATCCAATGAAGAAATTACTGAAGTTACTGTCTGTGGGTTGAAGACAATGCCATAACATTCTTAATTAATTTTTTAGGTTCTGCTTAAAATTAAGTTATATATCATTTCTTGGTTTTCTGTTTTTTTAATTGGAGACTTAATTTTAAAGTTTAGCATTTTGTTTTAGCAACAGGCCCTGCCATTTTGAGAATTTTGAATCACCCTGTGTTATGGTGACAAATTCCACAATACACTGGGGTGGTTTGATGACAACATCATCTGCATAACTATGAAAGCTCATCTCTCACAGTTTTAATTTATCTGTGATTAAATGAAAGCCCTTAGCAATTGCATGCAACCTTCTTTGATAGTTTGTGGTACTTTGCTTTTTTTTAACCTTGATTTTTTGGTTAGCATTAGTGGCTTTGATGATGGTAGTTTTCACTTCCGAATTTGACCTTTGCTTTGTTCTTTGGACTTTGACTTTTCTCTGGATCTTTTCTCATAAAATCTTCACTGACAGTCGTTTCCCTGTCAGTGAAATTGCATGAATTGTCTAGAGTTTGAAGATAGTTACTTTGAAATGAAAAACCTCCAGAACCCAGTGGAATCTTTAGATGCAGAATGATGTGGCTACTTCTCAATCACCCCTCATAAGTTAAACTCTTTGTGGTTTCCCCCCCAATGACTCCTGCTTCTTCTGGCTGTCCATGCTGTTAGACTGAATGACTCCGTTTGTGCATTAGCTTGCCCTGCAGTGAAAAGGCATTTCACCCATTACTGATGGGATGGCCTTTAGCTCCATGCAAGACCCTTCACTATAAGAGATTGAATTAAATTGTTTGTCCTTTGCTATTTATTTATTCGACAACATTCACAGCCCTCTTGTTGCTATGGTGCCATGTATCACTCAGATGTGATCTCTCTCTATCTCACACACACACACACACACACACATACATGTTGTCATGGTGGTAACCTTTCTAAAGCTGAGGAGTGTGCACTTCAGTGTTGTTGTTTGAAAAAGGAAATTATATTTTACTTATCTTGTAAAAAATTATTTTCCTATCAGTCTCACTTTGGCTTTTTCATTCTTGTTGCAACCCTTGCTTCTTGATGGTTTGTGAGTTGCTTTGTTCTCTTGTTTATGGTAACCTCTGCTTATTCTGACTACTGTTTTCCTCATCTTTCTGAATCATCTCTGTCTCACTCATTTAAATTGCTCCCTCATTCGGTCCATTTATGAAGTGAAGCAGACTCAGCAATGAGCCGATTTTCTGGTACACAGTGATAAAACAGAAAGTCTACGGTCTCTTAGGGAATTAGCAAACAGATGCACCACTATGCATCTGCAATAGGAAAAAACAGGCAAAGGGTAGTTCCATTGGGAAAAAAAGCAGAAGAAGAATAGAGATGAATCATTCAGTCTCATAACATTTTTTTCAGTATGGAAACAACCATTACATGTGTTTTCCTTATATACTATATATTTAGGACTAACTTTAAACCCAGTAATGTTTGTTTCAAATTGCTATAAACTGTTTGTCTATGAAAAACAAATGCTTAAAAAACTGAAAATTGATTAGGCTATGTGAACACACTTTTTATGAAGCGACACTGTAAACAGACCTGCTAGCAATCCACTAGAACATTCAATGAATAGAAGATTCACCTGCATTGACTTTGACCCTATCAGAATAAAGTTTCTCATTCATATGTGCTAATTTGAAAAAAAAAATACTTCAGAACAAAACAAGTATAATTTTTTTAGTTTGTACTTACATTATTTTATAATACACCAGAGAATTGCAATGTGTTGTATGTGTCGATTTGGCATGCAAGATACTCATGACAATATCACCACTACAACTCCAGCCCCAACCAAGGAATGACAGACAGTTAAAATATGTCTGTTAGTTATGAGAAACCTTTTGAATTAGCTTCACCTGTAGTTTGGCGAAATTGTGGAAAGTTTTGGGAATTTCGGCTGAACCCTTTTAATTAGCTTCTTAATTCGGTGGGCCTCACATTCAGTGATTTTACCAGCCCAGCACACCACAGCATAGAAAATCACACTGGTTATCACAGAGTTATAGAAGATGTGAAGGATGTCACTTCCCACACTAAAGGAATGTAGTCTCCTAAGGAAGAAGAGTCTGCTCTACCCTTTTTTATATAGTTCCTCTGTATTTTGAGACCAGCTCAACCTGTTATTGATGTGAAGCCCCAAGTACTTGTAGGAGTGGACCACCTCTACATCCACTCCCTGAATAGTGAACCGACACAGAATCTCTTTGGTGTGGTGAAAGTCAATAACCAGTTCCTTGGTTTTGCTGATGTTTAGCTGCTGATGATATTCAGTTGCTGAGCTCTCCATCTGACTCTTATCCTCTGCTTCACCCCCTCTATCAATACACCGAATAAGTGCCGAATCATCTGAGAATTTCTTCAAGTGACATGATCTGGTGTTATTTTTATAGTCTGAGTTGTTCAGAGTGAAGAGGAAAGGGGACAGGACTGTTCCTTGTGGTTCTCCAGTGTTGCTCACATCCTTATCAGAGACACAGTTCTTGAGCTTCACAAACTGTGGTCTGCCCTATAGATAGTCCATTTTCCAGGGCACCACAGGCTCATCCACCTGCATATCTCTAAGTTTACTCCTTAACAGTGATGGCTAGAAAGCGCAGGAGAAACCAAAAAACATAATCCTCATAGTGCTGCCAGTTTTACCCAGGTAAGAATATGCATTATGGAGCAGATAGATAAATGCATCCTCCAGTCAATTCTTTGTCCAATATGCAAACTGCAGTGGGTCCAGGTGGATTACCACAGGACGAGTCATATAATCCGGGACGAGTCTCTCAAAGATGTTCATGATGTGTGATGTAAGAGTGCTAACTAATCTGTAGTCATTAGGTGAAGATGTGTCTTCCTTCTTTGGAACTGGAAGAATGTGGGACATATGGCAGTGGCACATTCTGGAGCCTAAATGTCAGACTAAATAGGTGACAGAGGATGACCACAAAGTTGATCAGCACAGACATTAAGAACTTGAAGACTAGCTCCATCTTGTTCTGTGGCTTTTCCTGTGTGCAGCTTCCTCACTTGGTGATCAGTTATGGACAGCTCATACCGATGTTCAGAATGGGCTCATCACTGGTTACTCCAGTTGAAGCAGTAGTGGCTGTTGATGTAGTATGGATGATGTGGAAGAACTGGTCAATTGTAGAATGTGGTAGTGGGAGGGAAAATCTATTAAAAAATCAGCTCAGGCCATTAGCTTTTTCCACATCCCCTTCTAGCACTTGGGTCCTGGACTGCCTGAGTGTGAGAGTTCCTAGATGCTGTTAGGCAAATTAGGAGTTGTAATTCCTCCAGCATGTCCAGGCTCTGTCCTGGGTTGTTTTTTTTTTTCCTCACAGGGCCTTGTCTGGTCCACATTTTGTGGAAAGCACCCAAGAGACATCTAAACTGCATTCTCAAACCACTTCAAATAGCTAACTTGACTCAAATTGCCACGCTCCTCACCTTATAACAGAGTATGAACTCAACAACTACCATGAATTAGATTAGATCAGGGAAAATGTATTAATCCATGGGAATAGGAACCTAACTGCAGCCACTTTTTCACTATTCATTCTTGAGGCTGGGAATGTAAACCTGCTGGTAAATTGCCATGGCATAATAATGCAGTGGGTAGAGCTTCTTCCTCACAATTTTAAGGCTGAAGGTTCAGACCCCAGTTTACATGCTCCCCTCAATTGAAAGAATTGGAAAAAATAAAAACAGCCTCATTCTGAAAACAAATGAATATTTTCCCTAAACTGGAATAAAAGGGTTTTACAATGGATGGATGGTTTTTCAGGCAAACTGTTTAACTACACTTTAATCAATGAAATATTAGCATATGATTTGCTGAGCACTACACCAGATAAGACAGATAAGGTTAAAGCAGAATTTAACATGGGGAGTGTGTGGCAGCAGTTCAAGTAAAGTCCCGTTTAACAAAAGGTGTGACTGGGACAAACAACTTTGAGAGGTGAACAAAAAGAAAATCAAACAGGGGACTTGTAGGTAAACAGAGCTGAAAAGGCTGGACTTTAAGGAACCAGCAGTGTCAACAGAAACCACTCAATTAACTAAGGACAATGAAACCTCTAGAGGTGCTGCTGGTTCAACAAAATGAGCACACAATCAATCGCTTAGCTTTTACTGATATTTATTGTAATCTAACACCAACCAGCATGAGCACAACTAACAAGAACATCACAATGAATGACATCACAACGCCACAGGCAAAATAGGAAATCTTTCAAAGACATTGTCACTCTCCAGTGAAGTGCCAATCAACCTTCTGTGCGGCCTGCTTCGTATTTACGATATGTGTTTTTACAAGTCAGGCAGCTCTTGACCCAGGCCAACTATTTATATCCAATTAATAGTATCAAATGTAGTCAGGTCACCAAAGATACTTTAGACAAGAAGTATGTAAAATATGATAGCCTGGAGGCCCACGTGCAGGTTACACAGGTGCAAAGGGTGCAATCATACAGCACAGCTGGTGGTTCACCAAGGGATCTCATATAAACTGTAAGGTCTGTTTTCTGTCTGTTAAAGGAGAATGGGCTCAGTTAGTGTTTACATAGAAAATAGTGACTTTAGCCAACAACAAACTTTATACTATATTGCTCATTTCTATAGCAGCCCGTAACTCTGAAGTGGAATATTTTTGAAAATGGAAAACAAACCCATGTAGTGTGAGCTAAACCTCAAAGTATTTCACTTAATAATCAAAGTATGACTATTAGCTACTGCGACAGATAGTGCCAGTAAACGCCATGTCACATTATACAACTTTTCCAACGATTTTCAATCACAAACTTAATTACAACATCTTAGAAAATCAGAGGCAGTTGTGGTGTGTTCCTGTGCCCACCAGCCATGCAGTCTGACATAGTCAGCGACTCAGTCCATCCAGTCTATGACTCATTACAACAAATCAAACCTGAGTTTGTCTTAAATTGTGGAGGTGGACTTGTGCATGCAAGAGCTGAAAATCAGTGCATGCTTTGATGGAAGAACAATACCTTTAATGCAGTGTTGCAAGCATGCAAACCAGAAGCATCCTTGGGACAGTTCAGAGGTAAGGGATTATAAACCAGCATATCTGGAAATGTAGACGCTTATTGCCCTTCCTATTCACCTAAAAGCTCTTCTACAGTGGCGTAGAAACTCCTGCCTCATCCACCCTGTGGGAAATTTAAAGCTAGGAAGAGGCAGTGCTGACCAGACAGACAACATTCTCAATTTCCTTTGTTTGTTTGAATGACTTTTTTTCTTCTTTTCCTTTGCCAAATTAAACTGGGTACTGGCTGGTCCACAATCCATCACCATTTCTTTTTTGTTTATCTCCTTATTACTGCAGCTAAGAGGAATAAGGAATGTGAGTGTTTTGGACCTGACAAACATCTGTGTCATGTTCCGTGTTTTACATACCATGACAGAATGGAAGAAAGAGAGAAAATGTCAGTGATTTTGGCTGAATTTGACCATACTTTTAAAGCCTTTGCATGGTCACTGGTTCTGTCAAACAGGATAATATTGGCTGTCAGAAAATGGAACAAGCTTGTGATACTTTGGAAACATGAAACTGTGCTGCAAACTTGTTACACAGTCATCTAATCTGATACACTGTGTAATTGCTAGTTGTGAAATCTGACATATTCAGGGAATGAGATCAGCAAAAGCTGTCATCCTCTCCGACTAAAAATCGAGTTATGTAACATTGGCTTTAGTTAGAATAGTGCCTGAAGTGCTCATAATAAAAAGATAGGGATAAGACTGGACAAAGAAGAAAAGAATAATAAAAATATTCTTATATAAATGCTACCATGGCTGTCTGTTTGTCTGTCCACGATTTTAAATCACCTGTAGCTCGCAAACCGTTTGACCTATTGACCTGAAATTTGGTACACATATACTTTGCGACATCTACTATCCGCTTTCGAGGTGATGATTGATCTCCAAGGTTATTCCTCTTTTTATTTTTTTTTTTGTAGAATCAACTCTCAGCAGCGGTCAGCAGGGTGACCATGCGGTGCATGCATACAGGCGCCATTCTCATACCTCTCAACTTTGCCGTCACTTCCCCTACCTTTTCATATCTTAAATCATTCTTGAGGCAGATTGAACACTTAAGTACCAGCTTAAGTGAAAAATTAAGGAAAACGTACTAAGTAATTGCAACACAAGCACTGACTTAATCAGTTTTAACACAAAAAGATGCAGACGAAAGAAGAGAAGAAGCGGGCCGCTAGGGTGGAGAAAAGAAGAGCTGCTCAGGAAGCAGCAAGCGCATCGGCCTCTTAGCAAACAAATGCTAAACGTACAGAGAAAGAGGATGAAAACTAGGAATGCTCAAGTCAAGTGTATTCACTGCACGCTAATAATAATAATAATACACTAGCCAACCCGCAGCGTACCATACGCTGCATAATCAGGCTGGTTTTTAATGATTTTTAAGCACAGGGAGAAAATTAACATTTGAAAAATCGGTAATGTAATAAATCAGCAAGAAAAGCAACATTATAACAATGCATGGAACGAACCAACACAGTAAAACAGTTTGCTATGGTGCACACGGTCGTATGTCGTAACCGAAAACTCGGTTTTTAAAGACTGCTTACTTCATTGTGTTTTAACTTCAGTTGTAAAGGATTGTTTTAAGGATCCCATGGGATACCCCTCGCAAACCGTTTTACACGCTGCATATGGCGATTCACCTCCGCGAGAAACATGCCTCTATGAACAGTCAACGTGGCTCGGAGGTGCCAGGAGTTGGTGGGCGTGGCTCCTTCTGCGTGCGCCATAGGTGTCTCACTTGTCGGCGGCTTAGTGAATCCACGCCCCTTCCGCCGTGCTTTCTATGGTTGTCTTGCCTTAGTGAATTATATATATAGATTTTATTTATTTATAGGCGCCTTTCTAAACACTCAAGCACACCCAACAATAAACAAAGAAACAGATTATAAACAAAAGTAAAATACAAAATTAAAATCAGACAGAGCAATTGTAATCAAAGAGAAAAAGCAGTCTTAAACAAATGAGTTTTAAGTTTAGATTTGAAAAGTGAAAATGATTCAATATTTCTAAGCTCAGATGGTAGTGAGTTCCAGAGCTGGGGAGCACAGCAACTGAACGCTCTGCTCCTCATAGTGGTAAGACGGACGAAGGGGACAGTCAGGTGGATGGAGGAAGAGGATCTAAGGGTACGGGAGGGAATGACAACATGGAGGAGGTCAGACAAATATGAAGGGTCAAGGTTGTGGATAGCCTTAAAAGTTAACAGAAGAATATTTAATTGAATGCGTAACTGGATTCTGGACCAGTTGAAGCATATAAAGAGATTTGTGAGAAAGACCAAAGAAAAGGGAATTGCAATAATCCAGATGAGAAGTGACAAGGCTATGAACAAGGATAGCAGTGGTATGGGGAGTGAGGGAGGGGCGAATATGATTAATGTTACGCAGGTGGAAATATGCAGACTGGGAGATGTTATTGATGGGATAAAATGCCGTCAAGGATGACACCCAGACTCTTAACCTGTGGGACAGGGGAGACAGAGGAATTATCAATAACAAATGAAAATGATCAGCTTTGGATAATGTTGATTTTGTACCAATGAGGAGAACCTCAGTTTTGACACTATTTAACTTAAGAAAGTTTGAAGAAAACCAGGATTTGATTTCTGCTATGCAATCAGTAAGTAAGGAGGGTGGAAAGGAAGCAGTAGGTTTGCTAGTGAGATAGAGCTGGGTGTCATCAGCATAACAGTGGAAGCTAATGTTATATTTACAAAAGATATTACCAAGAGGAAGGAGATAAATAATGAAAGGAGGGGCCCCAGGACAGAGCTCTGGGGCACAGGTGAAGTAACAGCAGTGGGTTGGGATGTCAAAGTTTTAAGCTGAACAAACTGAATGCGGCCTTAGAGGTAGGATCTGAACCAATCTAGTGGTGTGTGGGTAATGCCAATCGAAGATAATCTATTGAGAAGAGCAGTGTGACAAATAGTGTCAAAGGCTGCACTCAGATCAAGAAGGATGAGAACAGTAATTAAACCAGAATCAGCTGACATAAGGAGGTCTTTAGTTATTTTTATAAGTGCCGTTTCTGTACTGTGGAGGGGACAAAAACCAGACTGGAACTGTTCATATAGATTATTTTGAGATAAAAGAGAATGAAGATGAATAGCCACTACTTTTTCAAAAATTTTGGAAATGAATGGTTGATTAGAAATAGTACAAAAATTACTGAAATTAGTCGTATTGGCACCAGGATTTTTCAGTATTGGGGTTATTGCAGCAGTTTTAAAAGATGAAGGAACAGTACCAGTAGTGAGAGAAGAGTGGATTATAGCAGAAATAAGAGGGACCTGTGAGGGGAGGCAGGCTTTGACTAGAACTGTAGTGAGGGGGTCTAGATGACATGTGGATGGCTTAGACTTACAGATAAGATCTGAGATTTCTGAGAAGGTAGGAAGCTGAAAAAAGGTAAATGAGTAAGTTGGTGGGTGAAATTCAAATGAAGTACTGGAGGAATCCATACAGAGAGACTGGTGTATCTTCTGGATTTTTTCATTGAAAAACGACATAAGGGAATTGCAAAAATTCAGTTGAGTAAAGGTGAGAAGGTAAAGAATCCGGGGGTTGTGTAATATTATTAGGTAGTGAAAACAATGACTTGGTGTTGCCTTCATTGGAAGAAATAATGTGAGTATAATAGTTGGATTTAGTTTGGGCAATAGAGTCCTTGTAATAAAGTATATGGTTTTTATACATATCTTTATGAACAAAGAATCTAGTTTTTTTATATAACATTTCAAGTTTCCGGAATTTGGCTTTCAAAAGCCGAAGTTCAGGCTTGAAACAGGGAGCAGAAAAGTAGAAAGAAACAGATCTAGTTTTCATTGGAGCGACAGAGTTAAGAATACCATTAAGTCCAGCGCTATAGTGTGAGACCAGTTCTTCAGGAGTGGATAAATTATGAATGTCCATAAGGGATTCAATACTAGAGAAAAGAGAGTCTAAGTTAATATTCTTACTATTACGGAGAGACATGACACAGGAAAGCTTAGTGTTGGAAAGTGCAAGTTTAACATTGAATGAAATAAGAAAATGATCAGTTATGGGGAGTTCATCTGCAGTACAATCAAGCGGGGTAACTGCAGAACAGCAAATCAAGTCCAAGATACGTCCTTTGGAATGAGTGGGAACATCAGTATGCTGCTGGAATCCAAAACTCTCAAGGCAGGATGTAAAGTCTCTAGTAATAGGGACATTGATATTATCCATATGTATATTTAAATCTCCCAGTAGTATTATATTTGATGAAACAGTAGATAAGTGTGTAAGAAAAACAGCAAAGTAATTCAGAAAGTCATTATTTGATTTAGGGGGCTGGTAAACAGTTGCAATGATAGTAGGAATAGGTCCAGTTAATTGATACATAAGAGATTCAAAAGAACTGAAGGCAGGAGCAGACAACGGCAAGACTTTCCACTTCTTATGATACATTAACGCGAGATCGCCTCCCCAGCCAGAGCCACAGGGTTGAGAGATGTAAACAAACCCTGGGAAAAGTCATGCAGTGCGCCGTTACTGGTTAATAATAATTAATTACATTTATTTAGCTCTTTTCTCACTACTCAAAGTGCTTTACATAGAGGATGATGTGACAGCAGCCATTATTGTGTCAGTGCACTCACCGCACATTAGCTAGTAGGTGTTGGAAGGGTGACAGAGATAGCCAATTAGAAACAGGGGAAGATGAGGGGGCCAGAATGGACATGATGGGTAATTTAGCCAGGACATCACGATACAACCTACTCTTGTCAAAAGATGCCCAGCGATATTTAATGACCACAGGGAGTCAGGACCTCAGTTTTACGTCTGATCAGGCACCATATTTACAGCACAGAGTCCACATTACTGCACTGGGATCCACACACAGACCATGGGGTAAGCATCCCCTGCTGGCCTCGCCAACAACTCCTCCAGCAGCAACCCAAGCTTTTCTTAGTTGGCCTCCCATCCAAGTACTGGCCAGGCCTGATCATGCATTGCTTTAGGTGGATGACCTCTTCTGTAGCACAGATTGGAAATAAAGAGAGAACACAAAGTACCAGATAATAAAACAAAGGAAAACCCAGCTGGATCTTACTTTATTGATCTTTGGCCTGTCTACAAGGAAGGATGACTCACTCAGTTTCCCATTTCTTGATACCACACAAGTAAATGTTGCTTTCGCTTCTCTCTCTCACTCTCTCTGTTTGTTTCCATACTGGCCTCCATTTCCTGTAACCCTTCATGCTACACCAACTAGAGTTCACTTGCAGACCAAACCGTATTCTTACTTTGCAGGTAGGACTGAGTCTATAAAACTTCAGTATCCTCTGGTGGTCCATTAAGCTCCTGTAACCCTGAATGGTGATTAGTTTTGACAGGATAAGGACAACTGTTTAGCTATATTCTCTCACTCTCTTTCTCTTTTCAAATGTGCCATCTGCTGAACTCTCCTGGTGCCTTCTGTAAGTAAAATCTCATCTGGCTGAGCTTATCTGCTTCCTCTAGTGTCTTAGAGAATCTTGCAGACTTGCTCCTGAGGTGCCAAATGTCCTCTCTTTGGGCTGACCCAGTAGGTTGCCTTCCAGGACACCAGATATACTGAAAGATCCCTTTAGAACTCACACAGAAATGCTGTATGGTTGCCAATGCAGGCTGAGACTGGCCCCTGCTCTACCTTTGCCCAGGACCATCTTGGTCATAATTATGCCAGCTAGGTAGGATATTTATTGATGCAGTTAACTCTGGTGCTGGGTACTCCCTGTGTGGAATGTGAATGTCCTCAACATGTCACCATGGGTTTCCTATGGGTGTTCTGTTTTTTTCCACACTCCAAACACATGTAGTTAAAAGTGAACTGACAATTCTAAATTGACCTCATATGTGTGGGTGTGTGTTCACCCTGGGATGGACTGGTGCCCGTTCACAGATTTTTCCTGCCTTTGCCCAATGGTTTCTGCCCCTTGACCTAGCATTGGATATACAGTTTTGTAGGATGGATGGATGAATGGATGGATAAGACAGTAATGGGGATTAATTCAGTTGTACAGTCCAATCGTTTAGCCAAGAAGATCACTTTTCTGAAGTTGCAAGCAAAATCCTTATAAAAAAATTTACTGGTGTGACGAAGGAATTGCATAATGAATATGAGGGCATCAGTCTCAAAAGATCAAAGCAGAAGATTTAATTATCTCTTAAACTTTCCGGAATCATTGAATCATGAATAACAAAAACCACTGTTGTTTAGAAGGCGAACACCTGCTGGTGCAGAGGATGCAAGTGCTTTCTACATATTTGTTTATTGCTGGCTTTCATTTTTTTTCTTTTTGAGACATTTCCTACAGGAATGCATGTTATATCCACGCAAAAAAAAAAAACCAACAGAATGAAAAATGAAAAATGGAGTGATGGTTCTTATCTTAGAAAAACACCCAGAAAGACCATCTATCTCCGTTAATTCGACACATTGTGAAGGACATTGTGCGCAGCTTTGACAAAAGTCATTGAGATCCAGATGTTGCCTGCTTAAGCCTGATTCCAGTGGATCTGCCTCAGCCTGGCCAGAAACTAGTAAGGTGAACAAAGTGAGTGAAATATGCTCAAGCCTCGCCTTCGGCATTGTGCACTGGTTTCCTGCATCGAGTAACATTTCTTGAAATGACTTGCTGTTGGCATTACCAGCCGTTATGTGCTGCCAGTGTGATTGATGACCTGTTAAATCAAAAGCTGCCCTTTTAAAGTTACTGGGCAAGTGAGGTGCTTCTGAACACATCTGTGCTTTACATTTGTTGCTGGAAGAATTACTCATAAATTCAAAACTCAGTTTGTAAAAGATGAAAATATTTAATAGTAAGGAGGCAGTCGGTGTAAGAGCTGATGAAAGAACTGATGAAGATGACATCTGCAACACAGTTGCTAAAATAGGGATACTGCTTAAGATTTTCAAGTGGATGGCTGGTGGCTCTCAAAGTAATAAAATATTCAGTAAATATTTGTGTTTAGACACTGTTCAAATGTTGAATGCACAGTTAACCCTCTGTGGCCAGTATGGGTCACCTCAGAGCCCAAATCTCAGATATAACTAGGCATACACAAGTCTTAGTTTCAAAAATATCTTGCATTAGCACACATTTCCTTTACAGAAATTAATCAATACAGTCACACTGTGCTTCATTTCATTCTTCACTCCTCGCAAGCAAGTTTTGTCCAGGCAGACTGGCTGTTTTTATGTCAGATTTGGAGTACTTCAAGAGCCAGAGCATTGCACCCAGGAAGTTCTTCCAGGTCATAAAAAAACAACAGGAAACAAAGGAGTCCTTTCCCAGCACTGCCCCCTGGTGACCCCTAGAGGCAAACAGAAGGTCTGTCCTCCTGTTTGTTTCCTCCATGATAGCCTGTGGAAAGCAGACCAGAAGAGCAGTGTCACCTAGAGTACTGAAAGAGGCTTTGCTGTTGAGATGTAATCTCCTTATGTCTGTCCATTATTTAGACAAGAAGCACCTATCCTGGAAGGGATGTCCATCCATCCTGGCTGTCCATACATGAGAGCGGCCACCTGAAAGGGTAAGGCAAGACTTTCACTCTATCCATGTCTATCAGGCCTTTCACTATGTTTTTTACAAGGTAACGCATGAAAAAGCAGCCCAGTCTTACTGTCAATTGCAGGAGCACCCACAGCATGAGACTATTCCACAAATCCTCAGGTGCCATTTTGAAGGAGGCTAAATGAACATATGACTTCACAATCAAAATATGCTGATCCAATGAATATAGCATGTCTTAGTAAGGGAAATTTTTTTCTTAGATATCCTCCAACAAACTTGTGGCCTGTGAAAGGATTGTTCCTGCCTTGAGTCCTGTGATAGTGTCCAGCTGCCTTGTGACCCTGCCCTGGATGAGTGAATACGAAAAATAGATGAATGGATGGGTATTCTGAGCCCACTGTATTGAAGATGGCAAGGGTAAGTTCATTTGATGGGTGGTTTATCTTATGCATGTAACTATTTATAATAAAGTCTATATAATGTACATGGTGTAATGGGGTGACAAGTATTATACACATGGATTAAGGAAATGTGTTATGAAATTATCTCCATATAACCTAACTCTCTCTTCATTAGGTTAGCAGTCAACTCATATGACTGATGTCCCATAGATCTGTTGTACACCCTGGTTGGTGTGGGGACCATGGGAACAGAGCATGGATGCTTAACCCTATAGGGGCCCGTGGTCACCGCCAGAGGGCGTCTGGATGTCTGAAGAGCCCTGGACGTCTGCACTATCACCACACCCGGAGGTGCTGGCGGAAGGAAAACCAGGGACACCCAGTGTGCTTCCGGATGCTCAGTTGGCACTTCATCAGGAAGCACCTGGAGCACGTCCGGGTGAACATAAAAGGGGCTGCCTCCCTCCATTCGGGTGCTGGAGTCGGGTGGAAGAGGATGTTGCTCGGAGGAGAGGAGTGGAGGCGGTCAGAAGGAGAGGCATTGAAGGAAGAGGCCTGGACTAAGGGTGATTGATGCAGGGGCACTGGGTTGTGCATTGTACTTTGTATATAGAAAATATGAATAAATGTGTGCTTAGGTGTAAACCATCGGTGTCTGCCTGTCTGTGTTCAGGCTGCTTTCCACAGGGGTTACCCCCTTCTCGCTTTGTTCGCCAACCCCCCTGGCCTGCACTACGTGCCAGCCACTTCGCGCCTCTGCCACTCGCATTGTGAAAAGGGGGACTGAACGCACCCCAAGGAGACGTGGTCGCTCCTCCAAAACCCCCTCTTAGATGGTGATACAATGGGAAGCAAATACAGATTATTTTTTACCTCCACTTTGCTCGATCAGCTGCTGGATTGCTGCTGCTGCCATGCTGCATGGTCTGCTTTTTGTGCAGCGCTTTGTACATTTAAAAGCCTGTACAGCAGCTGTCCTACTCTTTGTCTTTTATTTCCGGCCCCGGGCATGGTTAAATCTCATGGTACTCATGGTTAAGTCTTGTCTCGCGGGATGTGAGTTCTTGAAATTTTTTAGTTAATAATTTAAAAATGGAATTCTTTGAACCACCACCTTATTGTGGTGGAGGGGTTTGCGTGTCCCAAAGATCATAGGAGCTCTGTTGTCCGGTGCTTTATGCCCCTGATAGGGCCACCCAAGGTAAACTGGTCCTAGGTGAAGGATGAGACAAAGAGCGGTTCAACAAAACCTCCTATGAAGAATAAAAAATTTGGAGAGCGTTTTCCCTCGCCTGGACGGGGGTCACCGGCACCCCCCTTTGTAGCCAGGCCTGGAGGTGGGGCTTGATGGCGAGCACCTGGTGGCCGGGCCTGCACCCATGGGGCTCGGTCGGGCACAGCCTGAAGAGGAAGCATGGGTCCCCCTTCCCATGGGCTTACCACCTATGGGAGGGGCCAAGGAGGTTGGGTACAGTGTAAGTTGGGTAGTGGCCGAAGGCGGGGACCTTGGCGGTCCGATCCTCAGCTACACAAGCTGGCTCTTGGGACGTGGAATGTCACCTCTCTGAAGGGGAAGGAGCCTGAGTTAGTGCGCGACGCACAGCTTGGACTCTGGAACCAATCTCCTTGAGAGGGGCTGGACTCCCTACCACTCTGAAGTTGCCCCCGGTGAGAGGCGCGGAGTGGGTGTGGGCATACTTATTGCCCCCCCGACTTGGAGCCTGTTCATTGGGGTTTATCCCAGTGGACAAGAGGGTAGCCTCCCTCCACCTTTGAGTGGGGGGATGGGTCCTAACTTTTTTGTGTGTATGTGCCGAACAGCAGTTTGGAGTACCCACCCTTTTTGGAGTCCCTGGAGGGGGTGCTAGAGGGCATGTCTTCTGGGTACTCTCTCGTAATGCTGGGAGACTTCAATGCTCATGTGGGCAATGACAGTGAGTGATTGGGAGGAATCACCCACTCCCCCGATCTGAACCCAAGCAGTGTTTTGTTATTGGACTTCTGTGCTTGTCACAGATTGTCAATAACGAACACCATTTTCAAGCATAGGGGTGTTCATATGTGCATTTGGCACCAGGACACCCTAGGCCTCAGGTCGATGATCAACTTTGTGGTCGTGTCGTCGGACTTAAGGCCACATGTCTTGGACACTCAGTTAAAGAGAGGGGCGGAGCTGTCAACTGATCACCACCTGGTGTTGAGTAGGCTTCGATGGTGGGGGAGGATGCTGGTCAGGCCAGGTAGGCCCAAACGTGTTGTGAGGGTCTGCTGGGAACGTCTGGCATAGTCCCCTGTCAGAAGCAGCTTCAACTCCCACCTCCAGCATGGAACATGTTTCGTGTCTCTATTGTTGAGGCGGCTGACTGGAGCTGTGGCCGTAAGGTGGTCGGTGCCTGTCGTGGCGGCAATCCCCGATCCCGTTGGTGGACACCGGCAGTGAGGGATGACGTCAAGCTAAAGACGGAGTTCTACGGGACCCTTTTGTCCTGTAGGACTCTGGAGGCAGCTAATAGGTACCAGCAGGCCAAGCAGAATGTGGCTTTGATGGTTACTGAGGCAAAAAACTTGGGTGTGGGAGGAGTTTGGGGAGGCCATAGAGAACGATTTTCAGATGGCATCAGAGAGATTCTGGTCCACCATCCAGCGTCTCAGGAGGAGGAAGCAGTTCAGTGTCAACACTGTATATTGTGGGGATGGTGCACTGCTGACCTCAACTCGACGTTGTGGGTCGGTGGGGGGAGTACTTCGAAGACCTCCTCAATCCCACTAATATGCCTTCCAATGAAGAAGCAGAGCCTGAGGGGTGGGCTCCCCGAGGTCACCGAGGTGGTCAAAAAACTCCTTGGTGGCAGGGCCCCGGGGGTGGATGAGATACACCCAGAGTTCCTCGATTGACACGTCTCTGCAACATCGCATGGACATCAGGGACAGTGCCTCTGGATTGGCAGACCGGGGTGGTGGTCCCCCTCTTTAAGAAGGGGGACTGGGGGTGTGTTCCAACTACAGAGGGATCACACTCCTCAGCCTCCCTGGAAAAGTCTATTCGGGGGTCCTAGAGAGAAGGGTCCGTCCTGGTTGTGGAACATTGGACCAGTTCCATGGCCCCCACATTCTAACGCGGGCCCCTAGGCTAGGATCTTTGGCGGGCCCTAGGGTTAAGGAAAACATGAAACCCAATGGGATTTAAAATAAAATAAGCAAAGTTAATGATGTGAAAACATAAGAAGTATTATGCAGATTTATTGAACATATTTATAAAGTAAAGATCCTAATGAAAAACTTACAATAGTATCAAAAATGATTGCAAAATCTGTTTTCTAGCTTTCTTTGACGCAAAATTTTCAATGATCTAAAAATCCACGTTTAGCTAAATCATTTTCGATATACAGAATTGCTAGATGATTAAATAATTTTTGACTAGTTGTACTTCTTTGCCAAATATGCCAATGTGCTAAACAATCTTTCTGCTGAAGAAACAGTAACTGGGACTGGTATATACTGGAATATTGTATGCTGAAGTTGACACTCAACGCTGTAGGATCAATTCTTGCTTTCTGTTCATACGTTGTGTTTGTGCATAATATCTACTCATCCCGCGCCCGGCCCCTGTGATCCCGGGTCCTCTGGCTAGAGCCCTGTCAGCCCCCTCTCTCTACACCCTTAGCAGTGTCCTGGAGGGTGCATGGGAGTTTGCCAAACCAGTCTACATGTGTTTTGTGGGCTTGGAAAAGGCGTTCGACCATGTCCCTCAGGGAATCCTGTGGGGGGTGCTCCGAGCCCCCTGATAAGGGCTGTTCGGTCTCTGTACAACCGGTGTCAGAGCTTGGTCCGCATTGCCGCCAGTAAGTCAAACCCGTTTCCAGTGAGAGTTGGACTCCGCCAGGGCTGCCCTTTGTGACCGATTCTCTTCATAACTTTTATGGGCAGAATTTCTTGGCGCAGCCAGGGTGTTGAGGGGGTCCGGTTTGGTGGACTCAGGATTGGGTCACTGCTTTTTGCAGATGATGTTGTCCTGTTTGCTTCATCAGGCCGTGATTTTCAGTTCTCTATAGATCGGTTTGCAGCTGAGTGTGAAGTGGCTGGGATGGAAATCAGCACCTCAAAATTCGAGACCATGGTCCTCAGCTGGAAAAGGGTGGAGAGCCCTCTCAGGGTTGAAGGTGAGATTCTGCCCCAAGTGGAAGAGTTCAAGTGTCTCAGGGTCTTGTTCACGAGTGAGGGGAAAAAGGAGCGTGAGATCGACAGGCGGATCGGTATGGCGTACGCAGTGATGTGGGCTCTGCATCAGTCTGTCGTGGTGAAAAGGGAGCTGATCCATAAGGCAAAGCTCTCAATTTACCAGTCGATCTATGTTCCTACCCTCACCTATGGTCATGAACTATGGGTAGTGACTGAAAGAACGAGATCGCAAATACAAGCGGCTGAAATGAGTTTCCTCCGCAGGGTGTCTAGGCTTTCCCTTAAAGATCGTATGAGAAGCTCAGTCATCCGGGAGGGGCTCAGAGTAGAGCTGCTACTCCTCCGCATTGAGAGGAGTCAGATGAGGTGGCTTGGGCATCTGATCAGGATCCCTCCTGGATGCCTCCCTGGTGAGGTGTTCCGGGCATGTCCAACCGGGAGGAGGCCCCAGGGAAGACCCAGGACATACTGGAGGGACTATGTCTCCCGGCTGGCCTGGGAACGCCTTGGGATTCCCCCAGAAGAGCTGGAAGAAGTGGCTGGGGAGAGGGAAGTCTGGGCATCACTGCTCAAGCTGCTGCCCCCACGACCCGATCTCAGATAAGCGTAAGAGAATGGATGGATGGATGGATGAACGGATGGATGGAATAAGAATCTGAAAATCTAACAACATAACATTAAATTTCGATAAACTCTGAAAAGAATGATACCAAACATATATACAGTATGTAGGTTTTAAAATAAGCCAGATTTAAAGCGTGACAAAAAACGTGACATAAAAATATCACATAAAATCGTTGCACAAAATCATTGCACTTTTAGGCTTAGGATTTTATATATATAGAGTAGCTATATATATAGAAAAATGCATTAAAATTTCTTACACATTCTCCATTAGAACTAATACTGTCATTTAAATTAAATTTAAAACAATTTTCTCTAGCAAAGCATACAGACACAGCAACAGGACTTACAAAACAAAATGCTAACAGGATGTCTTGCTAAACTATACGGGGTAAATAACTATATGTGTGTTTTTTGTATGCTCTACTTGTGACAACATGTGACAATCTGAAAAGTATTCCAGTTTTCCTAGCACATCCCAATGACATTCATGTTAGGTTTATTTGGCGACTCTACAATGGCATTGTGTAAGTGAGCACTGATGCGTGCATGAGTGTGCTCGGCAATAGACGAGAACCCCATTCAGGGCCATTTTCTTCTATATGACCAATGTTGCCAAGGTAGACTGTGGATTCCTTCAACTCTGAACTGAATAAGGGGGAAAGTAAATGGATACAGTAAAGACCTTTTCAACTATTACTGACTTCACCTGCTACAGCATATCAGAAATATGGGAAATATAATTCTTGCAGAAGTGGCATTTCATGTGGTAGCTCCCAATGGGAGCATTCAAAGATAAATATTCTACCCTATTGTACTAAGATATGATATAGTGCTAACCTCTCATTTTAAAAATGATTTAAAATAATAATCAGATCAGCTATAAATCACATTTGATGATGCAACCATATTAGAAGGGATATAGTACATTTTCATTAAAAGCAATTACAGCTAATCTTTATTTGCTTTAAGCGCAGATCAAGTAGTAAATCAATACTCTGACTGGAAGTGAAGTTGAAAAGAACTAAGTAGGAAGGTGTGATGTCACAAATATTAACTCTGAAATCCAAACTCAACATTAGTGTCTCAGCATCTTCATTGTTACCTGTGAATTGAATCATAACAGAAGGACTTGGACAACATACAGGTTTTCGGCAGACGTGGGGCAAATGAAATTTAATTTAAGTAAATGTGAAGTATTACATGTATGAAGTAAGCATGTTAGGTTTGAATACACAATGGGGTGTTTGAAATTTGTAAGTACGCCTTATGAGAGGGATTTAGGAGTTGTAGTGGACTCAAAACTATCAACTGCTAGACAGTGTTTGGAAGTCAGTAAGGAGGCTAACAGAATGTTCAGTTATAAAGCGCCCTTATGTGTGGAGTACAAGTCGAAGGAGGTTCTGCTCAAGCTTTATAATGCTCTGGTGAGGCCTCATCTGCAGTACTGTGTGCAGTTTTGGTCTCCAGGCTACAAAAAGGACATAGCAGCACTAGAAAAGGTCCAGAGAAGACCGACTAGGCTGATTCCAGGGCTACAGGAGTTGAATTATGAGGAAAGATTAAAAGAGCTGAGCCTATACAGTTTAAGCAAAAGAAGATTAAGAGGTGTCATAATTGAAGTGTTTAAAATTATGAAGGGGATCAGTACAGTGGATCGAGACTTGTATTTTAAAATGAGTTCATCAAGAACACAAGGACACAGTTGGAATCTTGTTAAGGGTAAATTTTGCACAAACATTAGGAAGTTTTTCTTTACACAAAGAACGATAAACACTTGTAATAAGCTACCAAGTAGTGTGGTAGACAGTAAGACGTTAGGGACTTTCAAAACTTGATTTGATGTTTTCTTGGAAGAAATAAGTGGATAAGACTGGAGAGCTTTGTTGGGCAAAGAAGAGCAACTAGGCTGATTCCAGGGCTACAGGGGTTGAATTATGAGGAAAGATTAAAAGAGCTGAGCCTTTACAGTTTAAACAAAAGAAGATTAAGAGTTGACATGATTGAAGTGTTTAAAATTATGAAGGGAATTAGTGCAGTGGATCAAGACAGTTGTTTTAAGATGAGTTCATCAAGAACATGGGGACACAGTTGGAGACTTGTTAAGGGTAAAGTTCGTGCAAAGATTATGAAGTTTTTAATCACACAGAACTATAGACACATGAAATAAGTGACCAAGTAGAATAGGACTTTAGTAACTTTGAAAACTACACTTGATGTTATTTTTGAAGTATTAAGTGGATAGGACTGTCAAGCTAATTAGCAGTAGGTACATGCATATTGGACTAACTGTTAAAGATATTGCTCCTAAATTTGAGTAAGACAGGTTTAATTTAACCTGCTAAAAGGGTACTGAAATGGCATTGGAATTAGTTTGGCTTCCTAAAAGCTACAGGAGGCTAGGATGTGAATCATGCCCTGTTGAATATCTGTGTGCATTATTATTATGCCTCTGTTCGTTTTTCTAATAGTAGTTTGGTTTTTAATCCCAAAGATATGCAAGTTAATTTAAGTTGTGACTGGATATGAGTCGGTGTGATTGTAAATGCCCTATTTAGGGTTCTGATCCTGCTAAGAGAGACTCCATCACTCCATGAATGCAACCTGAATAAAGCAGCTATAGTTAATGGATGGATGGATGGTTTAGAACCTCTTGTATACATCCCTGATAAATAATAAACACATGAACATTAAGCCCAAGGACAAACATACAGGGTGGCCCATGAAAAAGTGGCCCGCCTCAACCAAGACGACTACATTATGTGGTGAAGAGAAAAATGATCAAATTTAGTACTCACATTTATAGAGAATGCTGAAAGTGACCTCCTTGTGTGTCAATATATCTCTATGCCCGTTTCATCATGTTCATGGACACTCTTTGCAACATCTTGGGATCGATTGGAGGTGGGCCACGTTTTCATGGGGCACCCTGTACCTGCTACTTTGCATTTAGACCTTTTGTGATATGGTAGAACAATACACCAAACTCTAACCTAATACCATACTATTGATACATCCTTCAACATAATAGCTAGTGAAGGTGACTGTCGGGTAGTTATTTTTTATTTATTATTTTTTATTCTTTTCTCTTTTCAGGACAAAAACTCTAGTGGAGTATACATGATAAAACATTTTTTGCAAATAAACTCAGATTACAAGAACACTGCTTATTTTTACTAAATTGCAAATAGCTGGAAACTTTCCCTTAGTATCTGGAACTGAGCACTTATTTAATGAATATGGCAGAGCTTTATTAATATTTTTCTATATATTTCTGTGACTCTTCCAACCCAGAATGAATCGCCTGTATTTCATGTATACACATCTATGCAAGGAAGTGTGTGTGTCTGTCTGGCCCAGAAGTGAGAGATGGAGTTGGGGTAAGAGCTCCACCTCAGAGGATACGCAAGCGAAGCCAGCACGTCGGCGAAACAAAACCTCCAAAGAAAGTCACTTGCTTAGCTGGTAATGCAGAAGTGAGGCGAGCACATCGGTAAAAGGGTATCCCTTTCACTTATTCTCCCGCCGCTAATACACTAGTGATGGGAGCACATTGGCAAAAACGAAATCGCCAAAGAAAGACAAAGTCGCTTAGTCCCTGATACACAAGTGATGCGAACACGTCGGCAAAACGAAACCTCCTAGGAGAAAGATGTCCAGAGTAGTTCCTTTCAATTACCTGACATCTCTACATTTCAGTTATTTTTCTGAAGATTTCAAGCACCCCATGCTTTTTACAGCTTACACAGCTAGTATATATATAAAATGCTAAGGGTTATCTGTCTGTCACGCAGAAACTTATGAACCCCTGGGCCTTGCAGCTTCATCTTGATCTCAATTGACAGCTTGTGCGGGAAACATCAGCCGTGAAACTCAGCTTCGCCTATTTCTCACTGCAAGTAGAGACATGGCTGTATGACATATTTGACTAGAAAACAATGGCTATACAAGCATGTGGGATGTCTGTCAGGAAATTTGCTGCAGATCAACAATGTAATAATGTTGATGTTACTTCACATTCGAGCATTGGTTCAAGTTTTTATTTTCCATGCTCTTTTCTTTTTTCAATAAAACATTTCTCTCATTTTGGACTAACACATTACACCATCTCTGATTATGCTACAAACACTTTTCTATTTGAGGACCAGAGGTCTGCATGTTCCACTAGTTATAATGTATAACTTTTTAAGGGCAGCATGAAAAGTGATACAGTAATCCCTCGCTATTTCGCGCTTCGACTTCTGCCGCTTCACTCTATCGTGGATTTTATATATAAGAATATCTAAATGTATATCACAGATTTTTCCGAGTTTCGCAGCTATCTGCAGACAATGGGTCTTTTTATTACTGGTACAAGCTTCCTCAGCTGGTTTGCCGAGTTTATTTCACACAAGGGACACTATTGGCGGATGGCTGAGAAGCTACCCAACCAGAGCACGCGGTTAAGTTCCTGGGTGCTGATTGGCTCAGCGACGGAGAGTAGCATTTGATTCCGCTTTGTGTTAGCCAGCATCTCGTCTCGCTCATTCAGCATCAACATGATTCACTGTATAAAGAGTTTACATTTGTGCTCTTTTGTGTTTATCTCTGTGCTTAGTCAAGTCCTTCGTTATGCCTCCTAAATGATCTGCTCCTGCTACAGCTTCCGGGGCCGTGCCCAAGCGCCAACGGAAGATGCTAACGATTGCCGAAAAGGTAAAAGTTTTGGATATGTTGAAGGAAGGGAACAGCTAGTGCTACACTGTCACCTGAAAATGCTCCTTTAGAAGAGCTGTAACACTCTCCTTTGTTGTGCAGTAACATTTATGTCATCATTATCGGACAAGTCATCATGTCATGGTTGGTGAGTACCCATAACTAATTTTCTACGTACTTAGTACAAGTACGTACGTGCAGTGTAACTGTACACACATTTTATAAAATTTTTCTTGCACTGTACATATTTATTGCTGGTGGCCTGTCTATCGTAATGGCTGTAACATATGTGATATCAGTTTTATTTATAAATAAATATATAAAAATAACCATATAAACATATGGTTTTTACTTTGCGGATTTTCACCTTTCGCGGGGGGTTCTGGAATACAACCCCCCCGACCGAGGAGGGATCACTGTCTAACATGTTTCACATCATTACAGTTACAGACAGTTGTATACCAGCTGAGCACAACTATGGTGCCAAAAGAGGCACAACAGAATGTATGCTGCCAAGAATGAGGTATGAATGTTGAAAATCCAACTAATTGTAACCATGAAGCAGAAAATGAGTTCTTGTTGTCCTGATGCTAGCCAGGCAATGAAGCAGCAGGTAGAAAGACAGCTAAGATCGACAAGGTTCTCACTTTATTGGTGAGAGGCAGACTGCTTTACTGCATCGCTTTCAAATCACCATAGTATTGGTAAATAGAAGTATATGCGGTAATTGTGGCCTTCCAATTTAAAAAGATTTCATAATTACGATTTTTTTATGTTATACCTTAGGAGGAGTCGACTGTTTGGGGTTATACAGGAGCTGAACGCTGGAGAGGTCGCATTTAGTCTTTTTGCTAATGGATTAAAGTAAGGGAGAGATAAGTTTCTATTTTATTCTAAGGAGTGTGTCATCGTTGGCTGCTGTTGCTCTGGGTTTTTTAATACTATTTGTTTAACTTTTTCAAATGGAACTAACATCTTTTTGTTGGCCAGCTTAGATCAGTAACCAGGGTTTCATTTAAATTATGAACCACATCTAAATTTTTGTATAATGAATTGTTGCTCTGAGTTGATTGCAGGGGATTTAAATGTAGATGGTTTTTATTATTCTTTTTGTTGTTGTTCACAGCATGAAAAGGGAATTTGAAATTTTTTTTTCAATATTTAATTGAATTATGTTTCTTAAAACAGTATGTGTAGTTTGACACTTTAATGTTTAGTCACAATGTATGGTTTTTATTTTTCTTTTTGTACCTTTGTGAGCTAATTGTACCAGCACTTCTGTGGTAAGTCTGTGGTACATTTTTGCTTTGTAAAGCTTTAAACTGTTCCCAGCTGCTAGCAATAAAAGAATCTACTATATGTGATAAATTAATTTGGACTTCCCCCTGGCTCTGTAATAAGTATTTTAGAAGGTGATGCAGTCTCAGTACAACAGTATATAGACGGGGCCATACATTAAGTTTCTAGAAGATGTGGTAGTAGTGGTTAGGAATGTGTCAGTCATTTACATGACGATTTACCGTATTGGACGTGTACTATGGGTGCCAATATCTTGTGGGTTCAGAAATGGAATGTTTCCAGGCAGCCTGGGCACCAGCATCTTGTGGCAGCTGTGTGGTTTGTCTTCCCAATTCCCTTATAAATGAAGTGTAGCACACAGTGTGAAGATTTTGAACTTAGCAAAGACTTTAGTGAGAAACTATAGATATTGAGCAAAAAAAAAAAAAATCTTTCTGAATTAGATTACTGACTTTAAATATTGTTTAATTCGAACTTCCAGTTTAGCTTATCCTTGAAAAATGGTGATACTTTATAGCATGGGTGATCAACTTCGGTCCTGGTTTTTTGTTCCAACCCAGTTGCTTCAGCCTGAGATGGAGGTCCTTCACTTTTTCCTCTTCAGTTGCCTTCCAAATATATTTTATTATATGAGATAGTTCATGATGAATACACACAGGTATACAAGGAAACATTTCAGACGGGGAACTGCTGGTTCCTTTGTTATTTGCATCTTTTTGCTAATAAAGAGCCATTAATAACAGTGAATGCATCTGTTTACTGTATAAGCAATTAAGGGTTCAAAATCTTAACAAATGGAACAACTAAAATGAAGCTGAAAACCTGCACTTGAGCAATAACCGAATCGAATTAAAAGAGCAGGATCAGTTATAGGACACACTGTGGACCACCATGGAGGTCATGGCGTAGGAGAGAATGAAAGCAAAACTGAGTGCCGTTATGAACAATGCTGCACATCCTCTTTGAGACACACTAGCTTTGAGGACTTTCAGCCAACAAGGAGTGTCAAGAAACGTTACTGGGTCTCTTTTATACCAGCAGCAATACTCCTGCATAATGCATCAACCTTATCTTTAGCAAACACAGAAGTTTTTTTCTTCTTTTCTGTAATTCTTCTATTTGAGTGGGGTTGTTCTTGTGGTGGTGGTATAACATTTCTTAACCTTCTTCAAATATCTGTCTATCAATCTATTGTAATAGACGGCATGCATGGGCTGGCGTCCCTAGAATTATGCTTGGACTATTACTTCGCCTGATATGCTAGATGGCAGCAATTCTAGGTTAGGATTCCCACATCTGCAGGGCATGCTGGGATATTTAGTACAATGGGAGAGCCCTATTGAGTGAGGGCCACCAGGGTGAGCTGCCAGGTTTAGTAAAGCCTATTTTCAGGGACCTCTATATAACCTGGTAGGGCTTCCAGCGGGCTATGTCCTAGCACCAGAAGTGCTCCTGGGACATAGGTAAAAGAAGCCACTCAATCTCATCCAGGTGAGCTGGGGTCAGGTGTGGAGGACAGACAAAGTTCATCTGGGAGGAGTGGAGGAATAGAGAGATAGAGAGAGAGAAAGAATTTTACTGTGCTTGTGCCACTATTGCAAGGAAGCTTTAAGGTATCTGTGTTAATAAAGCTTGCATTTGCACCTGGGACTTGAGTCTCTTTGGTTGTGTTGGCAGTTTGGGTTGCTGCAATGCCTCCTAGTGCTCACATTATCTATCTATCTATCTATCTATCTATCTATCTATCTATCTATCTATCTATCTATCTATCTATCTATCTATCTATCTATCTATCTATCTATCTATCTATCTATCTATCTATCTATCTATCTATGTATTACTTTAGGGTCACTTTATTCAGCTGAAAAGGCCTAATACTCCATGCCAGAAGACTAGAACAGGCCTGGAACGTCTCCAGGAACATGACAATGAGCTCCAGTTAATGCACTTGCCTTCCAGCCTCCAGATCTCAGTTCAATTGAGCATCTGTGAGATGTAAACGAATAAGCTTTTCAAAGTCGATAACCATAAAAAGTACCAAAGACCAGAGTGTGACTGTTATAACCTTTACTCGAAATTCCTTTGCAAGCCTGCTCAGAATGTACAATATTTTTTATTAATTGTCTTCTAATCCCAATCTGTCATTATTTGTGTCAAAGAACTGCATCCAGAAGAAGTGAGCTAATCTGTGGAGTTTTTATTGGTGTGGCAATAATTCATCAACATTTTTCTATATAAAGAGTCAGGAAAATCTGTGTTGGCCTACTTATATGTACTCTTTACAGTGGTTTACTTTAACAACAGTTCAATATGGCATTCTGTGTACACTTTACAGTAAAAGGATTTTAAAGTTGTTATCTCCCTGGGATGCAAGAATGCTGACAGGACAGTAAGCTGTGACACATACACTTCCATTTTCATGATGGACTATTCTTTTCGCATTCACTTGTTTGTTTAAAAGGAGCAAAACTCAAAACCGTAACATTTTCTTACATACACAAGTCAAATGCATGTGTCAAACATGGCACTGAAAGTAATGTAATCCAGACATGAGGCAAACATTTATTTCACTAAGTTTTAAAGGTCTTCATGCTTGGAATATTAGCTTTTTGTCAAACAAATGTAAACCTCAGATATCAGTAGACCTTAATATTAAAGTCTGGCTGAGACTTTTTTAACTCCTAAGTTTGGTTTAATATAGGATGGTCTGGGCACCAATTATGCTATAGCTATGTTACCAGAACCTGTTCTGAGTTGGTGGGTGTGTGTGAGTGTGTGGGTATAGAGCCTCATATTTTCCAGAATGTTGTTATTTCTAAGTGAAAGAAAATAATTTCTCCACAAAGCTCATTACCTTGTCTAAGGGCGAACAGCAGTAGTGGAGTCAGCAAGGTGTTCACCCTGGGCCCCACCCTAATGGGGAAACCAGAAATGCTGCCAAAAAGGCCAATTTAACAGCATTCTGATACATCCTAATATAAAGCCTCATATAAATAATGTATAATACAGAATGCAGCTTTGAACTTTAAAAAGACAGTGTATGACTGCGTAAGTACACCATGTTGCCACAAGACTATTCCCACACATTCTATTCTGCTATCAGTAAGCATAAGCCAAACATGTTGGAGTGCAAAACACTGTAAGAAAGAGCTACTGAAGTTAGCAAATACTAAAGGCTGAAAATCCTAGTTCTAGTCCTCAGTTTCATTGAAAATGACCAGTACACAACTGCTCATGTCTGCTACTTCCCTTCCAACGTAGTCATTATATTACCAACTGTGGCAGGAGGCTGGGGGCCAGACCCAGCTGGGATGCCTGGAAGGACCGGAAGGCAATCTATACGTCCCCCGGGCCACGAGGGGGCAACCGCCCTGGAAAGTGAGGGGACAACGGGGAAGGAGCACGGAGGCTCAAACCTGTTGGGGCCCATGGCTACTGCCAGGGGGTGGCCTAAGCCCCATAAAGCCCAGGAGATCTGCACTTCCGCCACTCCTAGGAAAGTGGAGGAAGGACCTTCCAGGGATGTCCGGAGTGCTTCTGGGTGCTCATGCGGCACTTCCACCACACCAGGAAGTGTCGCCAGAAGAACGTCAGCGAGCACCTGGAGCACGTCCGGGTGACTATAAAAGGGGAACCTTCCTACAGCCGAGGAGCGAAAGTCAGGTACTGGAGTAGGACAAAGCTCCAGCGACGGAGAGAAGAAAGGGGCCCACGGACATTTAAAGGCTCGTATTGGAGGGTGTTTGGTGCTGGAGCACTGTGTGTGGTGTAGGACTTTTTATGTAGTGTAAATAGTTTATTACAGTGTATGGCATTCGACATCCGGTGTCTGTCTGTCTGTGCTTGGCCTGTCTATCACAATGACATGTCAGATGGGACTCTCCACTTGTTTCAAGGCAGGGACCTTTCAAAAAAATTATTTTGTAAGCAGCCAGACACGTCCCACGACCATTCACACGTGCCGTGATAACACGACTTGCACACACACTGCGGTCAAATTGAGACTCACCCAGGGAATGCCACCGGTTCACAGAAGTGTCATCTCCGACCTGATGGGAAGAAGGCATACCTGGAGGGGCACAAGAGCAGCAAACTCCCCGATGCTTGCCGTCATGGTGGATTCCCGGGTTGGCTTGGCGTCTTGGATGGCCACAAAGAGGGAGGGAGGGCCCTCCGGCCAGTTTACAGTTTGAGCAACAAGAAGAAGCTACAGGAATCGACATAATGATGCTGCAAAGATGGCGAGACTTGACAGCGAAGAAACGGCACTCGTCAGGAAAGCAGACTATGATCAAAAATGTCTTTAAATCATCACAGGACTGAACTTTTTAAGTACAGTACATACTGTATTTAACTTCAGACAATTCTGTAACTGTAAGTTAATTTTTTCATTTAATTTATTCTGTTTTGTTGTAAAACATGATTATTAGGTTTGTAATGTGTAAAATTATAACATAGTTTGACGTTTAATAGGTTTTTCTTAACACCTGCCATTATCCAACATTTTCGCTTATCCAAAGTTCTGCCGGCCCGTTTATGTCGGATATGTGAGACTCTACTGTACCTAGGAGGAAAACTCTGTGCTTGAAATATGTACTATAGAACATCACATGGTGGAACACAACAGACTGAACTCCTGTCTGGTGAGGCAGAAGAAAGGTAGAAATGGAAGGAGAAGGAGAACTCAGTAAACTGGACCCGCTGTGCCCTGCGCCATAATATCCGTGTTATCTAAAGTTAATTTAAATAGTCACAATGGATGTCATTTCCATTTCTTGCACACAGGTCTTCAGAGTTATAGGGAGAGAAAGGCTGAAAGCCACTGTGTCTGTGCCAAGGCTGGCGTGCAAAGTCTGCAGTATAGTAGAGCAGACTCTGTGCTCACACTCTGAAGAATGTTACTAATTATTCATTTGGCTGTTTGAAGCTTCTGAAGTGATTTCACATTCTTTGCATTTGTCCTGTGATTGCACTATTATTTATCAAGTCTTGTCTGAAACTGAAAGAAATTGAGACATTTTTCATGTGTTCCCTCGCAATATACCTAACTCTTAAAACCTGCTTTCAGCACTTTGTGCAGACTTGAAAAAGCAAGAAACATTCCCTTGAATGTGGCTATTTATCATCACTGCACTTAAAACATGGGGCTGTTTCTTCTTCTTCTTTTTAAATATAGCTGATGATTTTGTGTAATGTGAAAACAATCAAATTTTGCAGGCTGCCAAAAAAATAATTTATTTATACTGTACAATGATCTGCTTCATAGTGTATAAAGCCAGACATAGAGTTGCAGCTTTAGTGGTTCTTAAAAATGAAATTGTGTCAAATTCCTTAAAAACTGAAATAAATTATTCTGCTGCTCTCAATTTCACTATAATACTCTATAATCCCTGGAATGAAGGACCTATAGACCAGTGAAGGGACTACCATAATATCACCTACCTACCTAATCAGTTGGTCTCGTCCATTACAGGACATGGACGTCTGAAACAGACCTCCGTTAGCAGTGGTGTTATTTTTTTCTCTTATTTTTTATCATCCTGAGGTATCTTGTATTTACCCAACTCAAGGAGGTTCTATTACAGTTTTTGCAATCATATATAAACATGAGCGGAAAGAAAGGAGCTTAGAAAGAAACGGAAAAGAAACCCAAAGCTACACCCAAGCCTGGACAGCCATCAAGTCCAAGTCCAAACTCAAAGTACAGCCTTACAGGGATTGACCTGGGACAGATGGGCAAAAGCATAGATTTCCTGGGACCCCGGTCAGCTGCATTGTCTCCAGTCGAGAGCGAAACTGGGAGTGAATATGCAAGTGATGCAGGTCACGACAGCTCATCGATTCCAGAAGATCCATTGAAACTGGAAATGGCCTGGCCTTCTGCGTTTTCTTTTACTCCCTGTGAGCCAGGAGCATTGGCTGTAACAGGGCTTGCCACTTCATCTGTGGAGCAAAAAGGCCAAAACGATTTGTCCGAACTGAAGGTAATCATCGCTGTAATGGCCACGGCCACCGCTCAAGACATAAAGAAGCTCAAGAAAGATATACAGAAAGAAAGAAATGGTATGCTCAAGACAAATGAGAAAACAAACGAGAAACTGCGGCAGGATAATAAAGACCTGGAGAAACGTGTATATAATTGTTTTGAGGTAGCCTTTAAAAGTATGCTGGAAAAATTGAGGAACAAATTCAGGAAAATGCATCTAAGCTTAAGAATAAACTGTGGGCACTTGGCGCTCAGTTGGAAGACATTAAGCAAACATTCACGACTCGAAATGAAACAGCCAAACATCTGGCATCTACTGCTGACGGAAAAGTGATGGCTACAAATTCTGAATGCAAAAAACTCGGAGACAGACTTGTCGCAATGGAAGACATATGCAGAAGGAATAATATTAGAATTGAAGGTCTCCCAGAGAATCGTGAAAGTCCAAACCCAGTGAAATTCGTAGCTGAACTATTCTCTAAAATAATTGGAGAGGACTTTAAATCATAATGCCACCTACCAAAGTATTTGAAGAGAAGCTGACTAGTGCCAAGCAACCACATAACTGGCAAAATAAGTTTAGAAAATGGTATAAAAGTATAAATGGATGATAAGCTACTGAACTGGCATCTTCTCATGGGTGTTTATTCTTGGAAAACATGAAATGGTAGTCCCCCGCACAAGGCATGTACCAATGTGTTTTCAATGCTGACAGCATTTAATTGTTTTAAATGTATAAGCTGCGGTTGAGACGAGACAAATAATGATACAGCATAAGAAACTCCTGTCCTTTAGCTGTGTTTTTATTTTATTGAGTTAGATTTGGTCTCAGTCCATCTTTACTGTATATTATCAATCCATCCTTTTTCTGAACCTGAGGATTTGCTAGGGAGAGAGAGACACAGTCTATCCTGGCAGAAATGGATGTACGCCAGGATCGTGCTGGTCAGTCCAAGCTTGAATGGGGGTGCCACTCCCTCTGGTCTAGTTTAACCCATCATTCCTTTCTTAGGAAGAAGGAGCCTGAGTTGCCTCGAAAGCTTGCATATTGTAATCTTTTTAGTTAGCCAATAAAAGGTGTCATTTTGCTTGGCTTTTCACTACATTTAGGATGAATGAAAAAACTGGAGAACCCAGCTGTATTCTCCATTCAAGAGCGTAAGAGTCATGTACACATCATGGGCAATATAAGAATTATAAGAAACTTGACTGTAGCTTACAACCATTTTCTCCTTGGCAAAAGGCTGGCATTTTCACACAAGAAGAAAACAAAGCACCAAAAATATTTGCACTGCTACAATGTAAAGGATGTAATGGGCTGTATGACATGTTCATGTGAGGTATGATATACTGTATGAGCTATGAAGACGGTTGGTGTGAGCTGACTGAAAGAGGTAGAGTACGCACATTTGGTGTAAGCCACTTGTAAAAGCTTCAATACACAAGAAATGATGGGCAGAGATGTGAACCACCTGTAGAGCAAATGAGTGATGTGAATTACAGTGAACCGTCGAACAGACATCATGCATACAATGGATTAAGTGGGCTTGCAGATGATGCAGTACACAAGCTCTGATAGTGCGATGGACAAAGCATTACAGGACTTATCGTGAGGCAGTACATTAAATGACACTAAATGTGTTAGCTGTCTGCAACATGCATAGAACACAAAGTATAGAAAAGGGATCCTTGCAAGTGATGCAGAACATGAGGAGTAAGTGAGACTTGGTGTGAATCCCCCACAGTAGAAAGGAATAATCAAGCTTAACATGAACTGTAGCATATGAGGTGTGATGGGCAAATATTTTGAGCTGTCTTCAACAGAGAGCACATCTAAGGGTAAGTTGGGTGCTCAGTATAAGTTCACATGGTGTAACAGGAGTTTGGTGTGAGCCAATTGCAATGGATATAGTACATAAGAAATTACTGGATTTGGTGTGATCCACCTGAAACACAGAAATAGGCACCAGTGACCAATTTATTGAACACCCTAGAACATTAGAAAAATTGTGATAAGAACAGCCTAACAAGCTTATCCATTTTCTTCACCTAGATAGTCTACATTAACATCATGTCGTGATCTAAGAGAGAGAGAGCGGTTCGGAGCACGCACTGATACAACGCATTGCCGCACCCAGCACATGACAAATCAGCTCAGGATCCCAAATTAGGGCCCGAGTGCAGCCATGTGACAGGTGACACCTCAGCACCACACTAGTTCAGATGAAATGGAACAGTGTGAGGTTTGTTATGGTGGCTGGTGTGCCAATTCTGCCACCAACCCCCATGTTTTTCCCCTGCAGGTTGGAGGGCATGGGCCCCTATAGATTTACTCTCTACCACACTACTTGGTCATTTATTCCTTGTGTCTATGCTTCTTTGCAGGAAGAAACACTTTTTATCATTTTTGCAAAATTTGCCCTTAAAATTGTTTCCAATGATGTCCCATGTTCTTGCAGTACACTAATTCCTTTCATAATATTAAACACTTCAATTATGTCATCTCCTTTACCTCCATTTGCTTAAACTGAATTGGCTTCAATCTCCTTCAGTGTGTCCTCATGGCTCATAACCGTCCAGAATCGGCCTACTCGCTCTTTCTCTACTCGTTGGACTTTTCCTAGTGCGCCCAGTACTCCAGGTGAGGCCTATCTTAAGCATAACCTGTCTAGATTTGTGATCAACACATTTTAATATATGATCTAACATCCTATTAGCTTTCCTGGTTGCTTCTGTACACTATCATGATGTAGATAGTGATGAGTCCACTACAAGTCCTAGGTCCTTCTCATAAGGTGTACCTTCAAGATTCAGACCTTACATTGTGTAATCATGTCGAAATTTGTCTCAAAAAAGGTAAGTAGGGGGCTTGGCATAAATACACAAGGTTACCAGGGGTTTGGTGTGAGCTACTGTACCTCCAATGAATATCCATCCATCTATCCATTTTCTAACCCGCTGAATCCGAATACAGGGTCACGGGGGTCTGCTGGAGCCAATCCCAGCCAACACAGGGCACAAGGCAAGAACCAATCCAGGGCAGGGTGCCAACCCACCGCAGGACACACACTAGGGCCAATTTAGAATCGCCAATCCACCTAACCTGCATGTCTTTGGATTGTGAGAGGAAACCGGAGCGCCTGGAGGAAACCCACGCAGACACGGGGAGAACATGCAAACTCCACGCAGGGAGGGCCCGGGAAGCGAACCCAGGTCTCCTAACTGCGAGGCAGCAGCGCTACCACTGTGCCACCGTGCCGCCCTCCAATGAATATCCATCCATCCATTTTCTAACCCGCTGAATCCGAATACAGGGTCACGGGGGTCTGCTGGAGCCAATCCCAGCCAACACAGGGCACAAGGCAGGAACCAATCCCGGGCAGGGTGCCAACCCACCGCAGGACACACACAAACACACCCACACACCAAGCACACACTAGGGCCAATTTAGAATCGCCAATCCACCTAACCTGCATGTCTTTGGATTGTGGGAGGAAACCGGAGTGCCCAGAGGAAACCCACACAGACACGGGGAGAACATGCAAACTCCACGCAGGGAGGACCCGGGAAGTGAACCCGGGTCTCCTAACTGCGAGGCAGCAGCGCTACCACTGCGCCACCGTGTCGCCTCCAATGAATATACACATACAAAATATCTGAATTTGGAATGAGCCACCTGAAACAAAGCAAAAGGCACCATATGGAGAAAGGGCGGATTTATTGAATTTATTGAACACCTTCCCTGAAAAGTCATGGCTTTAGCATATAAAACTAGTCTAGCTGGAAAAAGCTGAATAAAGTTGGTTTCAGTATAGGCACACATCGACCATTGTTTCTGTGGAATTACTGAGTGTGTGGAATATGTTTTAAAAAAGTATTCTTCTGAGGTTGCATATAATAATTATAGGAAATACACATTCACCACATATTTGGAGTACTACATGTTTTATTTTGTTTTCGGGACACAATATGACATAATTATGTGATGTGGGTAGTGTTGCTACTTCATGTATCCAGAGTCCTGTGTTTGAATGCTATGCCTAGCTGTTCGCCTTATGGAGTCTGCATGTTCTTCCTGTGCCTACAGCATTTTTTCTTTTCAAGTACTTCGTTTTCCTTGCACATTCCCAGTGATGGGGAGATTAGGTTAAATGTTGCTTCAAACTTACCCTCATGTTACTATATAAGCTGAGCAGGAACTTCCCAGGGCTCTCTTCTCCCTTGTAGCAAGTGCTTGGATTAGAGGCTTTGGCTTTCCCCATGACCACAAATTGTATTAAGCAAGTTTGAGAATGTTATGTGCTGTATTTTGCCCAGTTAAGCAAATGAGATGAGCTAATATGTAGTTTTCCATAAGTTTGACTATTGTTTGGTGTTAAGACATTGGTTTATTAATTCTGCCCCTATTTCTGCTCATTGAAATTATGAAATGCTGTGCCCGATGTGAGCCAACTATAAGAGATAAAGTACATGAATTGTGATGGAGGTTTAGGGCTCATTTATACTTCATGCTCGGAACATGTGCGCGGCCACATCATGGCTGCTACACGTTCCCAGAGTTCATTTGATGCGTCCTCTGAGCTGCTCCTCGGAAATTAACGCAACGAGTGCACGAATTGCAGTACCAGCAAAAAGTCGAGGGGCACAATGTGATAAAAGTTGGAACATGACGTCAGAGTCTCTGTTTACTATCAACATGTGACAGAAAGCCACTATGCGGATCCTAGGTTCGATGTGCGCACTTTGATGTTTGATGAACGGTTCAATGTAGTGAAGCAAAATGCCGACATACAGATGCATATGCGGTGTTTATACATTCCCGATTGTAATGACACGATACATTTTAAAAGTCTCACGTACCATCTTTTGTGCCATCTTTTTTTCTGGGGCTTCCTCCTGACCTGACAGCAGTGGCAAACAGCAATAGATAATCACACAGAACACATTAAATGTATGATATTCCAAGTTTCTGCACATTTAGAATCCTTACATTTATATTTGATATCACTTTCATGATGAAATGAATTAAAGGATGTAATGTATGTTACAATTTACAGATAAATCATTAATTTCGTTTAAATAATGAATACTGTTAATAATTACACACATGGTGGTGACACGGTGGCGGAGGGGTAGCGCTATGGTCTCGCAGGGAGTCACGTCGCTGGTATTCCCTGTCTGGAGTTGACATGTTTTCCTGCTGGGTTTCCACAGTGTGCTCCGGCTTCCTTCAAAAGATATGCAGATTTGACACTAAAACGACGCTAGTGTATGTGAGCTGATACCCCGTCTAGGGACTGTTTCTGCCTCGTGTCCAATGCTTGCTGGAATGGACACATCCCTAGATTGATGGATTTAATCATTAAACATCCTTTTCAGAAATAACTTGTCATTGGAATTTAATAGGTGTTACAAGCATTTCACAACACAGCGAAGCCAACCCTGTTCTCACCGTGATAATATCTCGCACTGCCACCTCGTGGATTCTTCCAGATTTACATAAAGTATAAACAGAAAAACACTTGCGTAGCAGGAGCGTCCACTGCAGCATGCGTCGCGTCGTGTGAAGTATAAACTTGGCCTTAGTGTGAGTTGCCTGCTAACAATGAGGAATATGAGTAACGGCTGCTCAGTTTGACCATCTGCAACAGATGGAATATACAAGGAATGACGGGACACAACATAAACTGCGTGCAATAGTTGAAGTTCACTTGACGTTAAGGGGAATTGTAAAAAATGTCACATAAGAGGTTTGGAATGTGCTCAGTTTGACCCATCTGCAGTAGCCTGTTGTATCATCAATGATTTACATGCAACAGCAAAAACAGACTTCTGAGATAAAATAGTGTTACTTTAGCTTAATAGGAATATCACACAAATTTCCCAAGTGGAAGAAATGGACTGCAGCTGCTACAGTGAAGAAAGGAATCTCACCATGAGCGCAACTGCAGAAAGCCCCAGAAGTTCAATCCCATGAGGCCTAGTAGAATGATTGGGGCATAAAGGCTGAAACACTTAGAACTTTAAGGAGGTTCTATGGGTTAACTTTTCAAAATTGGTGCTTTCATGTCAAAATCCAACCAACCAGCGTTTGAACTTTTTTCTACAAGTAAATCAGGCAAAACAAAAAAAAAAAAAAACTGAAAACAACACCATTCTTTCATTTCATCTTGGAGAAAAAAATAATCTGCAAATTGAAGGCACCTGTCAAAGAAAATGAAGACTTGCATAATTGAACAAAGGAAATGTTTTCAATAAATACAGATAAAATGGGCCACACTTTGTGAGACATTTTTGTAAATGAACAAATCAAACACTATAAATTAAGTAAGGAGATCAACCATGAAAGCCCCCATCATGAATGGACAGGCAGCTGTGTTGATGATTTTACAAAATGCATAAAGAGGCGTCCTTCGGATGACAGATCCTTTGTCTTCTCACGCCTGAGAAAAACTGTACTTTAAAATCAAACTGCACTACTTCTCTTGAGTTCCTGCTAATGAGGTTGTCATCTTAAAACCAAATCAGCAATTTATGTGTACCCATCACCACATGAAGTTAGGCTTTGCTGAGTAAACAAAGAGATGAAGTCCAATCAAGAAGGCCTCACTGTATAGTCATGGCGAAAAGTTTTGAGAATGACACAATTATTAATTTTCACAAAGTTTGCTGCCTCAGTTTTTATGATGGCAATTTGTATATACTCCAGAATGTTATGACGAGTGATCAGATGAATTGCAATTAATTGCCATGAAAATTAACTTAATCCCCCCAAAAAAAAATTTCCATTGAATTTCAGCCCTGCCACAAAAGGACCATCATTACTTTGTACAAAAAGTGCTTCACGGGCAAGGATATCGCTCATAGTAAGATTGCACCTAAATCAACCATTTACTGGATCATCAAGAACTTCAACTTCAATTGTCGTGAAGAAGGCTTCAGGGTGCCTAAGAAAGTCCAGCAAGCACCAGAACTGTCTCCTAAAGTTGATTCAGCTGCGGGATCAGGGTACCACCAGTACAGAGCTCGCTCAGGAATGGCAGCAGGCACACACAAGGAGGTAAAGACTTTTGGAGGATGACCTGGTGTCAAGAAGGGCAGCAAAGAAGCCACTTCTCTCCAAGAAAAACATCAGGGACAGACTGATATTCTGCAAAAGGTACAGGGATTGGGGTGAAGGCATTGTCTCTGATGAATTCCCTTTCTGATTGATTGGGACATTAATTTGGAAATGGAAAAAAGAAAAGGTGAGCACTACCCATCAGTCCTGTGTCATGCCAACAGTAAAGCATCCTGAGACCATTCATCAGTACTAAAAAATCCAGAGATCATTCATGTGTGGGGTTGCTTCTCAGCCAAGTGAGTGGTCTCACTCATAGTTTTGCCATGAATAAAGAATGGAACCAAAACATCCTCTAAGAGCAACTTCTCCCAATCATCCAAGAACAGTTTGGTGACCAACAATGCCTTTTCCAGCATGATGGAGCACTGACAACTGACAACTAAGTGGCTTGGGGAACAAAACATTGAAATTTTGGGTCCATGGCCAGGAAAGTCCCCAGACCTTAATCCGATTGAGAACTTGCGGTCAGTCCTCAAGAGGCGGATGAACAAAGGAAACCCACCAATTCGGACAAACACCAAGCATTGATTATGTAACAATGGGCTGCCATCAGTCAGGATTTGACCCAGAAGTTGATTGACGGCATGCCAGGGGGAACTGCACAGGGCTTGAAAAAGAAGGGCCAACACTGCAAATATTGACTCTTTGCATAAATTTAATGTAATTGTCAATAAAAGCCTTTTAAACTTATGAAATGCTTGTAATTATTCTTCAGCATACCATAGAAAAATCTGACAAAAACATCTAAAAACACTGAAGCAGCAAACGTTGTGAAAACCAATACTTGTGTTATTCTCAAACCTTCTGGCCACGACTGTACACTCCAGCCTCACTCAGGCCACTTGTCCATGATGCTGAATTGTGTCATTCAGTGTAGCGGCTCAGATGGTGCAATTCAAAGCTCACGCTTTTACAATCTGTTCCTACTTTTGACTCACTGAGTGACTCTGAACAAGTCCTGTAACCTGCCTGAGCTTCAGCTGTAAGCATGTAGTCAAATAATGAATATCTACACAGTTGCTTACCACACAACACCTAAATGTGACTCCTCTTATCCCTGTAACCTTTGTATTGGCTTATTCTGCAGGGGTCCCAACACCCTTAGTTTGAGGCACTGTTGAGTTGGTCCAATACCAGACTGGAACTGTCAAAAAATGATTGATTGATTGAATGAAAACTTTAAGCCCTGCCCCCAAATTATGAATTATGAAATGTATGCCATCACCCCAAATTATGAATTATGAAGCTTATGCCACATGACTTTGGTTTAAAAACAAACTAATAATACTAAGAAAATATAAAAATAATAGGAGCCTCGTTAAAATATACACTTCTCTTGCTTGTAATACATAGCCAAGAAAGTGTTTATATATTATAATCAAAATTTATAATATAAGAATTCTGAATAAAATATGCATACCTCCTTCTTCCTTGATAACAAGATTAAAATAATCACCTTCATCGAATTAGCATCCTCTACTGTTAAAAATATGCACCGGACCTGACTCTTTGCTTGTACTAATTCTAGGACATAATTAAAAATTTTAAAGTAAAATTCACATCTCCCTTGCTGACTGAGCACGCATAAGTTAAAAACACAGTGTCATGAATCGTTACAGAATTTCAAACTACAGGAAGCCGGTGTTTGTGCATATAAACCACGCGGAGTCAGTTTCCTCAAGTCAGCTCAGACTGCTTTATTTTAACTGAGAATAGCAAGAGGCAGTCAACAGGACTCACCGTCTGTTTATATACTGTCTCCACCTAGGTGGCAGCATAACCTCTTAACATCTCCTTAACTTGACCTCTGAATTGTCCATTGATACTGTTATGTTCTCCCCATGGGCTCACCACCTATGGGAGGGGCCAAGGAGGTTGGGTGCAATGTGAGTTGGGTGGTGGCCGAAGGCGGGGACCTTGGCGGTCTGATCCTCGGCTACAGAAACTGGCTCTTGGGACGTGGAATGTCACCTCTCTGAAGGGGAAGGAGCCTGAGCTAGTGCGCGAGGTCGAGAGGTTCCGGCTAGATATAGTCGGACTCACCTCGACGCACAGCTTGGACTCTGGAACCAATCTCCTTGAGAGGGGCTGGACTCTCTACCACTCTGGAGTTGCCCCCGGTGAGAGGCCGAGCAGGTGTGGGCATACTTATTGCCCCCACTGAGCCTGTGCATTGGGGTTTACCCCGTGGACGAGGGTGGCCTCCCCGCCTTCGGGTGGGGAAGGGTCCTGACTGTTGTTTGTGCGTATGCCAACAGCAGTTTGGAGTATCCACCCTTTTGGAGTCTCTGGAGGGTTGCTAGAGGGCATACCTTCTGGGGATTCCCTCGTTTTGCTGGGAGACTTCAATGCTCACGTGGGCAATGACAGTGAGACCTGGAAGGGCGTGATTGGGAGGAATGGCCCCCCCGATCTGAACCCGAGCGGTGTTTTGTTATTGGACTTCTGTGCTCGTCACGGATTGTCCATAACGAACACCATGTTCAAGCATAAGGGTGTTCATATGTGCACTTGGCGCCAGGACACCCTAGGCCTCAGGTCGATGATCGACTTTGTGGTCGTGGTCGCCGGACTTGCGCCATATGTCTTGGACACTCGGGTGAAGAGAGGGGCGGAGCTGTCAACTGATCACCACCTGGTGGTGAGTTGGCTTCGATGGTGGGGGAAGATGCCGGTCAGACCTGGTAGGCCCAAACGTGTTGTGAGGGTCTGCTGGGAACGGCTGGCAGAGTCCCCTGTCAGAAGTAGCTTCAACTCCCACCTCCGCAGAACTTCAACCACGCCCCGAGGGAGGTGGGGACATTGAGTCCGAATGGGCCATGTTCCGCGCCTCTATTGTTGAGGCGGCTGACCGGAGCTGTGGCCGCAAGGTGGTCGGTGCCTGTCGTGGCGGCAATCCCCAACCCGCTGGTGGACACCGCGGTGAGGGATGCTGTCAAGCTGAAGAAGGAGTCCTATAGGACTTTTTGTCCTGTGGGTCTCTGGAGGCAGCTGATAGGTACCGCAGGCCAAGCGAACGCTGCTTCGTTGTTGCTGAGGCAAAACTCGGGCATGGGAGGAGTTTGGAGAGGCCATGGAGAACGACTTCGGACGGCTTCGAGGAGATTCTGGTCCACCGTCCGGCGCCTCAGGAGGGGAAGCAGTGCAGTGTCAACACCGTATATAGTGGGATGGTGCGCTGCTGACCTCACTTCGACGCTAGGGTCGGTGGGAGGAGTACTTCAAGACCTCCTCAATCCCACTAACATGCCTTCCACGAGGAAGCAGAGCCTGGGGACTCTGAGGTGGGCTCTCCCATCTCTGGGACTGAAGTCACCGAGGTGGTCAAAAACTCCTTGGTGGCAGGGCCCCGGGTGGATGAGATACCGAGTTCCTTAAGGCTCTGGATGTTGTAGGACTGTCTTGGTTGACACGCCTCTGCAACATCGCATGGACATCGGGACAGTGCCTCTGGATTGGCAGACCGGGTGGTGGTCCCCTCTTTAAAAGGGGACCGGAGGGTGTGTTCCAACTATAGAGGGATCACACTCCTCAGCCTCCCTGGAAAAGTCTATTCGGGGTTCTGGAGAGGAGGGTCCGTCGGATAGTCGAACCTCGGATTCAGGAGGAACAGTGTGGTTTTCGCCCTGGTCGCTGAACAGTGGACCAGCTCTTCACCCTTAGCAGAGTCCTGGAGGGTGCATGGGAGTTTGCCCGACCGGTCTACATGTGTTTTGTGGACTTGGAAAAGGCATTCGACCGTGTCCCTCGGGAATCCTGTGGGGGTGCTCGGGAGTATGGGGTACCGGACCCCTGATAAGAGCTGTTCGGTCTCTGTACAACCGTGTCAGAGCTTGGTCCGCATTGCCGCAGTAAGTCGAGCCCGCTTCCAGTGAGAGTTGGACTCCGCCAGGGCTGCCCTTTGTCACCATTCTGTTCATAACTTTATGGACAGAATTTCTAGGCGCAGCCAGGGTGTTGAAGGGGTCCGGTTTGGTGGACTCAGGATTGGGTCACTGGTTTTGCAGATGATGTTGTCCTGTTTGCTTCATCAGGCCGTGATCTTCAGCTCTCTCTGGATCGGTTCGCAGCTGAGTGTGAAGCGGCTGGGATGAGAATCAGCACCTCCAAATCCGAGAGCATGGTCCTCAGCCGAAAAGGGTGGAGTGCCCTCTCAGGGTTGGGGGAGAGATCCTGCCCCAAGTGGAGGAGTTCAAGTATCTCGGGGTCTTGTTCACGAGTGAGGGAAGAATGGAGCGTGAGATCGACAGGCGGATCGGTGCGGCATCCGCAGTGATGCGGCTCTGCATCGGTCTGTCGTGGTGAAAGGGAGCTGAGCCGTAAGGCAAAGCTCTCAATTTACCAGTCGATCTACCTTCCTACCCTCACCTATGGTCATGAGCTATGGGTAGTGACCGAAAGAACGAGATCGCGAATACAAGCGGCTGAAATGAGTTTCCTCCGCAGGGTGTCTGGGCTTTCCCTTAAAGATAGGGTGAGAAGCTCAGTCATCCGGGAGGGGCTCAGAGTAGAGCCGCTGCTCCTCCGCATCGAGAGGAGTCAGATGAGGTGGCTCGGGCATCTGATCAGGATGCCTCCTGGACGCCTCCCTGGTGAGGTGTTCCGGGCACGTCCAACCGGGAGGAGGCCCCGGGGAAGACCCAGGACATGCTGGAGGGACTATGTCTCCCGGCTGGCCTGGGAACGCCTTTGGGATTCTCCCGAAGAGCTGGAAGAAGTGGCCGGGAGAGGGAAGTCTGGGCCTCTCTGCTTAAGTTGCTGCCCCGCGACCCGACCTCGGATAAGCGGAAGAGAATGGATGGATGGATGGATACTGTTATGTTTGTTCACTTTTTGCAAAAGTTTGGAGGGCTAAGTAACTTTATTGTTTTCTGCTTGCAACCTTAATTAATTGTGTTGGACTACGAAGTTAGAAGAAGGGGTATATTAAGACTTTATGCTGCCACCTAATAGACGGTGAGTCCCATTGGTGACCTCTTGCCATTCTCAGTTAAAATAAAGCAGTCTAAACTGACTTGTGGAAACCGACTGCATGTGGTTTATATGCACATACACCAGCTTCCTTTGGTTTGAAATTCCGTAACATAGACACTGTTTTTAACTGATAAAGCCAACAGTTTCCTGTAGTTTAAAATTTTGTAACAGTTTGTGACAATATGTTTTTAACTGATTCCTGTTTATTCAGCAGGAGTTTCGTATTTTAATTTAAAATCTTTAATTGTGTCCTACAATTAGTACACACAAAGATTTGGGTCAGGTGCATATTTTTAACAGTAAGGGATTCTTATTCAATGGAGATGATTATTTTAATCTCGTTATCAAGAAAACAGGAAGTGTGCACATTTTATTGAGAGTCCTAATATTATTAGTTTTGAATTTGAAAAAGATACACACTTGCCTGGCTACGTATTAAAAGCAAAAGAAGTGTATATTTTAATGAGGCTCCTATTATTTTTATATATCTATTTTTTAATATTATTAGTTTTGAATCTATTGTTTTTGAAAAAAAAAAAGGTGTCAGGAGTGGCACAAGTTTCAAAATTTATCATTTGGGGCGGGGCACAAATGTCATAATTCATCATTTGGGGAGGGGCTTGAATTTCATACATAATACTTTAGTGGCAGGGCTTAAAGCTGCCAATCAATCAATCACTTTTAAACAGTTCCAGTCTGGTTTTACTATGAAAGGAAGAGAAGTGTATATTTTAATGAGGCTCCTATCATTTGTATATTTTATTAATATTAGTTTGAATCTAGTGTTTTAAAAATATAAAAATAAAGTCACATATCACGAGTGGTATAAGTTTCACAATTCATAATTTGGAATAGGGCCCAAGTTACATAATTCATAATTTGGTGTGGGCATACATTTTATGCATCATTATTTGGGGGTGGGGTTAAAGCTGTCAGCAGAACTGTATATTTTAATGAAGATCCTATAATTTGTATGTTTTATTAATATTATTAGTTTTGAATCTAATTTTTTAAAAATAAAATCACATATCACAATTGGCACAGAAAGCAGCAAGCGCATCATCCTTTGAGCAAATGAATGCTAAACGTACAGAGAAAGAGGATGAAAACTATGAATGCTCAAGTCAAGTGTATTGACTGCACGTTATCATGCAGTGCGCCATTACTGGTGTTATCATAAGTACACATACTGCAGATTCAGACAAAGATTAATAATTACCATTAACAGTACACAAAATTATAATTCACAATTTAGCGTTTAGCAGCATTCCGACAAGTAACCATATTCAAAATGCTTATAGCTCTGGGAATAAAAGAGTTTAAAACTCTGTTGCTTTTTAGCCTTGGGAACCTAATCTTGCCTGATTGCAGTAGCTGAAATTTAGGATAAAGAGGATAGCTACTCCCTGAGAGGCCTGAGTGTGATGGCGCAGGTATGCTCCACACTCCCAGTTGCTCTAGGCATCCTCTTGAACCCATAACCATAACATAACTGAGGAGAAGCCCTCCAATGAGGACACAACAAACATAGCAAGGGGTAGGTGCAAAGTGATTAGTGCTTCATTAATGAATCCAAGTGTCCAAAAAGTGCAGTGCTGTCTTCAATAAGTAATCCATAAAAACAGTGTCCAGCGTCATACGCACGCTCTCCTTCTGGGGCTCGCCTCATGGCTGTCTGCTTCCTTGCTCACTCGTTCATTCTTGCACTGGCTTTCTTTTCTGTCTTCCTGCCTGCTTCTTTCTCCTTCCTTTAACATCCTTTCCTTTCTTTTGTTTCTCACTCCATTTGCTTGTGCTGGCTCCCCCTTATATGCCTCTGTGGGCGCAGTGCCTCAATTGCGCATTGCAGAAAGCCGATGAAACAATCATTATACAGTAGACCGCACCCTCGCATACAGGTGCATCTCACCTCAGTTACTTCACCAACTTCTTGCAGCTTCATGAGCCCACACACCCACGGAGATAGAGCCGGCCAAATAATTATTTATTTATTTAGAAATGGACCAGCTGTTTAGCCATGGATCCACTATAGTTGTTCTTCTTTCTAACCTGTTTGTAATACAGTTCAGTGACAGATGTCTGCTGCAAACCAATAATCAGATTTTGTGGATGATACTGTAGTAGTCAGCAGATTAACCTGAAAATTGGAAAAGACTGCATACTTGATTGACAACTTCATATACAGGTATGTAGTGGAGACTGTCTTTGCTACAGCCTGTAGGATAAGGAGGAGCTGGATGTTCCTGTAATAATAAACTGATCATTTAACAGCGTCACAAATTACAAAAGGCATACGGGCCTTTGCTACATGTAAATGTGCTAAAGATTGACCAATGAAAATGATTTGTGATGGTGTGTCATCAGCATTCAGCTAATCCCTTTTCTGCAGGCTGCAGCAAGACGTATATGATGCACAGTGCTGCATTCCATAAACATCTGGACCATTCAAAGTAAACTTTTCAAGCTCGGGAAGAGAGAGAGAGAGAGACAGTGCATAACAGTGGGAGACAATCATGGATTCTTGACAAGTTAACTTGGCATAAGGAACAGCATGAGAACAGCCGTAACTAATTTTTGTTTCTGTTTTTTTATGAGATGTTTCCCGTGGCTATAACAGGAGGAATGTTCTACTTCTAGTGTACAGGGTGGAATATTTCATTGTTAAATAAATGCGCCTGTTCTTCTGTCATTTGGTGTGTCCCAGTCTTTCCATGATGGTGTTCATTACAATGAATTAACCATAGACACTCTGAGGTGGACTCAGAAATTAGTGCAGTAATGCAGGACCTGTTATTTACTAAATAAGTTTTACATGATGTTAAAAGAATATTTTGTTACTCTGGGTTTGCACTGTTGCAAAATACACAATCTTTGGCATTTGGCCTAAAAATGTAAAAAATATGCATGGTTATGTTCTGTATTTGGCATAAAATGTTACAAAATGTGTTTTTGTAATGTTCTAACTGTAATACACAGAAAGGAGACCAGGGTTCACGTCCCAGGTCCTTCCTGCATGAAGCTTGCATGTTCTCCCTGTGCCAGCATGGGTTTTATTTGGGTGCTCTGGTTTCTTCCCACACTCCATAAAAATGCAGGTTAAGTGGATGGGGGTGGATGTTTTAGTGTGGGTTCACCCAGTGATGGACTGATACCCTGTCCAGGGTTTGTTTCTGCCTTGCACCCTGTGCTAGATGGGATAGGCTCCAGCACCCTCCGCGACCCTGTTCAACACGAGGCATGTTAGTAAATGACTGACTGCCTTAGGAAGGACTCATTAGGAGAGTTCTGTCCTCGGCATTGACATGTATAATGTAGCCCCTGCTAGCCAGTGATGGGCTTTCATGTTTCTTCTGGTCTTACTTTTTATCAATGAATGGAACATTAAACTGGAAACCCATAGCAGTACTTTCGATCAAAAAGGATGATCTATCCATTATCCTATCGGTTTGTAAGTCAAGGCCTAGACAGTCAAGCATTGTTAACTGCAGGCTTGTTCTTAAGAATTTATTTCAAAGTCAAGTAAAACATCTTACACTAAAAAAAACAGAGAAAGTAATTCTACGTATGATGAACATGGAGACATTGCTTGCATGCCCGAACTCTTAATATGCATAACAGTTTCCCCCTTAAAAATATAAATTAACTAAGACTATTGAAAAAGTGTGTGCTTTCTAAAGCATGTTCTGCCTAGAATTTCCACAGAATTCAAAAGATGGTGGTAAAGTCTTAAAGCTTACATTTATCAAGATCAGTATAACTAGAAAGCTTTTTATTACAGTATATGATCACCTTCCACTTAGAATTTTTGAAAGTACATTGTAAAAGAAAAGTGGCATTACATCCCTTTAGAAATTAATGAAATTGATTTTGATTTAATTTCATAAATCTCCAATGACTATAATTTATATAGTACTAGGGGGCATTTCTTCCTGCTTCGCTCGTCAACCCCCAGGCGGGTGCTACACGCTAGCCACTTCGCAGATGGGGAAGCGGATGTACAATTTAAACAGATTGTTATTTTCATGGGAATTGTTACATATGCATAATAGAACCATAATAGAATAGTAATTAACCATAGTAAAAAATAATAAAACGTAATAAATTAGAGCTATTGGTTGCATTATATGTTTTCATTCTGTTCGGCTTTGAAATTAACATGAAAATTCTTTTAAAACGTACACTTTTACTGTAAAACTTCACTAAAAACAATTTTTTGAATGAATTTTTTGCCAATATCGCATTGAATTTTGATTCCGTGTTTGGACTTACATCGTGACAAGACAACATATAACTGCCCAGAGTGAATATCGTTTCTTTCTCTCTAATAAATAAACCAACTTTTTCAAATGTTTGTCCCTGTGATTTGTTAATTGTCATAGCAAAAGCTATTCTAACGGGAAACTGTAAGTGGTTTAATATCAATGGCATATCAAGATCTCCTTTGGCGTCTAATGTTATCCACGAAAGATGTACTACATTACCTTTCTTGTCCTCTTTTAAAATTTTACATGTCAGAATTGTTCGACCAATTCTGAATACAACTAATCTCGTCCTATTGCAATGGCCATCACTCGGACATAAATTATGCAATAACATAACGATACATCCTTCTTTCAACAGTATTTCGGCTGGTGGAAGACCGGACAGTGTTAATGGTTGTAAATATTCTATGGGATATTGAAAGTTGATGTTTTCATCTTCCACACCATTACCACGAACTGTTTCAGCATAGTCTATTGATACACATTTAACCAATTTGCTGTGTAACCAATTGACAATTTTCGCACTAATTCATTTGAATTCATCGTTTCTCTGTGCTAGGATTACCCGTGTACTCATTTCTTCTGTTGATAACCCTTCGGGATGAAATTCTTCAATAAGATTTGGACATAATAAGTCTTTTTTTATTGGGAACTTAAAATGCGGAAAACATAAAAATTTATAAGAGCTGAGAGCGCAGGAACTGTGTCTGACAAAAGCATTCATACAATTGAGAGGTGTCAGGATCGTGGGCGTGCTTGAAAATGGTTGAGAGGATGGTGGGACTTGAAAAAAATCTCTTGGTAATAGTCTTGCCTCATGGGACTTGAAAAAATCTCTTGGCAATAGTTTCGTCTCAAGATTTTCTTTTATAATAGAGATATATGGACAAGTTTATGCAATCTGAGGCACACTGAGATAATTTTGGTTCAAGGAAATTTTTCACAACAAAGTAGAAAGAAGCTATGTCTGACAATTTTCACTCAGGCTGTCACTTTGCTACATGGTCCACTGAGGGATAGGATGGGAACTAACAGTGGGGTGACCTCTAGGCGATTTTAGGTCAAATGTGGGAGACAGTTTACCATTTAACCATTATACACCTGAGTCATGACAGCGTGGAGAGTGGTCTGGCAGTGGTCAACTTCTACAGTTAACTATGACAGTATTATAAAATATCATAGGCAAAAATGGCAGTTGTGGAATCCACTTTACTGGGGCATCCAAACTTGATGACCTTGTGAGCAAAAATGTAATTAATAAACGAGGGCAGTCTGACCACTGTATTAAGGTTCTGCCTCATCATGTGTACTACATAATCCATCGAAGTCCTTGTAAAAATATCAAACTTTTAGGGACTAAATTTACTAATTCGTTACCTATCAGAAGTAGAAGTTCTTTTATCAGTTAAGCACACAATAAAAGCAACCCTTAGCTCAACAGAATTGTATAATAAAATACTGACTACTCACACTTTCGCTTTTCTTACTTGCACAGTTATGAAAGCGTTCTTCTTTTGCTACTCTGCCACTTTCTGTAATTTATCATCAAATTAGCAATTTACGGTATTTTAAGATGGACAAATATGCTTGAATATTTTAGCTTTATTGGGCGCATATACTCAGAAGTCACGGAAACACTTCCTTCACCAACTCCCTCCAGTAAAAGCACATCCTGTTTTCGCAAATCACTGCTTCTTGCCTCTTGCACTTGAAGCCCTCTCCTGCATACAAAAAATCTAAGTGCTTTCTTGGTTTCTTAACTGTGGTTTAGTGGTTTATAATGATTCATTCTTGTCATTACTTTTGTTCTGTGTTTTCAAAATCTTTGCTGCTACAATGTCAATGTATTTCAATGCACACACACATTTTTCATCATTCTTAATCCTCTTCACACATACAACATCTCCAAACAATGAGAACGAAGACCTACACAGAAACACAGATTATGTCGGTTATGTCACATCAACAACAAAAAAAGTAAAATGACGTAATTCATTTGCCAAAAATGTCGAAGGAGAGACAGCAATGTTACTGACAGTTGCACTATAACTTAAAATCGAAATTTAAAAAATGTTTTTTCTTAACTGGAGGTGAGTGACGAATGTTTCACTTAACTTAACTCTTTCTAAGTGCTGAATGTTTCACTTATAGTAGTCTTTTAAGCTGCATACATAAGTGCAGCCCACTATCCAGAAGGTGAGACATCACAATCCCAAGAAATCGGATTGGTCAGATCTTGTGTCTGTTATGAACAGAACTGTTGTAATTGACAACTGAATGCAGCACAGAGAATGTATATGCACTGCAATGAGAAATCACGTCTAAAATATGGAAGAAACAGCTAAATTTAAGGAATAAGTAAGGGTACCTAAAGTGGAACTGGCTATAATGATGGCATTTCACATTTTTTTTCTCACTTTGAGTAGGATTTTGATCATGGAGATTTGTTTGGTGTTAGTTTCTTGTTTTTAGTTTATTGGGCATTATTAAAGGTAATATTATGTCATTTCATTGCTATATTTGACTTCTTACAGCTGTTACCATTTGGTGACATATTTCCCTTGCAATGGCCCTGAATCGTGCAGGATGTTACATCATCATAGCAATGAAATAAAATGTTGCCATCACAGAGATGGCTAATTTCTCCAAGCTATTTAATAGTATTTTGGTTTTTCTGGTTATTCTTTTGCAAACACGTCTTTTCACATTAATTTTTGTTTCATGTTTTGAACTTGTCGAAAGAGTATAGTATTCTAGGTTCTGATGTTAGGCTGTTTAATGTCAATGTTTCTTCTCCTGATTATTTTACATGCTTGCTGCTTGTTTTATGTTATCTCGCCATTTAAGTTCATGTTTTATGCAGTATTCGATATGTACGAGTGCAGCTACAGAGGTACAATATATGCTCTGAATGTAAGAGGGCATTGTTGGTAACACCATCTCCTCTTCTGCCTCCAGGACCAATTCTACCCAAGACAGCTGAAGTCATTTTCTTTGTCCTGGAATTGGACGTTACACTTCTTCTGACTTGGATGGGATAGAAAGAACAATAGTGCCAGAAGTCTGCATTCTAAGCAGGCACAGTGGTACACCAGAAGTGACTTGAATTGAATTTACAATAACCAGCATGGCGTTTTGTGCATTTTATTAATCCTTACCAAATAATTTTTTTGTTCATTATATGAGCATACCTGCAGGGTACCACAACCCTCTTCCTGTGTTTTATGCTTTTTCTTACAGCAGTTTCTTCTTTTGTACATCATTTCATAGCTTTAATCATGTTTTGTGTCAAACAGTCTCAGAATTATATACCCTTTGAAGATAGCCATATTTTTAAAAAGGAAATATACTATCCAAATACACTATCCTTTAAACTTTAGCTTTATATATACACTACTAGCAGCCCCCCACAGCTCCACCCTTAGAGTAGTGAAACAAGACAAACTTTAAAAATCAAAAAAAAAAAAAAAATGTAATAATTTGTATTGAGAAGAAATGACATTGATAGTTTTCATATCTGAGGGCCTCTTCATATATAATATTTTTGGTTTTACTATCAGGGGTGAGAATGTAGCTGTGATCTCTTTGCTAAATAGTATCTCTGGCCAAGAGGAAGGTAGGTATGCTCCAACGTCAAACGTTGCCACTGTATCTGATCGTGTTTAGCTCTGATGGGAGTGTGTCCCACATGTGGGGAGAAGAGCACTTGGCCGTGATTTCTCTGTCAATGAGCAGCTACCCTCTAAAACACACGTAGCTGAGATCTATCTCTCAAAAATGTCAAATGTTACTCTTTAACAATCCCTAGATGATAATGTCTGCTGAACAAACAGGTATCGCTAGTTAAGCGGAGGCAAGGTATGCTCCAACACATGGAGAGAGGTAGAGCGACTCAAACAGAGGCTGACGCATGAGTGAGGAGAGCCATGTCCGGCTCCCTACTCCTGAGGTCTCGCCTCCCCCTCCTCTCGGCCCATAGCCTGTCTCTCGGATTCACGTAAATAAATCAGTACTGTAACTGAACTTTGTTACTTAGTGCGATGAGAGAAGTCGCAAAATCAACTGGAATGTTTAAGCAAGTAATATAAAAAAAATGATCTAAATCCATTGAGTAATTCTCTTGTGAAAAGCAGACAGACAGACAGACAGACAGACAGACATTGGATTTTATATATGCAGAGATTTTTGAAATGTGCACAAAAATACTCCCAGAAGCAAACAGTAATAAACACTTCCAGTAAACATTAAATGTATTGCAGAAGAACTAGCATATACTGTATGACTAAAAAAGGAAAACAAACTACAGAAAGCTTAATTTTCTCAAGATGTCTTACCGGTCAAAGACAAAGTTTGTTTGGGCTAATTCGGCGGTTCTCAACCTGTGGGGCGTAATAAAAAAGGGGGCGCGAAAATGTGAAAAAAAGAAAAGAATTGAAAATATGAAAAATACATCTATTGAAACCAAAACAAATTAACTTAAACTACTGTACATTCTGATACTAGAAAAATAAATCTAGAGTTAGATAAATGTTGATTAAAGTTAAGTAGGTATAATAAAACTATATATTAAAAAAAATATAGTAATACATTTTATTAGGGTTTCAAAAAAGCTTTAGGGGGCGCAATTAAAACTGTTATGAAAATTCGGGTTGCAAATATTTAAAGGTTGAGAAACACTGGGCTAATTTTTGCCCTTTGGTCACATTTTGGGTTGCCCTTCTCTATGCAATTTTCACTCGACATTGGGAAGGTGAATTGTCTACATGTTATTCTTCATAATAAGTGTAAAAAACACAAAATAAACGTTTAGGGTACCACCAGATATTAACCCCATTAAATGGTTTTAGTTGGTGATCTTTTGTTTTTTGGTGGGGCTGCAAGTTGACCAAAGTCTCCAGGACTGTGACTATGTCTTTAACTTTCTCTATTGACCATGGACCCTCCAGAGGATATTTTTCTCCAGGGATGCTGCTGACTTAAGTTTTTAGTTTCCTCTCCTTCGTTGTCAAAGTTCAAGAATTAATTAATGGACAGATAATTTTGGGCTTGATTTAAGTTACTCTTTCTACTTCATTTTCAGTTTGTCCTTTAAGATGGCGAACTGGAGGAGATGGGGATAGAGGCAGGCGTTGAGGAAAAGTTATTGCTTCTTTTCTGGGTTTGAGTCTGCTGGGGTGAAATAGGTTAATGGCCTAGGAATATTCAAGTCCTACCCAATGCACACTTTAAATTGGTCCCAACCTTTGCATTCTATACCTTTACCTATAACATGGGAGAAACAGGGGGTATTAGATACAGTAGATCTCTAAAAACTCTTCACTTGAAAGTGGCAGTGTTCATTAAGCATACCTAAAAATACAATAGCTTATGTAAAAGTGGACATATCTATTAGTTTCTTGGGTGGATAGGACATGAGGAATATTCAAATGGTGGAGAACATTTTAGATAATTTTTACTTGAGAAGCATACTTTATGTGAAAGTGAGGCTAATGATGATCTCTAGGAGACCTCTTATAATTGTTAAGTGGCAGTCCTACCTGGCGAACACTGTCAGCTACATGATTCGCTGGGGACCAATCAGCTGAAGCTGGAACCTCATATTCGTTTTCGATCACTTGTATCAAAAATTGAGTCTGACAAGTTATACTCCAGTTCAGAAATAATAGGCAAAGCGTCATCCACAGAGTATTTTGCTTTATGCATTAGCTTTGATCTCTTACCAGATGTCAGTGCCATTTTTGTGTCTTGCTAGTCACGAGAGCACAAGGAATCTTAAGAAGGTCAAACCAATGAATCTAACTTTTCTTCTAGCAACGAAAGTCCGACTAAAATGTAACAGTTGGTTTTGTCACAGTTTACAGTCGATTACCATTGTCACCTCCTCCTTTGACACAAGTCAACATCAGCCCTGAAAGAGTTAAAGGGAATGCCAGAAAGTATGACTGTAAATATTGAAACATGATCAGGGACAGGTAAAAGTGCACGAATAATAAGTCAAAAATAGATATTGTCAAAATCCCAGTACACAGAAAACAAAATTCCTTGTCAAAAGAAAGCAAAAAGAAAAGTCTTTGCACTATTTAGATTTGTTTCGACCATCTATCACAAGTCTTAAGCTTGTTGTTGTAATTGAATTCGATACACTGGTGTCCATCTTACCATGCTGCTGTCTTTTAAAGGAACAATATGACGATGTGATGTGTAAATGACTCCCTTGATCACATCATTGGCAAGGGGTGCTTTGTTATAAAAAAAAAAGATCCACGGCCATGAAAAAAACAAGTACAAAAATTGTGGCCTAATGACGTCTCCTTAATCATGAGAAAAAGGACAACTTCAAGTGCAAGAAACAGGAATAGTAATAATGCAAAAATGAGCAAAATTGAATGCCAGGAGTGCAAACTGTAAATCATGACAAATGATTTTCTTTACAAGCTGCTAAAGCGTGGAGAGGGGTGTAATGGTGGGGAAGCGTGTAGATGACATATTACTGTGTATATATACAGTACTGCAGTAGCATGTACAAAAGTGGGTGCACCATTTAGTTGCTGGGAGGTGAAAGTGGGGAACCTGCTACAAGATGTTTATTCGAGAGTAGAGGATTAAATTGACTGCATCACAATGCCTAAGCTCCACAAGTTACTGGGGTGGGTTTGAGGACAGGGAACACACTCCGAATGTGGAAGTGCTAACTGATTACACATCATTGTAGAGTAGAATATGCTGAAGTTGGTCCTCCCAATGATATTCACTTGAAAGAGGGAATATTAAATGACTGTGTGTTATGATACGGTAGGAAATATAAATGTGTTTGCATCATTTAGCTTCATAAAATTGAGGCTTTGAGGTAAGAAACATAGAAGTACTGAGGTAAGGAATACAGAAGGTTGTACCACTGGAGAGTGGCAACATGTTGCACATTAATTAGCATATACAAGTAAGGATTTCCATGTACTCTGTACAGGTGACAATATTAACCGTACATACGTATGAACCCAAGACAGAGTTGCTATAATGGTAGGAAACCCGCTAGATAAATTTTAATGGAAATTGGGAGTGCTACTTTATAAGGCATCTTTATGGCATAAGTCAAGTCAGTTCACAGCCAGCACTTCATTATCCACACCTACTGTGTGCCATACTCAGACCACAAGCCTTTTCGTACATCATGTTTGTTTAGGCCTTTCTGTTATTTAATGAATTGTAAAAAGCCTTTTGTCTACGATCACTTAAAGTAATAACTATTAGTATTAAAAAAAAGTATATAGACTCAAGTTTCTTAAAGAAGTGCCGCATTTTCTCTAAATTTGCCTCCTTACCAGTAAAAGAGCACAGCTAATATGGTGTACCAGCCTCTACACAATTCCTCCAACATTCACATCAATTCTAGAATCAATAAATTTGCCATTCTTAACTGTATGATGAGTAAAACAACCTGATGTGTGATTGTCTATTTTACAAAGTTGTTTTGTTTCAGGAGATTAATGAACTTTCATGGGTCAAGAGGCCTTCCTGCATTCCAAGCATATTCTATACTGTTATGTAAGAACGCTTTTTTACATTGCCAATTATTTGCTTTATGTATGTAGGAGTTTGTATGTTATTAGGCTTACAGGTACTTTGGTTTTCCTCCACTTGGCAAAAATATGTGTGTTAGGTTGATTAAAAAAGTTATATTGGTCCAGTGTGAGTATTTGTAAGTGTGTCTTACAGTCAGCATTGTATAAAGTACTCAACATCCATAAGTGAATAAAAGTAGAGATGTCTTTACAAAAAGCTATTCAAATGAAAGTGTAATGTGCCCATGGGAAAACTACATAAGTAGAAGCTGAAAGTATATGGTATTCGGTGTAGCTGACAGTGCTTATTTCTGTAGAACATTTTCATGCACAAGATGTAGCTGAAAGTGCTTTCTTTACAAGACAGAAAAATATTATAAATGTAGGTTTCCTCCCCGTTTTCTATCCAGCCATCAATTTTTGATACCCACCTTATCATAAGCAGGCTGTCCTAGCTTGGCAGGAAACAAACAGCTAATTTGCTGAGTCCAACCGAGAAACAAAACAAACAAAGTACAAAGAAAGTGACTGAAACCCAAAAGAGTGGCAGAAATCTGTCAAAAATCAGGTAAAAAGTCAAAACCAAGCAAACACAAATATCAATAACAAAGAGATAGATTGTTTGAAAGTTTTAAAGGATTTATCTACAGAGTGAATAAAACTTGGTTCAGACACTGACCTCTAATCCTGTCATGTCGCGGTCCCAACCCTGGAGACCACGGCCGTAGAAACGTGGGATTACACAATTACGATTACACAAAAAAACAGTGTAACGACGGTTACACAAGATGGTGTTTAATACAGTAAAAGGCCATAAGATCCTACGATTCAGCCCTGATCATGGCACAATGCAGTGATCTATGCCAAAGATAATGTGAGAAGACATGTAAGCAACAGACATGATCCCTAGTATGTCAATGTATAAGCACTGTTCAACTGTGGAAATAACTGAGATGCCTTGCCCTGCCCTACTCAACTATTGTATTAACTGAGACATCTAGCCACGCCCCATTCAACTATGGAAATAGCTAAGATATCTTACCCCGCCCCTTTGTGCAGCTGCAGCAAGGTGTACTTGACATGACTGCATAGATGATCAAGTGTTAGCACCTGTGATGCACATTTGAAAATCGTCATGGATTCTTTATATATGCAAATTTTTCCAAAAGCAGGTGAATTCCTGTGTTTTAGATATCTCATTGAGTAAAACGTAGTGTGTATTTGTGTAACTTGTTTGCGTCCTGATTTAACAGTGCAGTAACAAATGCATGTAATGGAGTAGAAGCAGCCATTTGTGTTTGAAAATGTAGTGAAGTAAAAGTGAAATTAGAAAATTTTATACTCAAGTAAAGTAGGAGTATTCTCAAAATATAATCAAAGTAAAAAAATTCCTGCTTTGTATTTTGCAAAACTGCTTACAATGGATTAGAGGTGTGTGCAAGTTTGATTACTGCCTTGTACTCATTGGTGCCAGGATACTCTCGCATTGCCCTGAACTGTAAAGTAATAGATCAGCATTTCTCAACCTTTAAGTATTTGCGACCCGAGTTTTCATAACAGTTTTAATCGCGCCCCCTCTAACATTTTTTTGAAATGTACAGTAGATGCATATTTTATTATAACGATTTAACTTTTATCGACATTTATCTAACTCTATATTTATTGTTCTAGTATCAGAATGTAGTTTAAGTTAATTTGTTTTGGTTTCAACCAATGTTTTTTTCATATTTTTGATTCTTGTTTTCTTTTTTACATCTTCGCAAGCACCCGTAGGGGGGCCCGCCCCACAGGTTGAGAACCACTGTAATAGATGGATAGATGGATGGATAAATGAAACAAACAGAAGTGGAATAAACAACAAGTGAACTAATTAATTAATATTTAGTTTGAACTAACCTGATACAAAAAAAAAAATACAGCCCTATCGACTAACAGCTTGCACCAACACCTAAGTAGAGTATTGATGTAAAGATGGTGGAAAGTTTGGAGTAGGACATATTTTGATAAAGAATACAAAATGAAGCATTCACAGAAGTTAAAGGATGGAAGTGGTTCTAACCCTCCTCTTAAAAGTTCATCTTAAGGTAAAAAAAAAATATATTCAGTTTCTAGCGTTATTTTCCAGCTTCTGCAGAATTAAATCTTTCCGTCTGTTATGGTATCTTTTATGGTTTTTGGGGTACTGGAGCCTGCTGCCACAGCAACAGGACAAGGTCAAGGGCCCGTCTTGAATGGGGGCACCAGTCTGTTGCAGATTGCACTCCCACACTCCCTCATACATAGCTAGCTTGGATTTGGAAGACAACCTACCCTGTAGGAGGGAAATCAGAGTACTGGGGGGGTAAAATCTATGTGGACCTGAGATGAATGCACAAACTCGACATGCTGAGAAACAGGAGCTATCAAGCATTCTTATCTTATTCTGCTATAATTAATTTAACAAAACTAGCTCAATGAAGGCCATCACAGAGGTGCAAAGGCTTAATGGTCGAGGTGTCTGTGCTAGAATCCCAGTCTACACACAGTCTTTGTGTAGTTTGCATTTTCTTCCCGTGTGTGTGTGTGGCTTTTCTCCAGGTAGTCATGTTTTCTGCATGTTTGGTTAATTAGTGATTTTAAACTGTTTGAGTAAATGTGTCCTGAAACTGATTGGTGCTCTGTTCAGGGTTAGTACATCCCTTGTGCCCGATAACACTGTGACAGACTGCAGCCCAGTGGATTTTAAAATGGAGGGATAAATGAAAATAGTTTATTTTATTTTAATACATAATGTGCTCTAAGAGCTATACAGGTACCCACAAGAGCATTTTTCACTATTTTGACCTGTTGCCTGAGGCCCCCTTTTTCATAGGTCTAAAAGGGCGTTATCCGGTTGTAAAATTCTGACGTCATTACTGTTGCTTAGCAGTGAAGAATTTGTGAATGACCTGAGCTAAAGTATCAAGTGGTGGTAGCAAAAGAGGCAATTAAGCTTCCATAATCTCTTTGCCCCTTGTCTATCTGAGATCCGGACGAAAGGCACTTCATTCTAAACACATGCCAGCTTTACTCAAATCAAAGCAAAGATTCTTATTATAAAAACACAAATATGGCATGCAGAAGGGCTGCTTTTTTATTGCAAATTTATTGTTGTTGTGCTTTATGATGACTATCCATGGGGTGCCAGTCTGCAGATGGTACCAACTGAGAAACCAGGAAAGCTAATCATTAGCACATATTTTTAAAAACAATCAAACTACCATGGGATGAACGAAAAATATAATCTTGTTGGACTGCAAAAAAAATCTTGCAATATTTTGCATAGGCATAATACAAACAATTAACAATTGAAATATTTATTTAACTTAAAAAATCTCACCTTTTTTAATATATGCTTGACTTTTGCTAACCAGTTCATGATTTCCTTTAGAATTTACAGCGGATTCAGAAAGTCATTAGACCTCTTCACCACTTTATTGAGATGTAGATTTATTTTTAAATAGACACATTTGAAATTTTTGCCCATCAATTTACACTCAATCACTCAAAATGATGAAGTAAAAACATGTTTTCAGGAGGGTTTAATAATGTATTAAAAAACAAAGCTTAAATCTCTCGTTCATATACATATTCAGAGCCTGAATGCAGCACTTAAAGAAGACCCTTCAGCAGCAACTACAGCTTTGAGTCTTCTTTACAACCTGTGCATCTGGATTTGGGCATATTATTCCATTCTTCCTAAGCAGATCCTCTCACGCCTCGTGAGCCTGGATGTGATGCATCTCGTTTTCACATTTACAAATGTTCTATGGAGTTTAACTCTGAACTTTAGCTGGACCACTTAATGACAATTAGAGACTTGTCCCAAAGCCACTCTAACATTGTCTTGGCTGTATGCTTCATATCAGGGAAGCATGCACTGGTACACTGCCGGGCTGCACCATCCACATGACGAAACAGCCTGGGATCCTGGTTGGCAACCCCGCAGGAAAAAACATAGTCCAATCCCACCCTCTGGGAATGACTATCTGCCACAGCCAGGTGTTACATGGGTGTCCCCTTGAGCTGCTTGAGCCACTCAAGTCCTCAGTAATGAGGATCCTGTGAGCCAGATCACCCTCAGGGAATCACACCACATGGTGCCATAGTGCCGTAAAATGCTCCTTCACAATGCAGGTAATTTGCCTCATCCTGGACTCCATGAGCTACAGCTCATTTGACACAAAATCAAACCAATGACACCCAAAGATTCTCCAAGGAGATACAGTACTGAAGAAGTCCAGTCTTCATCTCAGGTCACTAGATAGCATCCATATCTCACAACCACATAGCAAAACAGGGAGCACCAGCCCTATCCAGCAACCTCATGACCCCACATGCTCTCCCAATCTGTCTACTGACTTCATAGGAACAGTCACCAGAGACATGAATGTTGCTGTTGAGGTAAGTAAACCTTTCGACAAGGTTGCCACTCTGTCTGCAAACAGGCAAACTCTTGATGGCTGTGCCCAAGAGGTCATTAAAGGCCTAGATGTTGGTGTTCATCTCACAAGCCCAGGTACTCAGACTCCTTTTTTAGTCCCTCGAGCCCCGATCAGAGCCTCTGTCGACTCAGCAAAAATCACAGCATCATTGGGAAACCCAAGATCAGTAAATCCTTCTTCACCAACAGATTCTTCACAGCCGCAGGATCCCATGACCCTGCCCATCACCCAATCCATGCAAGCATTGAACAGAGTTGGGGCAAGAACACACCCCTGATGAACTCCATAATCAACTTGGAAAAACACAGAGGTTCTGCCTACACTCTGTACAGTACTCATAGTAACAGTATAAAGGCTGACCATGATATCCACTAAATTCAGGGGGATCCCATGAAGTCTCAGGATGTCCCACAGGGAAGCTCGAAGGATGCGGTCGATGGTAGACTTCTTAGGCATAAAACCTGACTGCTCCAGTCACTGGCAGCTGAGCAAGTGATCACAGATTCTATTGAGGATATCCCTAGCAAGGACCTTACCAGGCCCCAAGAGCAGTGCTATCTCACCTTTACTTACTGCAATCCAGGCGAACATCCTTCCCCTTCCAGATTTGGCAGACAAATCCCATTTTTTGCTTAGTTGCCATGAAGGCCATCTCCTAAATGGAATGTTGTATGCTTCAGATCATTGTAATGCTGAAAGCCTGAGCATGTGTGCACTATGGAGCAGGTTTTCTTCAAGAACCACTGTGTATTTGACTGAATTTATCCTCCCCTCAATTCTGACTAGTATCCATGTCTCTTCCACTCATGATGCTACCACCACCATGCTTACTGTAGGGATGGTATTAGGCTTAATGCTTGGAGACCTGCCCAAAGACTTTCATTTTTGTCTTATCAGATCAGAAAATCATACTCTCAGCGTCCTTTAAACTGTCACATACCTTTAACTCAAGATTGGCTTCCATCTAGCCACTCTGTCCACATAATTATGAATCCACAATTCACTCTTCCAACACTTTCATCTCAGCAGAAGACTTCTGAAGCTCCATTAGAGTGGCAGTTGAGATTTTGGTCAGCTCCTTGACCAAGGGCCTTCTTGCCATTTACTTAGTTGGGCTGGTGTCCAACTCTAAGAAGAGTCGTGGTGGTTCCAACCTTCTTACATTTAACAATTATTGGGGCTGCAGTGCTCCTGGGAGCACTCAAAGTTTTCAGATTGATTTTATGCCCTTGCCCTGATCTACAGTATACCTAACCACTATTTGATTGTAGGGGTATACAGAGAGTTCCTTGGACTTCAAGGCGTGGTGTTTCTCCTGACTTGCAGGGTGAATTGATGAACCTTATATACACAGCTGTGTGCCTTTCTAAACAAATGTCCATTCAATTCAGTTTGTACCAGGTTAACTCCAAACAAGTTCTAGACAAATCATAAGGTGACTTAAAGCAAACAGGGTGCACTTAATCACAATCTGAATTGACACAGCAACATCTGAGTGTTTATATGAATGAGACATTTCAGTTTTTGATTTATAATACATTTGTAAACCTTTATGTTTTTACTTTGTCATTATTGGTTATTAAATGTAGATTGATGCACAAAAATGGCAAATTTACCCATTTAAAATTAAATTTACCACACAGTAAAGTGTGAGAAAATGTCACCTGAATTCATTGTAGGCTGTCAGTCATCACAAAACAACAAGTACATGCACATAGCCTTGCTGTGTGGCATCCCAGGCTCTTGCGACTTCCCAAAGTGGTCACTGAGCTAAAGAGCATAATCTAATAACACAGTGCAATGCTCACTACTACTTATGTGCTGCCCTAAGCTATCATCCTATCTCACCATGCCATTTTCTTTATTCTCTACTTTGTAGATTAGATTAATTGTTATGAATTGCTGTTTATTACAGCCATGCAAGATTTCGGTCTTTGTGTAGTTTGTACTGTTTCCACTCTCTGTGTTAATCTTTATATATTAGGAATCAGACCAAGGTCTGATCCCTGCTCCATTTGTCTTTTATTAAAGTATTTGTTTATTCATCTTTTAAGTTTAATTTGATAATTTCTGTTGCTTTTGTATTGATTATTGAACATTGTTTTATTTATTGATTATGCTGACATACTTAGTTCTTCATTATCTTATTTTCACTATGCATATGAACCAGAACCAAAACACCTGATATCACACCTGTGGGACCGATTCCAGCTCTATTTAACAGACTCACCAGTGTCACACACGTGCGCATGGGAGGCAGCTAAAGGGCTTGAATGAAGGCAGTTCGGAGGCATGCCGGGGTGTGGCAGAGTGCACTGACTCTTTTTCTCCTTTGCCTGTAGACCATCCCCGGGATTTCACCTGGATCTCCTGACATCACTTCCGGGACTGAGCCAATGGAACTCGGCCACACCAGCTCCAGTCCCTCTGATGTCACCTCCGGCTACGAGCCAATGGTGGAAGACCACGTGCCAGATCCATACGACCTCACTTCCTGTCTCCCCCTTTAAAACCTGCCCCCTTTCCTTTGTTTCCTCAGTCTTGTTTTGGACTCGGTTGTATGCACTTCAGTGCTCTGTATTTCTACAAGAAAACGACTTTGCAGCCAGGATACCACAATATACGGGTGGCTGCCCCAACTCTTTATCTGTCCATGTCTCGTTCTTGTGACAGTGGCGTAGCCGACAGGATGGAGAAGTCCCAGAAGAGAAGGGGACAGGACCTGCAATATACCCAGGTGGGAGCGCATCGGGCCGAGTCTTCAGGCGGGAGGGTGCCCGTGGTCGGCGTGACCGGTGCGGGCTCCGCTCCCAGCACTCATAACTAGGCCATCTGGAGAGGCCAGGGAGTGTGCGGGTGGGGCTCACAGAATTGGGCTGCCCTGGAGGGGGGAGGCAAAAGGGACTCAGTATGCTCTCCTGGGGGAGAGTGCCTGCCTCCCTGCGAAACCAAAGCCCCATTTACCACCTAGGGGTGCCCCAGACTGGCAGGTGAATAAAATAAAAATGGAGGTTGGACCCTGAGCGCCACCAACAACAAGCCTGGTCCTTATGGGCAATGGTAGGGCATTGGCTACGCCATTTGAAAACACGCCCTACCAAATAATAGAGCAGGTAGCTTGCTATCTGCTCCTGGAAGCGCTTCCCGTGGCTTCACCCAGCCGGTTTGGGGCGGCGTTTAAGAACATGTCTGAGCTCATAGAGCTTATGGAGACGCAGAGGGCGGCCTCACACTCTGGGGAGCAGAACCGCCCCTCATGTCAAACCCAGCCGGGTATGTTCCAAGACCTAGCCCCTCCCTGTACAATCCGGAGCTCAGATGGCGTCCAGCGGCGCGCGCGCAAAACCGCTTGGGGCAAGGAGGAATGCAGGTGGAGGGCGAGGAGGGTTGGTGTGCTCGCTAATCCGCTGGCGGTCCCACATACTGGCGTGGTGATCGCCAACGGACACAAGACCACAGGTTTGTTCGACCGCAGCAACATTTCCATTGTTGCCCGCTTTGTGCAACCGCAACAGTGGCTAAAATTTAAGACCGGTATAACCTGTGTCCACGGAGACATCCGCTGGTACAGGTCCGCCGCTGTGTCATCAGTTACGGAGGGTCAGTTCAGAACTCACCGTAGCGTCCTACCTGATCCTCCACACCCGGTGATACTAGGGCGGACTGGTCTAAAATCAAAAGCGTGAGACACATACCACTCCGGGGTTAATTTGGGCCTCGTTATGGACGGAGATAACCCGTCTCAAGCTGCCTCCACGCCGTGTAATCAGCCGGCAGAGAGAGCGGCGTCGCCTGACTGACGTGGCAACTCCGGCCGCCGCTGGCTAACACGCCATCCACCAACGCGCCGCGGAGCGGGAGAAACCACGCCCATTGAGGTCGACGCTGACCCTCTCTCCGTGTTGCGGTTCCAATTTAAAGAAACGCCGGCTTCTTTTAGAAGGGAGCAATGGAATGATGACTCCCTGAAGTTTGTAAAAAATGCAGTGGTCCTTGTCAATGGCCAGCGCACTAATCAGTCGATGCCACAGGGCCCCTACTTTGTGCTAGATAATGACCTCCTTTACCGTGTAGCAATGCATGACGGGCAGGAGACGAGGCTGCTGCTGGTGCCGCGTCCCTTCCGGCGGCAGGTCTCGGGGCTAGCACACGCCCACCTCCTAGGTGGCCACCTGGGCACCGAAAAAACTCTGGAGCGGATCAAGCTCCGTTTCTACTGGCCAGGAATTAATGAGGAGGTTCGCCGCTTTGGCGCTTCCTGCCCGGAGTGTCAACTGCGACAAATTCCTAGGAGGGACCGTGCTCCTCGTTCCTATTCCACTGATTGACGTTCCTTCTACAGAATCGGGGTCGACCTGGTGGGACCCCTGGAGCCCTCAGCCCGAGGACACAAGTACATTTTAGTCCTCGTGGATTACGCTACACGATACCCGAAGCTGTTCCGCTGCGCCAGCTACCTCTAAAGCCATCGCACGGGAATTACTAGGGTATTCGCGTGGGGATCCCCAAAGAAGTCTTGACAGACCAGGGGACCCCTTCACCTCGGAAACGTTCAAGGAGACTGCCAGATTACTGAAAATAAAGCATTTAAAGACCTCGTGTATCATCCTCAAACCGACGGATTAGTAGAGAGGTTTAATCAAACTCTCAAGCAAATGCTGCGTAAGGTGGTCAGCGAGGATGGAAGGAACTGGGATCAGCTCCTCCCCTCGTCCTTTTGCCTATCGGAAGTCCCACAAGCCTCCACGGGTTCTCCCCTTTGAACTACTGTACGGGCGACAACCTCGGGCATATTAGATATTTTGAAAGAAGGCTGGGAAGAAGAGGCTCTTCCCTCCACAAACATACTGGAGTATATCGCGCAGTTACGCGATAGATTTGGAAAGATTCGCCTGTCCTTAAAAGTCACATGGAGGAGGCTCAAGCAGCACAGGCCCGGTACTACAACCGCGCACGCCTCTTCGGGAGTTCCGCCCGGAGATCGGGTCATGGTCCTAGTGCCTACCTCCCACTCTAAATTGCTTGCCCACTGGCAGGGCCCCTACGGTTAAGGAGAGGAAGGGACTGGTCGACTATTTGGTGAGTCAACCCAATCGCCGGCCAAAGGAGCGGGTTTATCATGTGAACCTGCTGAAACCGTGGAAGGACAGGGACCCCGATCCCTCCTCCGCCAGCCCCGCCACTCTTCGCCACACACACGACCTTAACTTCGCACGGACTTAAGTCCCAGACAGCGGCAGGAGCTGGAAACAGTTATCCGGACCGCTCGGGAGGTAGTCAGTGAGAACCCGGAAGGACCTCTCTGATTGAGCACAACATCGTGACAGAGCCCGGGTTGTTGTCCGAGAACGCCTGTATCGCCTTCCCGAGGCAAAAAGGCTGAAGTGGAGCTTGAGATCAAGCGCATGCTGGAGCTAGGTGTGATTGAGGAAAGTTATAGTCCCTGGTCCAGCCCCATTGTGCTCGCCGGTAAGCCTGACGGAAGTTGGAGGTTCTGCAATGACTTCCGCCGGCTTAATCAAGTCTCCCAATTTGATGCTTATCCAATGCCACGCTGCGGGCGACCTCCTCGAGAGGCTTGGACAGGCTCAATACCTGACCACACTTGACATGACGAAAGGGTACTGGCAGGTTCCTTTAACGGACTCCGAAGGTAAAACGCGCTTAGTACCCCTAGCGGACACTGGCAGTATCGTGTCCTTCCATTTGGGTTACACGGGCTCCAGCAACCTTTCAGCGCCTGGTGGACAAAGTGCTTCGCCTCATAACTCATACAGTGCTGCCTACCTGGATGACGTGGTCATCTATTCCAGCACATGGAAGGAACACCTACAGCATGTCCAAGCGGTATTACGGACACTTGGTGAGGCCGGGCTCGGATTAATCCCAGAAATGCTTCTTGGATTAAGCGAGGCCAAATATTTAGGCTACCTGGTGGGTCGGGTACCGTAAGGCCACAGTGCTCCAAAATTGATGCCATTCTGAAATGGCCCGTCCATGAACCAAGCGGCAGGTCCAAGCCTTTCGGTTAGCCGGGTACTACCGCCGGTTTGTACCTCGGTTTTCGAGAGAGCGGCGCCTTGACTGATTTAACAAAGAAGAGGGCCCGAACATTGTGGCATGGACTGAAAAACAGGCGCTGCATTTGGTGACTTAAAGCAGGCCCTTACGCCCACACCTGTTTTGATGGCACCTAACTTTTCTTTGCCTTTCATCCTCCAGACGGACGCCGACACAGGCCTGGGCGCCGTGCTGAGCCAAAGCGCCGATGGTGTGGAGCACCCCATCATGTTCCTGAGCCGGAAACTGTTGGACCGGGAGACCAGGTATGCTGCGGTGGAGAGGGAGGCTCTGGCGATTAAATGGGCGATTACTCAGCTGAGGTACTACCTGTTGGGCCGGGAATTCACCCTTGTCACGGACCATGCACCCTACAGTGGATGGCCCTCCCCAAGGAGTCGAATCCGCGGGTCACCCGGTGGTTTCTTGACCTGCAGCCGCATAAGTTTTGCTCGCTCATCGCCGGGCGCTCCACGCCAACGCTGATGCCTTTCTCGGTTCACGACCTCTCGGTTAGGTCGCCCGACCCCGGGTCTGGGCTAAGGGGGCCTTGTCACACACGCGCATGGGAGGCAGCTAAAGGGCTTGAGTGAAGGCAGTTCGAGGCATGCCGGGGTGTGGCAGAGTGCACTGACTCTTTTTCTCCTTTGCCTGTAGACCATCCCCGGGGGATTTCACCTGGATCTCCTGACATCACTTCCGGGACTGAGCCAATGGAACTCGGCCACACCAGCTCCAGTCCCTCTGATGTCACCTCCGGCTACGAGCCAATGGTGGAAGACCACGTGCCAGATCCATACGACCTCACTTCCTGTCTCCCCCTTTAAAACCTGCCCCCTTTCCTTTGTTTCCTCAGTCTTGTTTTGGACTCGGTTGTATGCACTTCAGTGCTCTGTATTTCTACAAGAAAAACGACTTTGCAGCCAGGATACCACAATATACGGGTGGCTGCCCCAACTCTTTATCTGTCCATGTCTCGTTCTTGTGACACCAGTCATAAGCTGGCCACTATCACACAGAGATGCAGCTTCTTGCTCTACATTAAATATTGAATTTCACTATTTTACTTCTTATAAACTGTGGCATTTTGTTTTGAACTGACAGAAAAACTCAAAATGACAGATGTCCTCAAATGAAAATCAGACCAGTACATAATAGTGGTCAGCACAAAAGAACAGGCCTCAAGTACCCAAATCAGTCTGGCCTTAAGAAGCAGACCGAATGACAAAAAGTAGGGAAGGCTTTACATTTGACCTAATAATGTCATGCACTGCACATCTCCAGTTCACAGCCTACCAATAGCTTGGTTACGACGAAACATAACACACAAAGGAGCAGCACCCATAATTCAAACAAAAATGGCATGACTGGAAGAACGTATTTCATTTTTAACATTGTTACTGAAAGGTCACTAGATAAAAAAAAAAATGTAACCACTGAATTCCTTGGCCTCCCAAAACCCCCAAACAATGTCCTGTTGATTATTAAAAGCCAAAGAATGACTACAAAAATGAAAACATGTCAGATCGTGACAGCAACCAGCAAAAAGCTGTAGAACTTGAAGGTCAGAACAAACAATACAAATAAACTCAAAACAAGGAATACAAATAAACTGAAAAAAAACCCCAAATATATAATCCTGAAGTCAGATACTGTAGAATGGTGAAGGCCAAAAAATCATTTAGGATTAACATTACACGAAAGCTGACGCACACAATCAAAGTAGCAACAACAACGTGAATTATAATTAATTGTCATTACCATAAGCCAAAATGAAAGCTGAACCAACTAATTAGAAACTCAAACAATATTGCTGAAAAGCACTAAATGATTAGATGATCACAGCAGAGAGACAAGGGGCTAAGGACAAATAACACAGCAAAGAGCTGCAGTAGAGGCCAGTTCTTAAATGCCTCACATAGCCACATCAGTGGCCCCATTGCCTTAACAGTGAAATTAAACAAGAAATACTGAAAAATAGTCACACGAAAGGAAACTGAAATGGAAGAAAAAAGAAAAAATGGAAAAGAACATAGCAAGAGAAGGACTTTTACAAAAAAGAGCAGATTATTCAATCCGTAAGGCCCATTTGGATACCTAATAACTAAGCTGTCCTAATATCTCAATCAGATTCTTCTTAAAGGTTGTCAAAGTTTCTGCTTCAGCTCCACAATCTCTATAGTTTGAGTCCCACAACTCTTTGTGTAAAGATTCAGTCCCAAATGCACATCCTCTTCATTTCCACTGGTGTCCTCATGTATGACATCAAACGTTAGGTTGAAAGAATTCTTCTGAATCTATTACATCGACGCCTTTGAGGTTTTTGAAGACCTGAATTAGGTCCCCACACAGTCTCCTCTGCTGGATTCTAAACAGGTTTAATTCTCTGAGTCTGCCAGAGTTGACATGTCCTTAAGCCCTGGGATGCAGTAGGTAGGTCTCTTCTGCACAGCATCAAGTGCTGTAATGTCTTTCTTGTAGTGTACTCTTTAATTTCTAAATGGAAGCCTACTACTTGTTCCCTAGATCCAGTGCCAACAAAACTAGTGAAAAGTGCAATGGATGTTCTTGCAGAGCCTATTCTAAACATTATCAATAGTTCATTATTACATGGCACAGTACCTGATGCACTAACAGTGTCAGTCATTAAACCATTGCTTAAAAAGTCAGAACTAGACCCACACATACTAAATAATTATAGGCGTATTTCAAATTTACCGTTTCTCTCAAAAATACTAGAAAAAGTAGTCGCCAGTCAGCTTCAGTCACACCTTACGCATTACAATTTATTTGAGAAATTCCAGTCTGGTTTTCACACTGGTCATAGTACAGAAACGGCACCAACGCGGGTTGTAAATGACATTCTGATATCCTCTGGTGAAAGAAACTCCACTGTAATTATGTTATTAGACTTAAGTGCAGCATTTGATACCATTGACCATTCTATTTTACTGCACAGGCTAGAAAACGATGTTGGGCTTACAGGCCCCATGCTCGCTTGGTTTAGTTCTTATTTATCAAATCAATTCTAATATGTACAGAAATGTGTTGACAGCACTCCATCATTATACACAGAAGTTCAATATGGTGTCCCGCAGGGCTCAGTACTGGGACCTTTACTGTTTTCACTTTACATGCTTCCACTGGGATCTCTCATTAGGAAACATAATGTTAATTTTCACTCGTATGCAGATAACATCCAGTTATACCTTTCATTTAAATCAAATGAAGTTTCTCTGATGTTGTCTCTAGTTTTGTTAGCGAATTAAAGGAGTGGATGAATGAGAACTACTTTTCTTTAAATACAGATAAAGCAGAGATGTTAATTTTTGGAGGGAATGACGCTGATCACAATATTTTGTCATCATTTAACTCAGTTGGAATCCCAATTAATTTTACTGAATCAGCCCGCAATCTAGGAGTTATTTTTGACACTAACATGTCATTTAAACACATACTACAAAGTTGTCCAAATCATATTTCTTACATTTTAAAAATGTTAGGAAATTAAGGCGCTTTCTAAATAAACAGGATTCTGAGAAATTAATTCATGTATTTATCTCTAGTAGGATTGAATGCTGCAATGCGGTTTTTACTGGCTGTTCAAACTGTTCTCTCTACAGCCTCCAGTTAATCCAAAATGCGGCTGCAAGAATTATTACAAGAACAAGAAAATATGAACACATAACTTCAGTTCTTAAATCCTTACATTGGCTCCTGGTTAAGTTTAGGGCAGATTTCAAAATCCTCCTTTTAACATATAAAGCATTAAATGGCCAAGGTCCGACTTACCTGTCTGAATTTATCATTACTTACAAACCTGAGCGCACATTAAGATCTCAAGATGCCAGTCTGCTTATGATTCCAAGGATTTATAAAATAATAGTGGGAGGTCAAGCTTTTAGTTACAGGGCCCCTAAATTGTGGAATGGTCTGCCTGCTTCTATAAGAGATGCCCCTTCGGTCTCAGCTTTTAAATCCCGGCTGAAGACTCACTACTTCAGTTTAGCATATCCTGACTAGAGCTGCTGATTAACTGTACAGACTGCATCTCTGTTGTTAGTCATTAGCACTGCCTAAGGTGAAGTCATCCCTGATGGAGGATCGCAGGAATCATGGGAAAGAGGGATCCTTTCATTGGATTGGCTGGCCCAGCACTGTTTTTAGTCATGATATGGCCAATTGGGGGAGGCAGCTTGATGAATGAGGTCTCCAGGACTCTAAAAATATCTAAATATTATTATATGATATCATCTACTGTTAAATTCTGCTCTGTACTTCTAAAATGTTTATTTTTATGCTGTATTGAGGATTTGTTCTGTGTATTGTATTGTATTGACCCCCTTCTTTTGACACTGACTGCACGCCCAGCCTACCTGGAAAGGGGTCTCTCTTTGAACTGCCTTTCCCAAGGTTTCTTCCATTTTTTCCCTACAAGGTTTTTTGGGAGTTTTTCCTTGTCATCTCAGAGAGTCAAGGCTGGGGGGCTGTCAAGAGGCAGGGCCTGTTAAAGCCCATTGCGGCACTTCCTGTGTGATTTTGGGCTATATAAAAATAAACTGTAGTCACCAAAACTACACACAGTACTCGAGATGTGGTCTCACTGGGGCATTGCAGTGTCTGGAATCAGTAGTAGGAATACAATCAACCGGTTTGTTCCAGTTACTGGGAGATCACACTTGTTAGCCCTACTGGGAAATGCTTTGCCAAAGTGCACTGTATCAGAGAGCAGATGTTTAAATCTAGATGCTGCCAAGGAACACTGAAGCCACTGGCATATTTCAGATTTTGCAGGACATTGCAAATTCTGTTTATACAGATTTTGTGGAGCTTTAGAAGGCTTATGACCTTACCAAACTATACAATGTAGAGCGCTCTAGAAGAATACTGGTTTCATGGATGGCTGATGTATGATCCATCCATTTGCAGAATGAAAGTTGTGTCCATGTATTTACTCAGGCAGAAAATTGATAGAATGATATACAAGAACAGTAAACAGTGCTGTATAAGATTATCTAAATCAAACAAAACACACATTGACAGAATGTTTGTGAATTTCCCATTGTGGGAAGCTTAGCTTGTCTGTGACTTTGAAAAGTTGAGTTCATTCAAAGTGGGTGTAAGACTCCACCAATGGTGAGTTTAGTCTCCTCTCATCTTTGTGATTTTATTAAGAAAATGTAAAGATGAAACCTAGCCTTGTGCAATGCCCAGTTTGGGGACCTGAAGACTGAATCTCTGTTGTTTATGAATGAAGCTGATGTATTATTGACTTCATGTGATTGTGACTTGTAGTGCACACTGGAGCACACTGTGCTCCAAACATGGAAGGGAACAGAATCAGCAAATCTTAGGTCCTCGTCATCTACTGGAAAAGAATGCCTTGTTCTTATCAAGAGAGGGGAAAGCAGTTGCTCATAATGTTGTGTGTGGGCATTAGCATTTATGAAACTGACCAACAGATCAGTGTAATCGATTAGATTAGATTAGATTAAACTGGTTTAGATTCACCTTTATTGTCATTGTACAAGTATAACAAAATGCAATTAACATTTAACCAGAAAATGTAAATAGTAGAGTAAGGTGCAATAGACAATGAGTGCAAATAGCACATTAAAGTGCAATTGATAGTAAAGTGCAATAAGGCTGCATAGAAATGTGAATATAGATCAATATGATATTTGAATTTAAAGGTAGTAGTATATACTGTACAAGGAAGATGATACAGATATGAATACTGATTAGTAAGTACCGATACATAATATGAATAAATATATATTGTCACGCACGCGCATTTCAGAGGCAGTCAACAATCCCGCGGGTGAGAAAAATATTGCGAGACGAAGGGCTACAGAAGGGTGCTAACCTCTCTCTCTCTCTTCCTGCAGAAACAAAGACGAGAAGTAAACGTCCATACCGCAGAGCCAAAATGGCCGACTTGTCCTTCCGTCCTCTCCCGGATGACATCATGTTCAAGTTATGATGTCACTTCCTCTTCTTAATTTCCTGTAGCCATCTTTAGTTCTGTATAAATACCCCTATGTTTGCAATGTTACTTTGTCCAATGTTTTGGTTGATCCATATTTTGAGAAAACTTTATTTTGACCAGTCCACAGGACATTATACGGTGCAGTTCCCCAAAACTTTGTTCAACTGGCTGTCGTACTTATTTATTCTACAATATATATATATATATATATATATATATATATATATATATATATATATATATATATATATATATATATATATATATATATATATATATATATATATATATATACTGCTCAAAAGAATTAAAGGAACACTTTTTAATCAGAGTATAGCATAAAGTCAATGAAACTTATGGGATATTAATCTGGTCAGTTAAGTAGCACAGGGGGTTGTTAATCAGTTTCAGCTGCTGTGGTGTTAATGAAATTAACAACAGATGCACTAGAGGGGCAACAATGAGATGACCCCCAAAACAGGAATGGTTTAACAGGTGGAGGCCACTGACATTTTTCCCTCCTCATCTTTTCTGACTGTTTCTTCACTAGTTTTGCATTTGGCTACAGTCAGTGTCACTACTGGTAGCATGAGGCGATACCTGGACCCTACAGAGGTTGCACAGGTAGTCCAACTTCTCCAGGATGGCACATCAATATGTGTCATTGCCAGAAGGTTTGCTGTGTCTCCCTGCACAGTCTCAAGGGCATGGAGGAGATTCTAGGAGACAAGCAGTTACTCTAGGAGAGCTGGAGAGGGCCATAGAAGGTCCATAACCCATCAGCAGGACCAGTATCTGCTCCTTTGGGCAAGGAGGAACAGGATGAGCACTGCCAGAGCCCTACAAAATGACCTCCAACAGGCCACTGGTGTGAATGTCTCTGACCAAACAACCAGAAAGACTTCATGAGGGTGACCCAAGGGCCCCATGTCCTAAAATGGGCCCTGAGCTCACTGCCCAGCAGCCTGCAGCTCGATTGGCATTCGCCATAGAATACCAGAATTGGCAGGTGCGCCACTAGTGCCCTGTGCTTTTTACAGATGAGAGCAGGTTCACCCTGAGCACGTGACAGAAGTGAAAGGGTCTGGAGAAGCCATGGAGAATATTATGCTGCCTGTAACATCATTCAGCATGAGCAGTTTGGTGGTGGGTTAATGATTGTCTGGGGAGGCATATCCATGGAGGGTCACACAGACCGCTACAGGCTTGACAAAGGCACCTTGGCTGCCATTAGGTATCAGGATGAAATCCTTGGACCCATTGTCAGACCCTATGCTGGTACAGTGGCTCCTGGTGCACAACAATTCCTGGCCTCATGTGGTGAGAGTATGCAGGCAGTTCCTGGAGGATGAAGGAATTAATACCATTGACTGGCCACCACACTTTCCTGACCTAAATCCAATAGAACACCTCTGGGTCATTATGTTTTGGTCCATCCAATGCCACCAGGTTGCACCTCAGACTGTCCAGGAGCTCAGTGATGCCCTGGTCCAGATCTGGGAGGAGATCCCCCACAACACCATCTGTCATCTCATTGGAAGCATGCACCGATGTTGTCAGGCATGTATACAAGAACACAGGGGCCATACAAAGTGCTGCATAATTTTGAGTTGCTGCAATTAAATTTTGGCAAAATGGACTAGCCTGCCACATAATTTTTTCACTCTGATTTTTGGGGCATCTTTGAATTCAGAGCTCTGTAGGTTGATCATTTTCATTTCCATCAAACGATGTGGCATCCTTTCGTTCCTAACACATTACCCAGTCTATATCAGTATAGATATCCAGGAGGATTTCTTTTTCCCATTGAGATCTGATGTGTTTTCAAAGTGTTCCTTTCATTTTTGAGCAGTTTATATATATATATATATATATATATATATATATATATATATATATATATATATATATATATAATATTTTTAAGTGCAGAATAGATATATGTAAACAGATAAAAATATGCATAGAGCGCAGCCAGAAGTAATTAATATTTAGAAAAGTCAGCTACTAAGTGGTAAGGATTGAGAGTTCAGAAGCTTGCTGGTGTAGGACTGAAGTCTCCTGTAATTCCACCCTTATGGGTAGGAGGATAAACAGTCCATGGCTGGGACGTGAGGCATCCTTGATGATACTGTGAGTCTATCACAGACACTGTATAAGCTGCAGGTCAGCAATAGTCAGCAGCAAGATGCTGATGATGTGCTGGCAAGTTTTCAGCACCCTTTGCAGGGCCATATAAAGGGACAGAGTCATGGGTGAAGAGGGAGTAGAAGAGTGGGCTGAGATCTCACAATGGTACATCTATTAAAGATTATAATTCTTAATAAAATAAAAGTAGGAGGTCAAGCTTTTAGCTTCAGTGTGTCCAAAACTGTGGAATGATCTGACTGCTTATATAAAATATGCTCCATCAGTCTCAGCTTTTAAATCCAGCCTGAATACTCATGACTTTAGTGTAGATGCTGATTAGCTGGTCTTATTGTATCTCTTTTTGTCAGTCATTTATGCAAAAACATAACTTTAAAATATTTACTAAACCTCCTCTCTTCTATTTCTCTTCTTTGTACCCTGTTGTGGCAGTTGCCTTTATTCTCTTGCCCATTAGAAAGACAAATGGTATACTGCAAGCTTTGGAATCTAATAATAAGATGATTCAGTCATCTTATTAGACTGCACAACACATCTACAAAACTGCAGCCCCTAATCCAAAGCATGGGATGTCCAGCTAGCAGGTTCAGATCTCCAGGATTCTGGCCATGTCTGATCTAACTGACTGTATACTTCACAGAGGTTTATTTCCAATAGGGATGCTGCTGACTGGAGTTTTTGTTTTCCTCTCTTCATTTGTCAAGTTGCCATATCTTAAAAATAAAATTAATGGATCTTTAGTTTTAAGATCCTTTCATGTTCATCAGTTTAAAATTGCTTTGTGATATGTGCATGAAAATACTGGAACACAGAGCTGATCACTTTTTTTTCTCTTTAACATTTATAAGTGTTTTTATTTAATGACAAGACTACCATCGGCAGTTCTAAAGACTGCTACTTTCAACATGGGGGCAACATGAGGGCAATTTGCTGCAGCTCCTTATACAAGATCATCCTTTCTCTATGCTGTGAATGCTCTATCAGAGTCCTGCTGATACTTTTGAAAGTGCATAAAGCATGCGGTAGTCTGATTTTCATGGGGATGTGAACTTTTCACTACACGTGGTCCCTTCAAGGTGTTTTTTAGCCGATGCGTGTGTGCCCAGTATAGGGAAGGCCTACGTCATATGCGTTTTTGACACAGATCCTTTTATAAACAATGTGCAAACTCCAGTGTGGCCAGAGGTGATTTTCATTTTTCAATAAAAAGATAGATAGATAGATACTTTATTAATCCCAAGGGGAAATTCACATACTCCAGCAGCAGCATACTGATAAAGAACAATGTTAAATTAAAGAGTAATAAAAATACAGGTAAAACAGACAATAACTTTGTATAATGTCAACGTTTACCAAAGCTCCCCCCGGGTGGAACTGAAGAGTCGCATAGTGTGGGGGGAACGATCTCCTCAGTCTGTCAGTGGAGCAGGACAGTGACAGCAGTCTGTCACTGAAGCTGCTCCTCTGTCTGGAGATGATCCTGTTCAGTGGATGCAGTAGATTCTCCATGATTGACAGGAGCCTGCTCAGCGCCCGTTGCTCTGCCACAGATGTCAGACTGTCCAGATCCATGCCTACAATAGAGCCTGCCTTCCCCACCAGTTTGTCCAGGCATGAGGTGTCCTTCTTCTTTATGCTGCCTTTCCAGCACACCACTGCATAGAAGAGGGTGCTCGCCACAACTGTCTGATAGAACTTCTGCAGCATCTTATTGCAGATGTTGAAAGACGCCAGCCTTCTAAGGAAGTATAGTCAGATCTGTCCTTTCTTACACAGAGCATCAGTGTTGGCAGTCCAGTCCAGTTTATCATCCAGCTGCACTCCCAGGCATTTATAGGTCTGCACCCTCTGCACACAGTCACCTCTGATGATCACGGGGTCCAGGAGGGGCCTGGGTCTCCTAAAATCCACCACCAGCTCCTTGTTTTTGCTGGTGTTCAGGTGTAAGTGGTTTGAGTCGTACCATTTAACAAAGTCCTTGATTAGGTTCCTATACTCCTCCTCATGCCCACTCCTGATGCAGACCTGGGTTCGCTTCCCTGGTCCTCCCTGCGTGGAGTTTGCATGTTCTCCCCGTGTCTGCGTGGGTTTCCTCCGGGTGCTCCGGTTTCCTCCCACAATCCAAAGACATGCAGGTTAGGTGCATTGGTGATCCTAAATTGTCCCTGGTCTGTGCTTGGTGTGTGTGTGTATGTGCCCTGCGGTGAGCTGGCGCCCTGCCCGGGGTTTGTTTCCTGCCTTGCACCCTGTTTTGGCTGGGATTGGCTCCAGCAGACCCCCGTGACCCTGTAGTTAAGATATAGTGGGTTGGATAATGGATGGATGTATATAGGCTGAACAGGACCAGAGAAAGTACAGTCCCCTGCGGCGCTCCTGTGTTGCTGACCACAATGTTAGACCTGCAGTAGTAGTGTAGTACTGTTAATGTGACCTGAAATTCTTTTTTACTGTGTTATACAAGTTAACCTAACATATTTAAGATGCTTTGCTGTATTTGTTAATCTTGTCACAGTGGAGGCTCCATCAGTCTTTATGTAATTAAGGATGTTCGATTTTAATTCATTGTTAATGGTGACTCGAATATTTTTTATTTACAGAGCACTTTCCCTATCAGTGCTTTAGCCACATGCCATTACTTGTACGCAATGGAGTACACCGAGCACACAATGGAGGATTTATAACTCTTGACTGGCCTGGGAGTATATGGGAATTTTTCAAGAGGATTTATAATTCCTAGGTATATTGGGGTCCGAGCTGGCCCATGTGGCATATTGTTACTGTGACCATCACCAGGAAAAGTGGAGTGAGAGTGAGTGAGTTAATGGCTGATGTGCTTTGTTCATCACCACAATTTTGCTACAGAAATACAGAATACTATGTCTTAACATTAAAATTGTTTCCAGCGTTACAGAGTCCAAGATCAAAGGGAAAATGTTCATAGCATGTATAGCATTATAAAAAGAATACAGTAATACCCTTTGTGGTACAAGTACCACAATGCAGCTGTCTTTTCACCCTGAAGTTCACCCATTTTTCTGCTTTAGTGTTTTTTATCTTTTCAAACACGCCCAGAAATAGTTCCACCCAATTGGACTGTGACACATTTACAAATGTTAGTGTCATTGTAACAATTATTTTTTAAAGAAGAACTTCAGTGACTCTTTGAGAATTTCTAATGAGCAGGTATTCCGCTCCTCTCACTTTCCTCAATCAGAATCCGTACCTTTTGACGACAGCATGATAAATAGTTTTGCCAATTAAACGGTTTCTTGCATTCCAGAAAAGGCCCACTCGAAAAGAAAGCTGTATGTGAGGAATTTACTGCTGTGAAAACAGATGACTATCATGGAGCTCATAAAATGCATGCATTTCAGAAAAGGAGTCGAATTGCAACACTTGAGCATTTTTCGAAGGAGAGGAAGTGGCATGCACATAGGAGGCCCAGCGTGCTGTATATACACAACAGTTCACTTCCATGTGCATGCCAGGTCCAAATCTTGGATCTGGAGATTGAGAATTGTTATTGAAGGGAAAAATAGCATTATGTGCCTGCTACTTGTAAGAAATACAGAGAGCAAAAGAGCTCTAACAAATAAGACTCAATGACTGTGCTTCTGATACAGATGTGAGCAACACTGGAGCACCAAAAGGATCAGTCCTGTCTGCTTTACTTCTCACTCTGTACACTTCTGACTATAATATAACACCAGGTCATGTCACTTGCAGAAATTCTAAGATGATTCTGAACTTACGGGGTGTATTGATAAAGGGGATGAGACAAAGCATAGGAGTCATGTGGAGAACTTTGTTTCTTATTGCAAAGAAAAATGTCTGCATCTTAACATCAGCAAAACCAAGGAACTGGTTATTGACTTTCACCACACCAAAGAGTCATTTCTAGAGAGGCCCACCAAATTAATAAGCTAAATAAAACGGCAAACTTAGTTATGAGACACACTTTGGACCTCCTGGAAGTCGTAGTGAAGGAAAGAATTAAAACAAAACTGTAGGCCATTATGAACAATGCTGCACACCCTCTCTAACGCACTGACACTGTGGACTTTCAGCCAATGAAGTATTCAGCAAAAGTGTGTCAAGAAACGCTACGGGGGCTCCTTTATACCAAAAGCAATATGTCTGCATAATGCCTAACTAGGACTGTCACTACCAAGTCAGATTTTTTCTTTTGTCTGTAGTTTTTTTCAAGTTTCTTACTTGATGGTCATTCCGGTGTGTGTTCAGACCAAAGTGTGTGTTTTTATTTATTTAAAAAGCTTTTGTAAAGAGCCAAATTTCCCCCTGGGGACAAATAAAGCCCTATCTATCTATCTATCTATCTATCTATCTATCTATCTATCTATCTATCTATCTATCTTGTCTACTATACCATCTATCCATCTATCTATCTATCTATCTATCTATTTAAAACTTCACTAGAGCCAAATTATTCAAGGAAATTAGTAAAAATACTCTTTTAAAGTACTAAAGCACATCATAACTGGGAGGTTACACTTTATGCACGGAGTTTCACTCACACATTTAAAAATCTCATTATCTAGGTACTAATACTTAATTATTACTTACAAGTTACCCAGATAAGCCAGTTAAGCCCCAGGAAAACACGAACAGCTTTATATCCTCCCTTTTAAACACTTAAGACCCCCAAACCCTATACTGTGTATAATTTAAAATAAAGACATTACCCTCCTATACTTTATGACAAGGCCTAATCAGATTTCAGTTCTGGAATGAGGAACTTACATTTATTTTTGTCGGATTTCTTAGTCATTTCATTTGACCTAAAACATTCAATACATGGACTGAACATTCAATTATGGTTATATTGAATGGAAATCATACAGACCTGCAAAGGAAGCAATAGTAAAAAAAAAAAAAAGTGTAAATATGAATTAAGCCCAAGAATTAACTCCTCTTTTTGAGTCGCAGGTTAAAGTTTCTGGCCCACCTTGACCAGTGGAGGATGAGCAACATCTGTTAGAGAACAGGCACAAAATCTGTGAGCCAGAGAGAGATGACTAAATTATAGAGGCAAGCAAATGTCAACATATAGAATTCTTAATGCTTAAAATAATATTTGTCTATCAAGGTAAATAGTCTGATTCCAGGATTGTGGGGGGAGAGTGAAGGAGTTCAATCATTTGAGTTTTAGCAAACAAACTAAAGAATGACAGGAAAGGAATATTTCAGTGAAGGGAATTAATAGGTTTGTTGCCAACTTGTACTGTAAAATGAGTTTTTCAACAAGAACATGAGGTTATAAAAACGTATGAGTAGTAGTAGTAGTAGTGTCATAAATGGTCTGGACTTTTGTTTTTAATTTTTATTCATTTACTAGCTACAATTCTAGTCAAAAGTAGCAGAATAAATTTAAAAATATTAAAAATTTGATATCTTTTGCCTTACGTGTACCCTCAGCATTTGTCCTACACCTTTCTTTAGTATCCTCGTGTGTATCAGCCTCTGTTGCCCAGTGCTTCCTCTCTCAGTTGAGTTCCAGTAAAGCCTACCTCTCAGACTCTATTACTTCAAGGTGCCTTACTCGCCTCCTGTCAGATTTTTGATTACCATCAATGGTACTCAGGCCCACATGCTGTGCAAACATTATTCAACAACAAATTATTTCTTGTATAGTCCAAAATAACACAAGAAATGCCTCAATGGGCTTTAACTAGCCCTGTTTTTTGACAGCCCTAAGATGACAAGAAAATCTTCTCGAAAAAAAACCCTTGCAGAAACAATACTGGAAGAAATCTCAGTAAAGGCAATTCAGAAGGATATCCCTTCCAGAGAGGTTGGAAGTGCAATTGGTGTCAAAAAATGCAACACACAAAATAGAATCCAAGAAATCCTCTTTGTTCTTGCACAGCGCTTTTTCTTGTGTTTATTTGAATGGTTTAAACAGTTTTCAAGAGCAAATAAACCCTCAATGCCTTGATAATTAGCTTTCAGAGAAAACCTATCATCTTTGGGGGAGGAGCAAAAGCTTTAGATTCATCTCCGGTTTTAGGGTCCGCTGATACCGAAAACATCGATATCTCCATGATGGGTGTGTGTCTTGTCTGTGTTTCACAGTTTCTTGAGGACGGTCTAGAGCTAAAACGGCTGGAAGGAAAAATACCAAAGTCGAAACAAGCCTTTTATGAGATGACGATGTGCTGATTAATTTTTGAACCAAATCGTTCAAGAGAAAGAGTCACTCTAGAGGAACCTACAAATACCATAATCCTGCAATTAATTATGAATTCGTCTAATCAATTTCTATAGTAATGACCTATTTTATAATCAGAAAAATCATCATCAAAGCAGGAAATAATAACTGAAATATTATAGAATAGTTTGAGTAACTCGATTTCTAGAGCGTAAACTCTACTGATTCTTGTGTCCGATGTTTTTTTTCTTCTGCACAGTGTTGTAAATTATAAAAATAACTATATTTGATACTAAAAATACTTTTGGGCCAGCACACATGTGGAAGTGAAGCAAGGTTAGCAATGGTGCCACATGCCTTAAGGGACTTTGGTACAGACTTCTTTTCCTCCTTGCTCTTCTTCTCCATTTGCTTTTATGAAATTTGTGGTGATAAGTTTGTCCAATAAAGCAGATCAGGGCAAGATCTACATTGACCCTACTGTTAAACATACTTTTATTTATTGTATTGAATCTTCTCATTGCTATTTCACAATCTATCTATCTATCTATCTATCTATCTATCTATCTATCTATCTATCTATCTATCTATCTATCTATCTATCTATCTATCTATCTGTCTATCTATCTTAACAGATGCAATGCATGAATTGCCATGCAAGCTGGGATGCAGGGGGACCGTTACCCAGCCTGGATGCCATTATGGAAGTATGGTATAAATGGATAAACACCCTGGCCAGAATGGTTCCTATCCCTTTTCCAGTCAGGGAGAAGATATAACGGATGGGCCTGAGTAGACTGCCTGTAAGGAATAGTATCTCCCACAATATGATAGGTGGCAGTGCTTCTCTGGGATTGTGCCAATTTGGGCACCAACAGGGTTGCATGGGGATCATAATTCAAGAGTGTAGCCCCGTTGTGGTTTCTGGGTGCTGCCAGGAGTGGAGTCCCTTGTTTCATAATGTTTGGCCTGACCCAGAAGTACTTCCTGGGTGCAATGTTTTAGGGCTGGAATTATACCCCAGGTCCAGCATTAAAGAAGCTGCCTCACCTCACTCTTGATTCAATGTAGTTTGGAAGACAACTTAAAATAAACCTAAATAGGAGGTATTTTGCACCTGAGACTGGTGTCTATACAGTTGTGTCTGACCCTACAGGTCTATCTATCTATCTATCTATCTATCTATCTATCTATCTATCTATCTATCTATCTATCTATCTATCTATCTATCCCTAAAGAGAGAAGGATCAAATTTATGAAGGGAATTATTAGAGTGGATACCACCATACAATTTAAAATTGCTTTTCAAAAACAATGGAGGCACAGACCAAAGCTAAATACATTATGCACAAACATTAGATAATTTTTCTTTATACAGAGATGTACAAATAGAGTACATGGAAAACATGATTATGCTTTGCTGATATTAGAATAGGCGAATAGGCTGAATGGCCTGTTCTAATCAAACTTGCTTTTATTTGACATACAATGTAAAGGATCATCATGAGTAAACTTGTTATGGGCAGATTTTGCACAAATGAAAGAAAGTTCTTCCATAAGCACGTGGAAAAATTGCTAAGTAGTGTGGTGGACAGTAGTACTTTAGGGGATATTCAAAGTCTTGACTTGATGTTATTTTAGACCAACAAGGTAAACAGGAAAGACAAGCTTGTTGGCCTGACTGGCCAGTTCTGGTCACATTTTTCTAATGTTCTAAAGTAGAATCTAGAGTACTCAAAGAAGCTGGTTATTATAAGCAAAACCATAAACTCTTTTTTCTTATTGATACTATGAATTCCTAATCTCTTGAAATTAGCCAATAAAATATCACAGTATAAAATATTACAATGGCAGCATCCTGATAATTACAGGAAAATAAGATGAGCTTATTTCATTAATGTCAGCCTATATTTAGACAGGGAAGATAATACCTTAATAATACAGAGGCAGATCTTTAATTCAAAACTTTGGCGTTATAGAAATGCATTTACATTTGCTTATGATGTCAGCTGATAAGTATTCATTTTAAAAATATTTTTGCAAAAAGTGCATGTGTTTCATATGTTTTAAGCAAACAACTGGATATCTAACATACAAATTATGTGAGACAAGTAACATGAGATTTTTGTCTTTTTTCCCATGGATGGTTTTTACATTGCTTGGTGTTGTACACCACTGGTCACAATTGGTTTCTACTACATCAGACATTTTTTTTCCTCTTTTTTCTGCATGAAAATATGAGAATAGAATTTTTTTCAGCCACCAGTACAAACTATGTGGGGTAAGTAACATACAAAATATGTTTGGGTGCAGTATTCCTTTAATAATACATATTAAGAAAGGTTTATCATATCCTTTTACATTTTTTAAACAATTAAAAAAAATTTGAAAAGTGCACATTTTCTAGCGTTCATTACTAAATTTGGGTTCCCCAAATAATACATCATTCTTTATAACATTTTTGAATTTCTTTACCAATTTTTCAATAAATGTGCTTAGTAATTAAGGCTTTAGTTTTAAAAAAATGCAAAATTATATCACAAAAGAAACACCGGCCAAATGGCAATTAAAAATAATGTGTCATAATGTTACTAGAAAAAAAGGAATATTTTATACATGGTAGAACATGATTATTTAAAAATGTTCTAAGTGCAATATTTAATTTTAAGTTGTGTTATAAATATGTCGGTTAAGTTTAATGGTTGGGTTTCAACACACTACTTCTCCTCTAAAGAGCAGACAAAAACAAGTAGCTTATTCAAACACACTTAAGAAACATGACCAAGTGGTGCCCAGTGGTCTGCCTCACCGACAGCATCCTCTGGCCAGCATACATTTTTAGCCCAGCAGTTAGTGGGCAGTCAGCATTCTTCAGCAGACACTTTTCCTAAAGTGCAAGAATGTCGAGCTTCCATGGGAGATAAGAGGTATGAAATACATTACTTTAACAATTGATGAAAGGGGTTATTTTGTCCTCCACACTTCTGTGCATACGTGAAACAATTAAAAAGAACAAAGCAGCCCCACCAATAATAGCACATCACTATAATGACAGCTTGCAACCTTTTAAGAATGGAAAAGGTTTTTACTGTAGCCAGGCACTACTAATAAGGCTGCAAGTCGCACCTCTTTTGAAATTTGCTTGGTGCACAGCTCCACTGACAGTAAAATGGACCACTCCTTGTGCATTTTAGACACTCGTAATTCAGGTCCTCCAGAGTGACAGACAAGGAGTAAAGTGACTAATTTCATTGACAATGCACACAATTCACTACTATATGGCTGGAACGACAGTGATACTATCGTGGACAATCGCCACACTCACTTTGATAGTATTACAGCTCAGAAAAACCCTGACCTCTCCCTTAGGTCTACATGTAGATTTCACCATTCTGTTTATGGTGTAATACCCTGAGTCAGTTGATTTTTGTTATTAAAGGCTTTAAGCGTTAGGTGCTGGGTAAAAAAAAATTGCAATAAGCAAGATTCCACTCACTCTGATATATCTTAGACTAATGACTGTGAAATTTAAGAGCAATGCTTAATCACTTGGATATTATAATTAAATTCTACATTGTTTGCATATATAAATGTGGGAAGCAATGATTTACAAGTGCATTGTTTGGAAACACATTATTAGTTAATGTAGGCTGTGTGAAGAAATATACGTATTTTAGTTGTCTGTGAAGGGTTCAAATGTATTGTTTTGTGTGCAATCTATATTTTGTCTGTGTGCCTCATCTTTGTGGGAACATTGGAGTCTTAGATAATGTCTGTATTTTTCCTAAGTGTAATAAGCTCGCTTAGTGATAAAAGCTGCACACTGATTGGTCAGAACATTGGCCAAAAGAATAAGACTCCTGTGTTCTCTACTGTAGAATCATCCCCACCTAATTCACTGATTTCAGCACACTTCCTATATTATGTAGTGCTCTCCATTGGCGTTAAATACAACCCTCGTGAACCTTTGCTGCTGCAATGTCTCAGTTCTTACACATTGGTTTTGTAGAGTGTCAAAATATGTCATTATTAGTGACTACAGTTAAAATGGAGCCTAACATTCAGCTCATAATCGATCTAAAAGCTCATTCAGAATTATATGCCTTTAACACTACACTTAGTAAAGAGTAAAGGCAGGTCAATCCAAAAATTCAATTTGGACGAAAAGGATGGCTTAAACCATTTTAAAAAGTATCCGTATAAATATTGGAATAGCTTGACTCTTAACTAGACCATTTATTCTCATTTCTCTTGTCAAAATGTTCTAATATTATCATTAAAATTGCCAAGAAATATGCTAGTAAATTTCACTTTCGTTGTTGGAAAAGCTCAGTTCAGGGCATGTGCACACACATATTTAAAATGTTTTTTGATCTTAGATGCTTTTTGATCATTTGGCTCCCAAATAAGGTGTTTGGCTACTAGTGATCATACCATATTATGTAAAATAATACAATATTCTACCATGATTTTACTTTACTTATTGTGTTTTTACTTTACTGTATTTTTCTTGGTGCAAAATTGTATAATCACATTATTTCTTTGTGGGGCTCCTGAGTTTATACAGCATACAGTAATAGCAAGGAGAATTATGAGAAAAACTGAGCTAGATTTTCCATGGTCAGGAAATTTTCTATTATTTTTCCCAGTTTAATTAAAGAGTTTTGTCGTGTGAAAGTTTTGTTTCTACCCTACACTTGTAAACTTCATAATGACATCTTTCTCCAACCATTCTCTGATGAACACACTTATCTATGATTAACAACAGTAATGGGTTGTAAGGTTACGATGTACCTGTATAGAATACAAGCCATGAGAGGTTATTCTTAAGATACATAGCACACTACTCAGGCCTTTTCTCAAGTTCTGTGTATAGTTTTGGTCTCTATACCACAAAAGAGACATAGCAGCACTAGAGAAAGTCCAGAGAAGAGAGACTAGGCTGGTTTCTGGACTGAGAGGTATGGCTCATGTGGAGAGATTGAAAGAGTTCAGAGATTTTCATGGGCGATGGAGTTGAAAACCTCCCAATAGTAAAAGAGACTACTAAAGAGGTTCTGAGTGATTTGGAAATTGTAAAGGGAGAATTATTGCTTGGATTAAATAGACTGAAATCAAATAGATAATATTTGTCCTTGAGTGCATAAGGAAGTTAATCCGTATAACACTTGATGCATATATTTAAGAAATCACTGAGCACTGGGGAAATTCGGAAGGACTGTGAAAATTCTATCCTGATTTATTAAAATGGTGATCAGGCAAATCCAAGTAACTTTACGCCAGTAAGCTTAATGTGCATCACAGGTAAATTAAAGGAAAGAATTATTAAGGAAACAATTGAGCAACACATGGCAGGAACAAGAGTTTTACTTAATAGTCAGCATGGATTCAGAAGAGGGAGGTCATGTTTTAGCATGCTGGAATTCTATGATGAAGTAACAAAAGGATATGATCAAAGTGGTGAATACAATATTATTTATCTTGACCTTCATTTATTAAGGTCCCACATGACTGATTGGGCATTAAAATAAAATAAGTGAGAGTTCAAAGTGTTGTGTGTAGGTGGGTGCAAAATTGGCTCAGACACAGGAAGCAAAGAGTGATTGTGCGAGGAACCTCATCAGAATCAGAAGTTAAGAGTGGGGTCCCACAGGGGTCAGTGCTAGGTTCCATTGCTATGTTTAATATATATAAATGATTTGGATAGGAAATTTAATTAACAAACTGGTTAAGTTTGCAAATGATACCAAATTAAGTGGATTGTCAGATAATCTCGATTCCGTTGGACATAGGGACTAGGACAGCACACAAGTTTAGGCAGATTAATGACAGATGAAATTTAATGTAAGTAAATGTAATGTACAGTGGTACCTCGGTATACGTCCTTAACCCGTTCCAGATCCTTTGACTTATACCAAACAAGACGTATACCAAACAAATTTTTCCCATAAGAAATAAAGGAAAAATGATTAATCCGTTCCCATGAAAAAGAATCCTATTGTTATTGGCATATTATACATTGATGGGGTTGTATAAAATAATTTAAACACTGCTTAATACTAAAATACATAAATACAAAAGCAATTAGATGAAATAAATGAAAATTTAACCTCACTTTACTTTTTAATAACGTCTTTGTTTTTCACAATCGTAGATACCGTTGTTCTCAGCATACGGTATGCAGCAGCCATGTCCCGAATATGCATGCCACCTTCATACTTTTCAACAATCAATTCAAATTTATACAAAATAACACAAAATCACATGAAAATTCACATAGAGTTATAGCATGGGTTGTTCACTGAATGCAAGCAACTGGCATACTGACGCTCATGGGCAGTTGTGGCTTTGTCTTGAGAGAGGTAAACAAGGGTAGTGCGCAGTGTTCTAGCACGCGAGTTGTATTCCAAACAGAGGTCGTATACCAAGCAAAATTTTTTGCGTCCAAACAGGACGTATATCAAGTTGGAGTTATTGCAAAGCGGACGTATACCGAAGTACCACTGTATTTTATGTTGGAAGTTAAAATGTTAGGTTTGAATACACAAGGGGAAGTATGAAATTTGAAATTACACCTTATGAGAATAATTCAATCATAGTGGACTCGATACTATCAACTTCCAGACAGTGTTCACTAGCCATTAAGAAGGCCGACAGAATGTTAGGTTATATAGCATGATATGTGGAGTACAAGGACAAGGAGGTTATACTCAAGCTTCATAACGTACTGGTGAGGCCTCATCTGGAATTCTGTGTACAGTTTTGGTCTTCAGGCTACAAAAATGACATAGCAGCACTAGAAAAGGTCCAGAGAAGAGCGACTAGGCTGATTTCAGGGCTACAGGTGATAAATTATAAAGAAAGATTAAAAAAGCTGAGCCTCTTCAGTTTAAGCAAAAGAAGATTACGAGAAGACATGACTGAAGTATTTAAAATTATGAAGGGAATTAGTACAGTGGATCAAGACAGTTATTCTAAAATTAGTTCATTAGTTCAAGAAAACAGGGTCACAGTTAGAAACTTGTTAAGGGTAAAATTTGCAAAAACATAAGGAAGTTCTTCACACAGAGAACCATAGACATATGGGATAAGTTACCAATGAGTGTGATAGAAAGTAGGACTTTAAGGACTTTTAAAACTCAACTTGATACTATTTTAGGAAAATGAAGTGGATAGCAACGACAAGCTTTGTTGGGCTGAATGGTGTTTTTTCATCTAGATTGTTCTAATGTTCTAATGAGTGAAACTTTTCAGTTTAAGAAAGCAGAGATTAAAACGTAACATGATTGAAGTGTTTAAAATTATGGAAGGAATTAGTACAGTGAATGTTACATTAAAATAAATTCTTCTACAAGAAAATGGAGACACATTTGAAAAATTGTTAAAGTAATAGTTCAACTAAAAATTAATCCATTTGGTGTGTAGTCATGACAGAGAAAAATGTTAATTTCATATTTCCATGCAGAACAGAGATAACAAACTTTCTGCCAGATTAGAAATCTGTGGTTACTAACGTTAGACAACAGCAACACAACAAAAAATGTACATTGCTCTTGTCTCAAAATCCACGTCAAGTCATCCAGACTTCCAAACACATGTATTACATTTACCACAATATTATTAAGTTAACCACTTTTGGAAAAAATTGTCACACGTGAGCATGGTGGGGCAGCTTAAAGGCTCAAATAATAGTATTTTCCCGCTGGAACACCAGAGGGCGCTGTTAACTGATATCTTTTTTCTTCCTCTCATTGCAGACCAGAAGGTTGACAACCTTAACATCTCTGACATCATTTCAGATATCGGCCCCCCTGGACCCACCTCTTCCTGCCAGGAGTGCATACTTCCAGAAGCTCTGCCATCTTGAGGCAGTTTGTTCCAGAGACTTGCATTTACATAAAATTTATTTGCTTTTTCAATACGTTTACAACTCGATTATATGGAGTTAGTCTTCAGATGCCCCAAAACTTTATCTTTGTATGTCTCTTCTATTAGAATTCCTATGAATGAAAATGGAATCCACACAGGCCTAAATTAACATTTACAATATAATACGATACAATTTATTTTTGTATAGCCCAAAATCACACAAGGAGTGCCGCAGTGGGCTTTGACAGCTCCTCAGCCTTGGCTCTCTAAAAAGACAAGGAAAAACTCCCAAAAAAACCCTAGTAGGGAAAAAAATGGAAGAAACCTTGGGAAAGGCAGTTCAAAGTGACATCCCTTTCTAGGCAGGTTGGGCATGCAGTGGGTTTCAAAAAAAGGGGGCCTGAAGAAGGGGCCTGAGTTGCCTTGAAAGCTTGCATATTGTAATCGTTAGCCAATAAAAGGCATCATTTTGCTTGGCTTTTCTCTAAAAAAGGGGTTAAACACTACACAATACACAGAACAGAACTCAAGTAATCCTCAAAACAGTATAATAGTGCAATAGAAATATTACAACTACAAAGCAGCATTCAACAGTAGATGATATCACATAATAGGATTTGGATTTGTTTTGAATTGTAGCCCTGCCTCCTGTCATTACATAACTGAAGCACCTCAGCAATTCATAGACTCTTTCCTTCATTAGTCTAGAGATTCTGATCGAGGAGGACTGTAACAAAATGCAAATCACGTTTAAAAATTTAGGTGAATTTACATTTTTTGAGGCATTAATTTTAAATATTAAAACAGATTCCAACACAATTACTAGTCTACAGACCACCAATCAATCAATCAATCAATCAATCAACATTTATTTATATAGCACATATTCATACAAAAAAATGTAGCTCAAAGTGCTTTACAAAATGAATAGAAAAATAGAAGACACAATAAAAAATAAACATAAGTCAACATTAATTAACATAGAATAAGAGTAAGGTCCGATGGCCAGGGTGGACAGAAAAAAAAAAAAAAAACTCCAAAGGCTGGAGAAAAAAATAAAATCTGTAGGGGTTCCAGACCAAGAGACCGCCCAGTCCCCTTTGGGCAATCTACCTAACATAAATCAAACAGTCCTCTTTGTATTTAGCGTTTTCATGGAAGGACCTGATGATGATGGTCACCATGGCCATAATCATTGTTTATGACTGAATTTAACAACCTTTTATCTGATTTGGCTATAAATTATGATCACGTAGTACTGATGGGGGATTTTAATGTACACATTGATGTGGAAACTGACACTTTTAGCAAATGTTTTACTTGTTTGTTAAATTCTGTAGGATTTTGTCAGATTGTCAAAATTCCAACTCATAATCATAACCACACATTAGATTTAATTATAACTTACAAAGTTGAAATTCAAAATTTAAATATTACTCCATTAAATTAAGTTATTTCTGATCACTACTTAATTACATTTGATTTAGTCCTGCCCTTCCCAACGCACTCACTGATTAAAACAAAGACAGTGCCACATCTAGATTGTAATTCTGCTTAAAAATTTATAGATACTTTGAGTAAGTCGAGCGTAATTGTGGATCAGTTAACATCAAATGTAAACATGGAAAACAATTTAGATCAGCTAACATCACATTACAATGTGACCTTGAGAGATGCTCTGGACACAGTGGCTCCCCTTAAAACAAAACTGATCAAAGCACATAGAAACTCTCCCTGGTTTACTGAAAACACTCGAGCTCTTAAATTAGAGTGTCGAAAACTGGAGTGCAGATGGAGAACAACAAAGCTACATGTCTTTCAAATTGCATGGACAGAGAATGTTAAAAAATATAAAAAAGCTCTCTTTAAAGCTCGCTCAGAATACTATTCTACAGCAATAGGTAGCAATAATAAAAATCCTTGGGTACTGTTTAGAACAGTGGCTAAATTAACAAATGGAAATTTAGGTCTACAATGAACTTCTTCAATTTTGAAAATTAAAAATATAAGATCCCAGATCTCAGAATCACAGTACAAACCGCATACTAGCTTAGCAGACCCCGTCTCACATTGCATTCAGCACTTTAGTATTTTTAATTCTGTAGCTGAGCAAGAAGTCTTAGCTTTAATTTCTAAAATGAAGCCTACTACTTGTTCCCTAGATTCAGTGCCAACAAAACTAGTAAAAAGTGCAATGGATGTTCTTGCAGTACCTATTCTAACCACTATCAATAGTTCATTAAAGATGTCAGTCATAAAACCATTACTTAAAAAGTCAGACCTAGACCCACACATACTTAATAATTATAGGCCTATTTCAAATTTACCCTTTTTCTCTAAAATACTAGAAAAAGTAGTTGCCAATCAGCTTCAGTCACACCTTACGTATTACAATTTATTTGAGAAATTCCAGTCTGGTTTCCCCACTGGTCATAGTACAGAAACAGCACTAATGCGGGTTGTAAACGACATTCTGATATCCTCTGATGAAGGAAACTCCACTGTAATTATGTTATTAGACTTAACCGCACAGGCTAGAAAATGATGTTGGGCTCACAGGCACTGTGCTCGCTTGATTTAGTTCTTATTTATCAAATTGATTCCAATATGTACAGAAATGTGCTGACAGTACTCCATCATTATAAACAGAAGTGAGATATGGTGTCCCGCAGGGCTCAGTACTGGGACTTTTACTGTTTTCACTTTACATGCTTCCACCGGGATCTATCATTAGAAAGCATAATGTTAATTTTCACTCGTATGCAGATGACACTCAGTTATACATTTTATTTAGCAAATGAAGTTTCTGCGATATTGTCATTAATTAGTTGTGTTAGTGAATTAAAGGAGTGGATGGATGAGAACTACTTGTCTTTAAACACCAATAAAACAGAGATGTTAATTGCTGGAGGGAATGACGCTGATCACAACAATATTTTGTCATCATTTAACTCAGTTGGAATCACCATTAATTTTACTGAATCAGCCCGCAATCTAGGAGTTATCTTTGACTCTAGCATGTTATTTAAAGCACATCTATATATAATTGACTAAGTCACCCGACCATGGGGTACGCACGACAGAGACCATGGGATTCGAACGACAGAGCCCCACCCGCTAACTCTAACCCTCCTCCCGTGTCATGGGATACGCACGACAGAGCCCCGCCTGCCAACTCTAACTCTCCTCCCGCGTCCACCCTTGCTCTCGAGGCATGCACACTGCCTGCTCATGTGCCCACACACAACGCCTCACCAAACACAGCCTCACTCGCTTTTGTCTCTGCTACAGTCCACATGCACCTCTGAGCCACGTTGACTTTTCATTGTTCTTTTCGGTTCCGGCTACTTTTCTATATATATATATAATCGACCAAGTCGCCCGACCATGGGGTACGCACGGCAGAGCCCCACCCGCCCACTCTAACCCTCCTTCCGCATCATGGGGAACGCACGACAGAGCCCCGCCCGCCAACTCTAACCCTCCTCCCGCTTTCACCCTCACTCTCAAGGCATCGACTTTTCAACTGTCACTCCGGAACAACTCAGTACGCGAGCTATATTAAGCTACACCTTAATGAACAAGTACTGAAACTTATCCCTACCGACGAAGTAACTTTCACCAGCGTTGACTCCATTGTCACAGACGATCCCGCAGATCAATTTTCATTCCCTGAAGAATTTCTTAACAGTCTTACTCCCACTGGCATGCCTCCGCATAAACTCAAAATTAAAATTGGTTCAGTCGTCATGCTTCTCAGAAACCTCATGCCAGCAAGAGGTCTCTGTAATGGCACTAGACTGACTGTTACCAGCATTCACCACAATGTACTGGAGTGTAAAACTATCGCAGCTGCTACCTCACAAACTGTCCTTATTCCCCGGATTTCCCTGACCCCATCAGATTCAAATTTGCCTTTTACTTTTACATGCAGACAATTTCCTGTTAGATTGGCCTTTGCAATGACAATTAATAAGGCACATGGCCAAACTTTCAAAAAGATATGCCTGTATCTGCCAAAACCAGTTTTCAGTCACGGACAATTGTATGTTGCTCTCTCCAGAGTTCCATCTTTTCATTCACTCACAGTCGTATCCTCAAAACCACCCCACTTGGACAACTGTGTCTTTCAGGAAGTGTTCACCCATCAATAAATAATTATGCGGCGTATACTACGCCGCGGGTTGGCTAGTATTACAAATGTGTACAAATCATGTTTCGTAGAATGTTGAGAAATTAAGGCGCTTTCAAATTAAACAGGATTCTGAGAAATTAATTCATGCATTTGTTTCTAGTAGGATTGACTACTGCAATGCGGTGTTCACTGAAAGTTCAAACTGTTCTTTATACAGCCTCCAGTTAATCCAAAATACTGCTAAAAGAATTATTACAAGAACAAGAAAATATGAACACATAACTCCAGTTCTTACACTGGTTCCCAGTTAAGTTTAGGGCAGATTTCAAATTCCTCCTTTTAACATATAAAGCATTAAAAGCCCAAGGTCCGGCTTACTTGTCTGAACTTATCATGACTTACAAACCAGACCGCACATTAAGATCTCAAGATGCCAGTCTTCTTATGATTCCAAGGATTAATAAATAACAGTGGGGGGTCGAGCTTTTAGTTACAGGGCCCCTAAACTGTGGAATGTCTGCCTGCTACTATAAGAGATGCCCCTTCGGTCTAACCTTTAAATCTTGGCTGAAGACTCACTACTTCAGTTTAGCATACCCTGACTAGAGCTGCTGATTAACTGTACATACTGCATCTCTGTTGTTAGTCATTAGCACTAAAACATAAGTAACATGATAGTTATAATTTGTTACTAACGCTCACCTATTCTGTTTCTCTTCTCAGTACTCAAATGTGGCATTTGGTGCCACAGCCCACCTGCCAAATTGTTTTGCCTGCCTAAGGTAAAGTTATCCCTGATGGAGGATTGCAGGAATCGTAGGAAAGAGGGGTCCTTTCATCGAATTGGCTGGCCCAGCGCTATTTCAGCTGTGGAATGGCCAAATGGGGGAGGCAGCTTGATGAATGAGGTCCCCAGGACTCTAAACAAATCCAAATCATATTATGTGATATCATCTACTGTTAAATTCTGGTCCGTACTTGTAAAATCTTTATTTTTATACTGTATTGAGGATTTGTTCTGTTCTGTGTATTGTGTTATGTTGACCCCCATCTTTTTAACACTCACTGCACGCCCAACCTACCTGGAAAGGGGTCTGTCTCTCTTTGAACTGCCTTTCCCAAGGTTTCTTCCATTTTCTTCCATACAAGGGTTTTTTTGGGAGTTTTTCCTTGTCTTCTTAGAGAGTCAAGTCTGGGGGGCTGTCAAGAGGCAGGGCCTGTTAAAGCCTATTGGGCACTTCTTGTGTAATTTTGGGCTACACAAAAATACAGTACATTGTATTGTATTTTACTTTTAGCGCTAGTCTGTGAATCTTCATAGGTGAAGTGACCTAGTTGACGCGGAAGTATGAGGCCTATTCTCTTAATGATGATGTCTTCATTCACTTTTCTTGAATTTTTACTTATATATGTCTGTAAGTAAACCATGCACTATTAACCTCACATAAAGTGCAATGTTTGCAAATGAATAAGTTAACGAGCTGGACTCGTGATTAATAAATGAGAAGGGAGACAAGTCTTCAGATGCTAAGTTGTGTTTGAGTGCGTTTTGTTTTAGTTCACGTGAACATTTTATGGAAGAAAAAAAAAAAAAAACAGGTTTGGAAAATTGTAAACATAATACTTGATGACTTGACATGTGGATTATGCAACACAAGGAATGTGATGTTTTAGATATTGTTTGCTGCTGTTCAACATTGGTCACCAAAGATGCTAATTCTATCACAAAATCTGTTATTCCCATACTGCATGAAAACATGACATTAAACATTTTTCTTAGTCATCAGAACAAATTACATCGGGTAAGTAATATACAAAAAAAATCATTTTAGGGTGGACTGTTTCTTTAAGTGAAAAATTTGTACAAATGTTAGAAAGTTTTTCCTCATGCTAAGAACTATAGACATATTGAATAAATTACTAGGTCATGTGGTAGAGAGTAGGACTTTAGGGAACTTGAGAACTCATGTTGTGAACAGGATTGGCAGGCATGTTGGACTGAACGGCCTGTTCTTGTCAAAATTGTTTTAATCTTCTAATGTAGCATGTGCCTGTCTTTAGCAGAGGTAAGTGCATCAAAAACATGGTCCTTGTAAAGAACACCATTTTGGCATCATGGCAGGTCTTTTCCTTCTGCTGTTTTTTTCTAAGCATCAAAAACAGGATTTGAGAGAATAATAGAAGCACTAATATTATTACTGTAACTACTCCTGTGATTTGAAATAATACTGGAATGCTTTATACACTTCTCAGAAATTGTTCTAGTAAGTTGCCATCTAAACAAATTCCTTAATGAATCACTTCATCTGGCTCATGTGCAAAGATGAAATGACGAACTTAAATGACGAAATATTTGGTAAGTAAACTCTGGTTCCAGCTTTTCCAGATGACCATAAAATTCTTTACTTCTACTGTATTAAATTATATTACCAAGAAATTGCACCAGTTCCTCAGAACAGTCATGGATCATAAATCATTTCAACATTTTGAAATTGTAGGTTTAACTACAGTTTTCTAATGTGCTTAACTGAGTACAGGAATATACTCTGGATCATTTCAGTGAATCAGTCTATTTATAAGAATGGATTCCGTTTACATTACCACTTATAGACCCATCCATCCATTCATTTTCAAACCTACTTAATCCAGTTGTAGGGTTGAGAGGGTCAGGGACATCATTTGAAAGCTTGGCACCAGCCATTCATGGGTCACTAACCCATTGCAGTGAACTCTCCCACTCACTAGTACCATACACAGTTAGAGTCACCAGGCAATCTGCATGTGTGAGGAAAATTTGATTATCTTTAGGAAATCCCTGAAAGACACGAGAGAACATGCAAACTCCACAGACAGAGATCAGGTTGTCATTTCAACCCAGTTTCCAAGAACTGTGAGCCACTATGCCACCAACTTATAAGCAAATCCCTAACCAATAACAGGAAGTGCCATGGAGGGATTCTTGCATGGAGTGACAGTTCATTGAAGAGCCCACTCACACCCACACTTAGACATACACTCAAAAATTAAACCACCAAGCCCAGCTTCGTGGAGAAGTGAGAGAAAAAGCAACACTAACACATGGAAAACATACTGAAAACTCGACAGGTCCAGGATTTCAACACCAGGACATAGAATCCATGAAGCAGCAACACTAACCACTGCACCATCTTGTGTATTATAATTAATTGTGCTGTTCTCCTTCTAAACTTTTCCCAGTTTCATGTGTGGCCACCATATTGGACCAGCGTCTCCCACTCTCACCAGGTGGACACTGTCTATCTACTTTCTGTTTGGTGGTCCTCTTCACTTCCATCTCGTCATCTCCATAGCAATATAATTTTATATCCATATAACAGTAATATCAATTAATAATAGATACTGTATATGTCAGCATATTAAATGTAAAACATTTTTGGACCAATATGCCTGTAAATCATATCAATGAGAGTAGTTGAGAGCATGTTTTTTAATAAACTAAGCTGGATTTTGACACATGTCTAATGCTGCCAGGAAAGGCTCTGGCTGCTTGTGACATTTAAGTTCAGAAAATTAACCAATTTAGGTAGCAATCAGAATATGATCTGGCTCTCCATGGTGCTGATCAGAAGTGAGTGTAGAAAGCAGATATCTGGAAGGGTGAATAGTCTTGGATCATAATTTCTTTTTCTAGGTCATCACTTCATATAGTCAGTCAGTCATTTTCCAACCTGTTATATCCTAACACAGGGTCACGGAGGTCTGCTGGAGCCAATCCCAGCCAGCACAGGGTGCAAGGCAGCAACAAATCCCAGGCAGGGTGCCAGCCCACCACAGGGCGCACACACACACCCCCCAAGCACACACTAGGGACAATTTAGAATTGCCAATGCACATAACCTGCATGTCTTTGGACTGTGGGAGGAAACCAGAGCACCTGGAGTAGACCCATGCAGTCACGGGGGGAACATGCAAACTCCACGCTGGGAGGACTTGGGAACTTCATCTAGTAACAGCATCATTAAATGGATTTTATATTCTAAAATCTATGATTTTCTATATAGGTGTTTCGGGCATGTCAATCGGGAGGAGACCTTGGAGCAGACCCAGGACACACTGGAGAGATTATTTCTGCTAACTCACCTGGTAACACCTAGGCAAATGGGACGTCTGGGCATCTTAGACTGCTGCCCCTGTGAACCAGACCTGGATAAGCAGTAGAAAATGGATGGACGGATGGATGGATGCTACAAATGTTCCAGCTAAAACCCTTCTCCTTAAAGAGAGAACAGAGATAAAGTAAGAGTATAGAGTTGGTGGGCAGGGTGAATGATCAATGTAAGAACGTCAAGTTGAGTAAATTCAGCCCATCAAGTTTTCCTGGCAACCTTAACCTATCACTAGTACATAAATATGCAGAAGTTTTTGTGAAGCACAGGTACGTTTGCAGCCGTTGGAACCAGGCGTGCTACTATTAGTGCAGACTGGAGAGACTGGCATATAGTCCGTGAAACACAGAAGTGAAAATGGACGCTTACAGACCTAGCGCACCTCATACTAAGTAGCTCCACTTTCAATTGTATTTCCTCAAGAAGACTGAAGTATTTGGCAGCTATTGTATAAAAATAGTGTTAATTTTTTTGTTTTTTCATTTTTGAGCTTCTTAGACACCCCAAAAATAGAATATCTCACAAAATAATTTTTCCCATAAACACAGAAAATCCATGGCCAAAAGGGTTAATGGTTAGCTGTCCAAATATTTCATCCAGATACGTTCATTCATATGACCCTTTCAGTAAGTAAGTACTTCCAGGCTTCGGTCTTAAATTTACTTCCTTTAACAGTTTAATTGAGAGTTCACTGGTTTCCATTTCAAGTCTACATAAAGGAGGACAAAACCAATGTTCCATTAAAAACCTCGTGGGTAAACAGAGCCTTTATTTCAAACCATGCAACAAACAATTAACATTGCAACCATAAAAGCAGTAGAATGCATTAGACAACCAGGAGAAGAAAGCTCCCATCCTGCCAATAAAAGACATGAACTGAACTGCATGGGGATGTAGTGGGGAACACCATATCATTGCAAGCTATCCAGTGTCCTGGGGTCAAACCCTGTGCCCTGCTGTTGTCCGTATGGAGTTTGGATGATGTCCTTTTATTGACGTGTTCTCCTCCCTTAGGATAGGTAAATTGGCCAAGTGGGTGTATGCATCAGTGGGTCCTACAGTGTAATGATGGCCTATCCAGGGCTGTTTCCTTCCTTGAAATATGTTTCCATTTTATATTTTGCATGCAGTCCATATTAATGAGATCAATTTTAATTTGATATTGTGCCTTTTCATAAACACCACCTACAAGCGTAAGAAATAGCACTGATGAATTTTTGTGACTGCGCCACCCATGTTAAGGCTGTAAATGAAGTCTGTGTATGGGAGATAAAGAGGCACCTTAGGTATCAAAGAAACCCCATAGCAGTGGGAGCTGCTGTCTCGTGTCCCACTGGACACAATTTGATAAAATACAGTTTCTCTTTTCTTCGGGTTGAGAAAACCCAGCCGAACTGTGTCAACCAACGTGTAGAAATGTTTTAAATCTTAGGGCCGTGACAACAAGTGTGTCCTTAAAGTAAACTGGCTGTTGCACTTTACACGTCACTTCTGTATCCCTCATGGGTGGTCCTCACTTTTAGTGGGGGATGTTGTTAAAATCACTGTCAGAAAGTCTATTTTTCTAACCTAGTGCTCAGGATTGCCTAAGCTGTTTTATGTTGATGCTGTAGTGATTTTTTCAATAGGGTTACAAAAAATAAAAATCTTGTGGAAAATACAAGTTTTTGTTATTTGTGCAAAAAGTGATGTAAAACTTGAAAGAGGGATTGGAAGTCATTTATTATATAATTGGAAGTAAGAAATTGAGTCATAGTGCGCCCTTGTGTAATGTAACATCACAAATTCTTGGGGGCTTTGACTCATCAAGATTTATTTCTCCAACTGCATAAAAATGTATTTATCATGTAAAAAATTTGAAAGTTTATTAAAAAAAGACTTTAATTATGTGCAACGGTTAGTGCTGCAGCCTCACAGTTCCCAAGTCCTGGGCTCAAGTCTAGTCACTGTCTATGTACAGTAAATTTTGCATGTTCTCCCTACGCCTACTCAGGGCTTTCTCCTGATGCCCCAGGTTTCCTCTCACACCGCGAGAACATGAATGTTAAGTTAAATGACAACTCGAAAGTAGGCATTGGGTTTATGTATGAGTGTGCCCTGAAGGGAATGGCCCCTTAGTGCCCAACACTGCCTAGGAAGGACCGAGCTCTTCCAACCCTATGTTAAGCAGGTTTAATAATGGACACATGGCTCTTCATGATATACTATCTAATTATTTTGTTATGGGGTGGCATGGTAGCAAAGTTGTAAGTGTTGCTGCCTTAAGGATCCAGTGGGTTTGAGCTCCGTATTCAGTCTCTATCGATATCTGCATGAGTTTTCCTCTAGATACTATAGTTTGCCCCCAACCTGTCAAAATATATATTTTGGAATTTCCTACGTCTATTTGTTCTGTTTTTGGAATTACTGCTAACAAGCAAGGTAAACAAGCAAACATTTTTGCGCTTTTTAAATGTTGAGGCTCTTGTCAATGCTGTCTGAAATGGAAGCATCCAATCCACCTCGCTATCAATTCTTCTGCTCTCACTAGTCGAGTATTTGTTCATTTTGTGTATGATTGGATTCCATGATTTCCGTAACTTCTTGCTGGCTTGGAACCATGAACACTACTTCTTTGAATCTACTGGTTTTTTGTGGCTTCATGAATAGATGTTTAATCATATATTAATAAACTTAAGAGCTTGTTTAATAAATGAATCCATGGGCCACAGACAGTATCTATAGTAGGGGGTCCAGGGGGGGGACTGGTGTTCACAGACAGTGCTGCAAACCTTTTATATTATTACTGGAGACAGCACAAGGGATAATATTATAAAGATGATTCAAAGTTCAATCATTCAACAATGATTTAAAATTGCTACGAATCATAACACTCTATCAGCATTAAAGCTTAATATTATTACTGCCTCATCACTAGAAGGATGAATGAATCCCTGCCATTATGAAACTGTAAAATGTACTAACACCTTCTGGATTAGTTTTATTTCTACCATATTCTGAACAGAAACTCGGCATGCGTGAAAAATCATGTTAAATTCTGTTTCATTATGGCTTATGTCTATTGCACTTAGTAACAATATTCAGGTGTCCAAAAATGTAAGGTTTTTCTTGATTAAAAAATTGTAGTGTCATCAGTTCATTTCAGAGTTACCGTACCCAGTGCAATGAAATTCCTTTCCACACCTTTGACCAACACGGAGCAGGCCGCCTATGTCCTTGTCAAATCTTGCTCCTTTGGTTATGTATGATATCTATTCATCCATCCATCTAATAATAATGTTTTTTAGGTTGCCCTGCTCCCATTTATAACCCCTCTGCCCAATTCTCTTTAAAGCCTATAATTTAAATTGGACCAATCGCATACACATGCGAAATTTCATGAAAATCAGTTCAACTTTCATTGCATGATTAGTGGGAAACAAACATCTTTGTAAATATTGTGTCCTGTCTAGAAAAGAGGATGGTGCACAGCTTCTGATATATAAACACTGGATTATTTTGTAAAAACAAACTTCAGGTGAGAGTGAGGGGAGAGAAAAACCCAAGATACTTTTAGGATTTTAGGACTGAAACCTTTTCACTTTGTTCATTGTTTTTTTTGTGCTCTGGTTCTGGTGTATCAGCTCAGTTTTATATCTTATTCTTCTCAAATTCCTGCGTGGCTACTGTTTACAAATTTGCCTGTTTTTTAATCTTGCCTTCCATCTCTTGGTTTCCCATGTTGTCAAAACATTATCCAAGGCCTAGCCAGCAATTCCAAACTGTCCATGTTTAAGTGTAACTGTAAGGGTGCGTGAGTGGACCTTGCAATATAAATTGGTACCCTGTCCAGAGCCGTTTCCTGCCTTGAGTCCTGTGATGTATGGAATATGCTCAAGTACCTGCACAAGCCTCTAATTTGATAAACTGGGTATCAGAAAATAACGTTATTTTGACAAGAGCTTGTGCGTACGGTTAATTATTAATTCTTTTCCATTTATATGTGCTGCTTGATTAGTTTCACTCCCTCTGCTGTGTTTATACTTTGAACACTACATAAGAATAAGTCCTGTTAAATTAAGCCATTGTCTTTAACACCTAAAACCATCTGTGGACACTGAGTAGTACAGAATGGTGGTGTGCCATCTACTGTCTGCATCTGGTAACCACAAGGGCAGCAAGTGGATACTGAAAAAAAACATACTCAGTGCAACTATCAAACCTACTGATGGGGAACCTGTAATTGGCAAATACAGTAATCCCTCGCTACTTCACGGTTCACTTTTTGCGGATTCACGACTTCACGGTTTTTTAAATATAGTAGTAGTATTTCCTAGTCTAAGAACAACAAAACAAGTTCGGTGACTAAGTGCGTTGTTACACGGGTTGTGATTGGTACATAGGAGGGAGACGACAAATCACAGCTTCCCGCTTTCTAATCGTGCCCGTGATTGGTGCTTTGACTGATGCCCAGATCCCACAGTACCTCCCCTTGTCTCTCTGTCACGGCCATTTCGCTTCAAGCTTTCTCGCCGAGGGGTTTACTTTACACTGTACTGTGTGTGATTTTTTTTGTGGTTTCTTTGTGTTGAACTTCGCTGCAATTTTCACCCCCTGCAATGATTCCCAAATGTGCTCCTTCTTCCAAGGCTGGTGCTGAGCCTAAACGCCAACGAAGAATGATGACGATCGCTGAGAAGGTGAAACTTCTGGATATGTTGAAGGAAGGGAGAACGTTCGTGGCTGTGGCTGCAGACTGGCTAAGGATCTGCAACAGCGGTCACAGGAATGGGACGACGATATGGTTCGATCGGTCCAATTTTGCAACAAGGTCGACGACGTCATTACCGCCTACAAGCAGCTCTTCAACCGGAAAAAGAAGCAACGGCAGCAGCTGCCGATAACAATGTTTTTGCAGCCTCGCAAAAAAGAGGCAGTTCCTACTACTACTATGGATACAACTACTACTTCCTACTACTACTATGGATGTAAAAGTCATCATCACCTTCATCGTCATCATTTTTACTGCACAGCATATTCATCACCATCATCACGTCATATATAGGTAAGTGTACTTCGCTATACAGTAACTGTAAACTTATCTACCTATTTCATATTGCTTAACAGTTGTCCCTGTTATTAATAGAGTAAAGGGTGGGTTGTAAACAGTATAGGGAGGGTTTAAAAACATCCAAATACACGTTAAATTATTAAATAAAAATGGTGTCCCTACTTCGCGGAAATTCAGTTATTGTGGCCGGCCTTGGAACCTATCTCCAGCGATAAACGAGGGATTACTGTAAAAGGGTCTGACTCTTGTTAAGTTTGTAATAATGGTTTTGTGGTGTAATGTTGTGGAAGGAGGTCTTGCCATTGTGATGAATGGGGATTGATAAAACACAGGGCTGTCTTAACAGGATTATATGCCCCGGACAAAGGAGTTCACGGGGGCCCCTACCTACACCACCACTCAGCAAGTCACAACATACATAGATTAGCATGAGGCCCCTATGCTCGTGAGGCCCCCAGGCAACTGCACAATGTGCCCATGCGTTAAGACGGCCCTAATGAGACAGATAGTCGTTGTAATGGTGGAAAAATAATGAAACAGAAAAGTACAACTCAAAGTGTTTTTCACCATTGTGAAACCATCAGGGGGCATACAGCTACCCTTACATGGACACACACAGGCAGGACACAGGTTCAACACAACACCTGGTTTATTTACAGTTTAAAGTGCACAATCACCAGCACAAATATACAGTCCCTTCTTGCCGCTAGTCCATCCACCTCCACTCCTCCTCAGGCTTAGTCTTCCTCCTCTCGACTACTCTAATCCAGTTCCTGGGAGGTCCTCTATAGGACTCTGCAGCTCCCCCTGGCGGCCCCCATGGAACCCAACAGGGCTTCACCAAACTCCAGTTCCCGACATGCCCTGCGGGAATTCGTGGCACCATAGCCGTCCAGATGGGCTGCCCTCTAGTGGCCCAGGAAGGTATTGCCTCATCAATGCCCTCTCCCCTGGTCCTTCCACTCTGCTGGCATACTGGCCAGGTAGTGGCCATGGCCGCCCATCACACCATTTTGCTATTTAAAACAGGAGACAATGAAGAAGTTTTAACTAATAGAAATTAATTTGTACTGTAGTGTTAGATGTGGTGCGGTACATTAAAAGATTTAGGACAATGGACGATCATCTAGTCATTCATTATTTTTAAGCAGGTTTGCATGAAATGAATGCTTAATCAGGTAACATGATGGACAAGGTAGAAATTAAACCTAAAGGTGGTCCCATTTCCTACCAGGGCAACCTCACTTATACTAGTTTAATCTGGAGCTGCAAATTAATTTAAAATACATGACTTGGAGAGTTCATCCATCTATTTTACTGACCAGCTTGGTGCCACTGCTCTACTGAACAGCTGTTCACCTGCCCATGGAGGAGTCATCTCAGATAAAGGACTGTTGGAACCATCAGATGGAAAGATCCAGCTGTCAGATTCCATTAGGAGGAGGAGGTGGGCGGCCAATTGGCTGAGGTCTCTAGGACTGTGATTTTGTCTTTGACTTTCTCATTTCCAATTTTCATCTCCTCTGTGGTCAACTAACCATAGTTCATCAGTTGTTTAATGGAGGGATATTGTTGTTTTCAATGTATGTTGATCAGTTTGTACTTGGTTTTATGTTTGTTTTAAGAAATCAGAATCATTAAATGTATTAATTCTGTATTTAGTAATTGGTATATCTACTGTACACTTGTATTTTACTTGAGAGTTTGTTCAATGCACACTGTATCTGCACTTGGTGAGGAGCTCTATAAAAAATAAATCGTACTGTATTGTATTTTAGCTTCTGAAACCACATATTTCTAATTCTAATGCTGATATCACTGGGCACAATGCATTCATTAGGCTTGAATGCCATTTCAACTAGCCTGCAAGTCTTTGGGATGTGAGAGGAAACTGCAGGTCCTGCAGAAAATCCACAAGCACATCAGGTGAATTTTTAAGATCCACCTAGAGAGCAGCTCAAATTTGTGTAAGTAGGTTCACTTGGAAATTTTATTTTGACTGGATATGAATATGTGGGTGTGCTGTGGGATGAGAGAGGGTTTCTGCCTTGTGCCCAGTGCTGCCAGGATAGGCTCTAACGTCTGGTTTAAGTGTCTTTGACAATGGATGCATGAGTGGTCATTTCTATATACTGCAGATAATAGCAAGTCACCTCTAGTATCACAACAGTACATTCATCGAATTATTATAGTCTAATCTTGATAACTATGGCAGTAAAACCATATAGAGAAGAAAAGGATTGTTTAAATAACAAGAAAGACTATAACTGTGATGTGGAAACCATTACAGTGCTATCGTTGGTGACAAATTTCTTTGCCTTTACAACTGATGCAGAAATAAAAGGCCTGTTAAGTCTCACATAGCTATCAGATCCCTACTTTTTAGGTAATTTAAATAAAACGTAGAATCATAAAGGCTAAAAATGTGTGTAATCTCTTCTTTTATAAATAGGTCAGCCTTCTTTGCACTTGCAGCAACGTTTCAAACTGAACTTAGGATGACCCAGGAAAAATCTATTAAAGTTCCCATATTTTATGCTCAGCCTCGCATTCCAAGTGCTGTAGGATTTCAGCGAAAGCTGTTTGTAAAATTTATGATGCATGTGTCCTGCTTTTCATTCCTAACACTGTATTTTTTTGTCTTACCCTCTTGTAGCTACAGTTCCACACAGCAAATACTCCCCTGGATAAAGGTAAGAAGCAGATGCTGCCAGTCTAAGGGTAATTGTCACAGCAGAGTATGGCTAATATGATCATTTGCTGGAAAATTCCTGGCAGCATGTATAAGCTATTCTGCAATTTGTTTTGAGTAAAGTTTTTTTTTTCTTTTTTAGCATCCAGATGAGAACGATAAGCATTTCCATAAATAAATTAACCTCACAGCCATCACAGCCTGTCCAATTAATGTATCCCATAGCTGGCTTCAAAATATAAACTTGTGAGATAAACCGAATATTCCTGACATCTTCATAAAACAAAACTGTCAGACAAATTAAGTTTGGCTTTTGTTTAGCATTATTTCAGTACCATCTTATAGAGTGCTTTCTTGATTTCACTTCCAAAATTACTTCTACTTCATTCTCTGAGGTGAAAGTTGCCCTGTCAACTCATTGTCAAAATTGCCACATTGCAAAAAATGAAATCTAAGTAAGTGAAAAGTATTTATATGATGACATTAAATCATGTTTTCCTTATTGAAAGAAGTATTGGCTTGTCAAAAAAACTGCATTCATGATTTTTAAGCTTACTTTAAGAAATCTTGCCAAGTAAAATTTGCCTACTCCATTGGCAGATATCTTTGCTAAGTCAAAGCAAAACAACTTTCATTTAAAATTTTTTTTTTGTTTTGTTTTCGTAATATACCTTTTTTGCAGTGCATGGATTTGTATAATGCCTACTGTATATATAGGGTGGTCCAGATCTAATTATGCAATTTTCATTACGCTATATCTTATTAAGTTTATTACATAGAAAATCACCCAAAAAATCACGGACCATCGAGAAGTGTGCGAATTGACAACATGAAGAATTATCTTCATGCCGAACTGGAACCATTCCTGCATAAATCAAAGTCATCCAGACAATCTGGATTTGCATAATTAGATCTGGACCACCCTGTACTGTATAGTACGGGTTGGTACCACATCCAGGCACAACCATCAAGATATTATAAGTTACCTCTGCATACATCAATGCTTCTACAATAAAGCTTTGCACTAGAGAGTGACAGTTAATGCTCTAAATATGCGAAGATAACCCCATTCAATACAGGACAGGAATGTGTCGGCACATTTCACGATTTCTAGTTGGAGAGGATGACGAACCTGATGACTGAAGTTGCTGATCTAATTGCCTAAAGACGTCCGATTATAAAATCAGAAAGTGCTGGGGATGTCAAATTATCCAACTGCGTGATGACTTTCCAGCACAATTCCACATTTCCAAAGTATTGTGAGCTTGCTGTTTTTTCTGGCAGTTATTAACTTGACAGAGATGGTGCCCAAGCGAAGACTATATAGATACAGTGAGTTCAGCTGGAATCTCTGCCCTGTTTTTTCCTTTTTCCATTCTGGCATCTGGTATGTAAAACACAGGACGTCAGACAGATGAGCTTTGCTTCTGTTTGATGGGACCAAAACATTTTTTATTTCTCATGGCAACATTATATGCATTATGTTTCTGGGTGAATGCTCACTGGTTGTCTGCTCTCATGCACACAGAGCCCACCCTATGGCTTAAGCCAAAAAAAGTTTGATTTTGTCAGGATGAGTGGCAGACTGGACAGACTGAGCTGCCGGGAATGCCAGACTGCACACCATAACTGCTTTGAACTCACTAAGATTATGTAAATGAAGTGCGTAGCTGAAAACCGCTGGAAATCTCATGCAATGTGACATTGTCTTTACAGGATTTTGCTCAGTTAAGTGGCTCATAATAACTCATAACTATAATACAATTTGTTTTTGGTATTTTTATATTTTTGGCTATAATGACTGATTACAGAAGCATATAAACATGTTTCATCCAGGTTAGCAGTGCTTCGCTCTAAAACAATCCCACCAAGCCACTCAAAGGCACCATTACTACTACACTATAAAGAATTTATTATACATGTCAAACCAACAATGACAACAAAACAAAGAAAGCAAACCACTTCATAGGATGTAAACCTCTAACCATAAGCTAATATTTTTGTTAAAGCAAATCAGTAATGTTATGACAGTGTCACTGACAGACATGTTAAAACTTACCAAAATGGAATATAAATATATTTATTTTATCTGAAGGTGCCAGGATACTCATGCAAAGTCAGATTTCTACATTTTTCAATGTATGATCAAGATCTTCTGATTGATGGATTTAAAACAATCTTCATGTTAGTGTTAATTAGGGGAAAGAAATCCAGACCAGTACAAAAAATCATAAGTTAAGATCCTGTCTTTTTGGTTGTCTCGTCTCTCTGACCACATTTTACACTCTTCCCTCCTGTTGTTATCCATCTTCTGTTACACTTCAACTTACTTGAAATTTTACCCTGAACACCTCTCCTTTACTGGTATTCATTACAGTACACAGTGGAATGTCTGTACTGTATAAGTTACTGTCCTAACAAATTAGTAACATCTGAAATACAGTACAAATATTTTTAATAAGAAGTCTAGCCATCCGAGTCAAGGATGGAAGAGGGACTGCCCTTAAAAGTACAGCATGTCTGCTCACCTTCTCCTTGGAGCACTGCAAGGGGCAATTCCCAGTACTGCAGACAAAAATGAAACTCAATAAATTATACAGGAGAGCAGCAATTCATGCAACACATACATAAAATGACTGGAACTAAATATTGAAAAGGACTTTGCAGTGCAGCAGAAAGTTATTAAATAAATTGCACTGTTCTGCCACTAAAAGGATTATAACTCAAAAGTTTAGCTGTATCAAAAGATTTGATAGCATTTACTTTATCATGTAGTGTTTTTGGTCCTATTTATTATAAGAACAACATTCTTTTTTTTCTCCATCCATAAACTTCCCAAAACCTTTAGCATAATATTTATACCGTACATTTATTGTTTCTAAATCTATCACAGAGTTACAATCTAAAATCGACTCAATTCATGTGTCCAAAGACATCATTATGGACATGAAATCTGGCACTTAGTTAGTCCATCTTTAATATGTATTATTAATCAGCAGTCAACAGTTGAGCTCAATTGTATGGAAACAGCCCAATCAGCAACAGTGCGTTGTACACTGAAGGTGGCTTTCTAAACAAATGCAAACTGACGCGTATTATCATCCAGAGAATTGCGTAAAATGAATCAGAATTCAAGACATGATGACTGAAGAAAAAAAAAATATTTTAATGGACCATTCTTTACTTACTATTGTGATGGGAAGTCTATCTGGTGCTTGTGATCCAGTAAACTTTGAAAGTATATATATATATAATTATGTAATATTCTAATTTTTCTAGGGTGTTTGACAATGTTTAAAGTTCTGTGAAGAGACTGAAGTAGAATTTACTGAGTATAAGTGCTGACACTGTGAATAAGTATTGATAAGTGCTTGAAGCTGAACGGTACACAGCTGGTCTCTGTACTGGTACTGGCACTTGCCTGTTCATGCTGTATAAATACTGGTAGTTAACGTATGCATACCGGTATGTACCTCCTTCTTCTTCCTTTTCATCCTATCCCACTTCTATGTGGTGTCAATGTGCTCAATCAGCATTCTCTAAACATTTTGGTCCTGCACCTCCTCCTTAGTCAAACCCTTTCCCTTCAGATCTTCTCAAACTTTATCCATCAATCTCCATTTTGGCATCTTTTGCTTTCTCTTCCTCTGTACTTCCATTCTCATCACTCTTTTGCTGATTGGATTGATTCCATCATTAAGGCTTCGGCTAATTTTTACAGACGGATGCACTTCCTGACACTAACCCTTTCAATTTATCTGGGCTTGGGATCAGCACGAAGCTGGGCTGGTTTGCCCTCCCTGGTCTCAAGATTGCACTATTGAGGACCAAAACACCATTATACTTAGAAACTGAGCCTGTCCATTCACCAAGAATTTACACTTTGCACTTTCCCACTGTCAGTGTTACAGTTAGTGAGTATCAACACACCTTTGAACCTCCAAGTGGGGTTCTCTCCAGATCTCCTGCCCCAGACATTGATATTATCTGTGCATAGCAGCGTGTCTTTGGACCTCGAATGGGACCACCCCTCCCAGCTCTTCATTGTAACCTATGCATATCAACACCCCTTTGGACCTCCAAGGGGGGTTATTCAGCATGCAGTACCAGCAATTTTTTTTACAATTTCAGTCACTGGTATTGCCATATATACTTCCTTTTTGTAGTGACACTTTTGGCATGGAAATTCTAGGAGAACCACAGGGATCTGAGGAAGAAAGACAGAGATGCAGTCAGACGGGGTTGAAGCTCTCTTGAGAAGCTGTGCAGAGTGTGCCTGTGTGTGAGAGTGTGTCAGTAAATGAAAGACAGAGAAAAAGATTGAAGAGAGAGAGATGATCAAGCACTCAAAGAGCAGAGTCCACACCTTTGTTTAAACCTATTGACTACTCTCGCTGATGAGTATTGGAATGGATCCTGGCTTGGATAGGCTCACAGAATTGAACGTCAATGCAGATCGTGTCGCTCCTGGTCCCAAGTGAGTGGTGTGATACAGAGCCAGCAGCATGAATGTGCTGGCAGAGTCGAGAAAAAACATTATTTAAGCTGCATGAATGAAGCCATGAAAGATCTGAGCAGCGGTAACATCTCTGGGGAGTGACTGAAGAAGAAGATGGCCTACAGTAGACCTCTTGTGTGGGAGTGATCCTGAATTTCACAGTGTATTGGGCTAATAGCACCAGTGATAATACAGTAACATGGTATACCAATAATGCCATACAAATCACACAAAATGATTATCAATTAATATATTTTCATACAGCACAACAACCAAAGTACATCATTAAAAAGTATCTCAGCATCAGACTCACACAATGGATATTTATGGATTTTGAACATTTTGCTTAATGGACAAAGTGCTTTTACTGTATGTAAGTGATTGATGCGATTCAAGATAATAATGACTCCGAAACAGTGAGATGTACAAGTTCAGGCACCCATTAAACTGCGACACAAAAAAAAAAAATCAACAGATGGCTCACTTACCAGGGCTCTAGCCTTGAAGCCCCGACACAGAACTGAAAAGATCAGGCTGCACATGGGCAACCTCAGCAAGGCAAAAAAAAAAATTACATACTCTAAATCTGAGTGTATCTTGGGAATTTGGAAAAACTCTCACTATGACGACTAAGTTATGTATGGTATACAGTAAACATTTTAACTAAGCATTAAATTACTGAGGAGTTTTATTTAGTCTTTACACAACAGCACCACCTACTGACTGATGTAAGGCAGTGTCTCACTTGCACTGAATGTAGAGATGCTACAGACCTTTTAGTAGTTGTTTCTGCTACTATTATACCATTGAATTCCACTTGTAAGCAATATATTAAACTGCATGATAATTAAATTATAACCCTTCACATTTATTTGCACATGCTGTCACCAAAATAATGTCATATAGTTTTTAAGACATCACAATGTTTTTTTCTCCTGCTAAACTTCTTATTTGCTGAATTCATTAATATAATCATTGACCCTGTCAGAAGGGTAATATTTTCAGAAGGACACTCCAGCCAGAAACCTTAATGAATTGCCTGTTTGTTCTCTTCAAAGTGAAGAGAAAAACAAATCAACAAATGGTCCAGATGTCTAATTCATGTCTCCAGTTTACCCAAATGTTCAAAAATAAAACTGATAAAAGTGATAACTCAGGAAGCAGAAGAGATGGACTTTATCTATGACCTACAAGAATATCTCACAAAACAAGTTTTATTTTTTTATATTGTCAGGTAGTAGAGTTTTGAACACTAGACAAAAATGTAATCATAGACAAGCAGAGGTTAATCAGCTTCAAGGAGCAGACAAAACCATGAATTGTACTGAAGAGAGAAGGATCATAAACCTGTAACTATTAAAAAAAAAGTATATTATTGTAGTTCTATACATAAAAGTTTTTTATATTTTTTAGGTGAATTTCTGAAAAAAACATTACTGTAACCACTTGCTGTTAAAGAAAAGAGTGTCAGACACTTCATCAACTGACATATGAACAATGGCACTGCAACAAAGTAACAAAGTGTTTGTATATACCATATGCAACTCAACGTAATGACATCACAAAGTCACATAAAAGAAGATTAATATTAAATAACGCCCTGCGGTGGGCTGGCGCCCTGCCCAGGGTTTCTTCCTGCCTTGCGCCCTGTGTTGGCTGGGATTGGCTCCAGCACACCCCGTGACCCTGTGCTAGGATATAGCGGGTTGGATGATGGACGGGTGGAATATTAAATATCAATACGTTTAAAACAAAAATCAAAATCCCCAAAACTAACTACCTTTATATAGTACTTTTCTAACTTACTTAAAGAGATTTGCATAGAGAGTGGGGAATCATTTCAAACACCAATGTGTAGTGTCCACCTTGGTAATGTTAGGGCAACCATTCTTTTGCCAGTATGCTCACCACATATTAGCTATTAGGTGTTGAATTGGTGAAAGAAAAGCTAGTTAGAGACATGGGATACTTAGGGGCTTGGAATAAAGTCAATCTTTAAGTTTTGTGGAGGTCATTTTTTCGAGAGAACAGTATGAAAGTCAAAGACACTAGTGTTAATTCATTGAACCTTTGGGAAATAGGGGGTTAGGTTCCCACGACCACTAAAAACTGAAATCAGTGACAAGAAATTACTCAAAATACACTCTTCTGCACGGAAATCTTCAAAACAAAGCATTTTTAGGATAATGTGCATTTTGCAAAACACAGTAATGCTACACATTTAGATGCAGAAATGCTGCACATTAAGTCTGTTACATGCAACACATTTTTTCTTGCTATTCATTCCCTACAATTCTGTGATCTCTTATGCTAACATCTCAATAGAAAAAACTGTCAGAAGACTCAGATTCTGGTGAGGTCTTGACATCAAGTCTGACAACTGGCAGATGATGTTGGAGAACCTGAAGGACGCAGCAGCTTGAAATAATCTGTCAGCGATGTCTGCTTCATGTGCCGCTTGAAATCCTTAAGGGCCCCTAAGTATGGACGCATAGCTGAGGCGAGTTGACGCTAAGCCTTGAAGCTGCCTTGATGTCCCTAGACAGCTAGTTGATTCACTAACACCAAACAGCGGTTGCTTTATCTAACACCTTTATTTTCTCACTAAGCCGCATCACATACTTTGCATGCCTTGGGATAGTTTGCAAAATTACAAAACAAAATATGATTGTTAAGCAAAACAATTAAAATATAAAATGAATGATTGTTGAGCTCTTTACTCTACAATGGTAGACTGAACAAGACCACTGGAGGGCCTAGTATGATATCAGCCACCACCTCCCAAACTTGCATTCATTTTTTTCTATATGGAGCATAGCAGCAAAGCCCACAAATATGCATTACTGCCAAAGCAAAACTAACAATGAAGTTACTAACAAAATCATACAAATGCTTGATATTGCGAAAGTTAGACGCCTAAATCCTAAGGATGGACTGTAAATTCCAGTTGTTGCGATCAGGTCACATATTAATGTTTAAAGGATTAAAAGCACTGTGGTGGGTTGGCACCCTGCCCAGGATTGGTTCCTGCCTTGTGCCCTGTGTTGGCTGGGATTGGCTCCAGCAGACCCCTGTGACCCTGTGTTCGAATTCAACGGGGTGGAAAATGAATGGATGGATGGATTAAAAGCAACAAGTTCAAATACTTTTATTCTAATTGCTATTGATCTTTAAAATTAGTTCAATGTTAATAGACATCCACAGACTTACTTCATAATGTGTATTTACATCAATCATTAGTCAAGTCTAAATGCTGGTTTAATTATTATGTCTAACATGTTTGCTCTAATGTTTCTCCATTCTATATTTTATTTCTTTGTACTATGTTTATGTTTGATGTCTGTGTTCTTTGTGATAAGCGTTTTTAACTTTATATTGTCGTCTCTTTCTGTAAAAGTCCCTGTTGACAAATAAAATTTCCCTCTTGGGATAATAACATTGAATTGAGAGTGATTAGGTAATGGTTGGCAGTTTAGCCAGGACATCGGAAAACACCCCACTGTTTTGGAAAGATGCCCAGAGAGATCTTTAATGACCACAGAGAGTCAGTACCATGCTTTTACTTCTCATTAGAAGGATGACACTAATTTGTACAGCACTGTGTCCCCTTCATTGCACACTGGGATCTACACTTAGAGAGAGAGAGAGAGAGGTCGGGAGGATGTTGCCACATCCACCATACGACGAAACACCTGGATTGGGACCCAAGTGCAGCGGGTGACAGCTCAGCACCACGTTGGGGTTTTTGACGGTGGCTGGAATGCCAATCCTGCCACCAACCCCAAGTTTCCCTGAAAGTTGGAGGACTTGCTTGCAGGGCTGAATGCAGATTAACGTCATACCAAGGACAAAGCAATTGCAGGTTATGGCCCTTGCTCAAGGGTCCAACAGAGTAGAGTCACTTCTGGCATTTACGGGATTCGAACTGGAAATTAGATCATAGGGTAATTTTCCCCATATAGCTTCACCAGTACCTCTTCTAGCAGCAACCCAAGCTTTTCCTAGATCAGGACTTTTTAACTGTAGATACTGGAGGACCGCAGAGGCTATAAGTTTTCTTTCCAATCATTTTATTCAATATTGACCAGTTATTGTTACTAATAAATTTCTTTTACTTTCATTTTAATTGATATTCTATTTAAGACTCAGAGCCCTTAATTGTTCTTTTTTGCTTAATTAACAAATAAACAACAATGAGATACAAAATGAGTCAACACATGACCAGCTAAACCTGTGTCCATAATACAATACTCAAATAAAGAAAGGTGACGGTATCAGTAATGTTGAACTGCTCAGGTCCATAAAATGATCAAAAAATCAAGTAGAAAAAAAAAATCAGCAGATTTTAGAAATGTCTGCTGTGTCAGAATGAGAACACCAACAAGCCATGGAAGTAAATGACGGATTTAATTAAGCGAGAATAGTCTTCTGATTAAGAAACTGATTGGTTTGAAATTGGTTGGAATTTAAGGCCCCTACTTAGTTGGTCATCTATTGGCTCACTTCACATCTCATTTTTGTTTGGCTGCCAATTAAGGAAAAAAGAAGCAATTCAGGGGACCAAGTTTTTGAGAAGCACAGCAATTAAAATGAGGAGAAAAGAAGTCAATTAACAGCAGAAATCTGTCACTGATTAAGTAGGTGGCAAGAAGGAAAATCTGCAGTCAGGATGCAGTTGGCCAGGCCCAAACATGCTTAGCTTCAGGTAGAGGTGGTATGATGATGACTAGTGATCATGACAATGGTGGGCATTTCATATGGAACAATGGCTCTCAAAAAACAGACAATTTTCAATATTTCTTAATTTGATCTTCTCATCTTCATTACAATAAATGGGAATGCAGTTGGTTTCTGACAATTCCATTTGTCAGTTTCAGGTCATTTGTACACATCTGCTTATATATTGCCTTCAATAAATAACCATTTCATTTTCACATTTGTAAAATAAGGCTAAGAAATATTTCAAAAACAAATGTAACTTTTAAAATAAACAGTTTTAAAAATGAGATGTTAGTGTAAATTTCTTTGAATATTAAACTTGTATAGAAACAAAGACTCTATAAAATAGTCATACTGTAATTAGTTAATTCCTTGATCTGGAAACTAAAACAATTCGAATTAAACACTCTAGTCCACCTTTACAATACAAGCGGCTAAAATGAGTTTCCTCCGCAGGGTGTCTGGGCTTTCCCTTAAAGATAAGGTGAGAAGCTCAGTCATCCGGGAGGGGCTCAGAGTAGAGCCGCTACTCCTCCACATCGAGAAGAGTCAGATGAGGTGGCTCAGGCATCTGATCAGGATGCCTCCTGGACGCCTCGCACATCTAACCAGGAGGAGGTCCTGGGGAAGACCCAGGACATGCTGGAGGGACTATGTGTCTCGGCTGGCCTGGGAACACCTCGGGATTCCCCTGGAAGAGCTAGAAGAAGTGGCCGGGGAGAGGGAAGTCTGGGCATCTCTGCTAAAGCTGCTGTTCCTGCGACCCAATCTCGGATAAGCGGAAGAGAATGGATGGATGGATGGATGGATGGATTGATGGATGGTTAATCTTTACCATAGGTAGATGCCTAAATTCTGTAAAACCAAAGACACAGCCTATGGCTAATCATTTCATGAAAAGACTCCAGATAAAACGTTATTTGTGATGTAATTTGGTTTCTACCTTAGCCATCATAACACCTATCATTTACTGTTGCTTGGTCGCTACAAATACTTGACTATTTATATACAGGTTGCTTATTCACAAGTTTCTTAGTCACAGAGTTAAACCTTTTTTTACTTGTTTCTAATCTGTCTACTGATCATTTATGCAATGTCTGTGACCTTTTCAGTTTTCTTTCTTTGATTTTTCTTTGATTGATATTCTCTTTCATAGTTTATGGTCCTTGGAGTATACTGATACTTTGCTAGTTTTTGTTTCAACATCCTTGGTTGCTATTATTTACATGATCACCTTCATCCATGTCTCTGCATTTTACATTACTCGACTTATACAATAAATGTCAATCTATATAACATTAGTATCTGACCTCATGTCCTCCATGCACATGTACCATATGAACAGAATGGACACTTCACCTCAGGAGGATAAAGCTGTGGCAATGTGACAGCTTTAACTGAAGCTCACCTTAAGAATGTCCTCCATAGTCAGCCCTGATTTAGGGGAAAAAAATTCTAAAACACAATAATGATTAAATATTAAAAAATGGTTAATAATCCTGGTAAAACACAACAATAGCATTCTCATGCCCGGTTAATGCAGTTCAAGGTTACAGGAGGTTGCACATGACAACCAGGCACATGGCTGAACATTCTAGGATATATTCAGGGAGACCTGGCCTGTCTATTTGCCATTGGGCAAAAGGCATCTTTTAAGAAGGTATGGGACCAAAGAATCTCTCAGGGGTAATGCACTCCTGAGAGGATATACAGTTAGTGAGATACCAAGAGGTTTACGTACACTAGAAGGGTCACCCATTTGACCCTGGATTCATCTGATTTAGGAAAAAATGGACCAAGCAGATAGTTTGAATTTCACATTATGCTTAGATGTTTTGTACATAAAAGTGGAAAAAAGTATACTTTTAAAAAGTTACGATAATGCCAAATCACTAAGTAATTCCTGTTCGATAAGAATTCTTATATTCCCCACAGTACTACATTCAAAAAGACTGCTAGGAAAAAATTATATTGCATATTAGTATTGCTTCATAGTATAAACCATCTCTGGGTTTTGTATGCACAATACGAGCTGCATACATGCATATGTGTTTAATTAGAGCACAAGTTGACTGAGTGGCTTGTTAAACACTACATAATGAGTCAGCAGTGTGCTTTAAACCTACAATCTTGTGGTTCAGTGTTGAAAAACTAGACCAGACCTTTTTAATCCTGGCTGGCTGTAATTTGCAGTCCACTAAAGTAAGTATGACAGCTTAAAGCCCTCATACAGAAGCATGACTTGTTTTGTGAGTCGAGTCAAAAAAGGTAATTTGTCTGTAAATATTTTGTTTTAGCAATCTGTATTTATTGTATATAAACTGTTGCCTTTGGTTTAAACATGAAACTACTTTAGAAAATCTAAATACTGCAAACAATTAGTGTACAGGCTCTTGCACTTCCACAAATACACAACAGCTCCTGACCACCCAGAACGGCACTACCTCCTTTCTGCATTCTGATTGGTCAGTACTGACAAGGGTGGTGAAAATCAAAAATGATCAAACCAGCTTTAGGTCAGTAGACAGAGTGCTACTAAAGAATATGTTACTCTGTGCTACTGATATTTTACTTTGTTTGATTTGAGAACTGAATTCTTGAAAAAAATGTTTTGTGTTTTTGAAATGCCTGACTAAACCAGTCATATGCCCAGGTTATATTTTAAATTGCTATATTATGTACATTGAATGATATTAAATACAATAAGAAACTGGAAATTTCCCAGTTTAAAATGTGTATGTTTATATCAGTCTGCCAAGTACTGCACCATGCACAAGTAAAGCTTAAAGGCTTTAAATAAACTATTAAATAAAAAAAAAACATTTGTGCTGACCACATGCTTAATGAAAATTGGCATGTAATGTTCCAGTTCTAAATAACATTTTATTTTAAAAAACAGCTCCTATTAAAATGTGAAAAATCAATAAGCCTGGTCTCATGACTAAAATGGAGCTGGCTACTAAAATTCCAGTTAAATGAAACATTTTTACAGCAATCACCATTGAACAAAGGATATGGGGATAAGAACTGGACAATAGGCCTGGGCCCTGTAACAAGACAAAGATGATGGAACTTGTTTGAAGAAGACAGGTCAATTTTTCGGAAGTTATTATTGTACATGGGTCTTAGCATTCAGGGTGGAAATCACAGAGACAGCTTGATGTAAATTTTTGTATTTTTGCTAGCATGTAGCAGTAGCTCTACACAATGCAAGAAAAAACATAATTTTTACAAGCAAAACTGTAATTTTAAGATGTGAAATCAACTGTTCTCAACGTTTTGAACATCGCAGAACAAAATTTGAATTGAACTTGATGGTGAATTTGTGACCCCCATCAACAAACTTCCATGCACCCTCATTGACACATCAAGCTGGGAGACCATTTAAAAAAATACAATGATCCAGTCAAGAGGTGACAATGGTATAACAATAATTTTGCATTACTGGAGGAGGAGAAGAGAGATCTAACTCCATCAATGTTCTGTTTTTGGCTACAGGAGGTCTTGAGGATCACATTGATATGGTTTTCAAGACTAACCTCAAGACTGTCGCGAGTGATTGAAATTTAGAAGTTTGCGGTTTAGGTCCTCTGACTGAGAGTAAAGCTTTTTAAGTTGAGCTAGACATTCATCAAGAAGCTTTTGGCTTTTGCTTGGATTCAAATATAGGATCTATGCTTGAATATAAGAATGAAATATCTATTTATTTGATTTTCATGAACCATTCCATATTTTTTTAAGATGGTCAAGAGGAAATGAAGTAGGAATCAAGAGACAAGAGTTCAAGACTGTGTTACTCATAAAATCCTGCACTAAAAATAGGAAATAATATTTTCATAAGAACAAGAAAAAGGTCATTAATCAACACACGTTTTTTATTATTATTTACGTGTTTTCAAAACATATCAATGTCATAATTTAAAACACAACAATAAGCAGGTGCTTTAATATTTCAGAATCAGCTTTATTTACCTTATGCCTATATATTCATGTACTTTTGGAACCTAGTCGAACAATTTAGGGCTACGGGGGCTGAAGCTTATCCCAAAAATATTACTAGCGAGGCAATAATCAGCTGTGGACAGAGTAAGAGAAATGATATACAACTAGTGTAATAGAATTCTTATTGAAAAAAAAAAAATATATATATATATATATATATACACACACACACAGCGGATATTAAAAAAGTTTCCGCACTTTTTTAACTCTATTTATTAAGAATTTCAAAAACAAATTACGAGCACTGTTCTACATAGTTACTTTCTTTTGTGATGGAATTTTCTCAACATCATACAAACTTTTTAATGCCCAATTACTTCTCCTCCTGCCTTCACCGTTTCCAACAAAAATGTAAAAGTGTAGAAACTTTCTGAACATATATATATATGTATACATACTGTATATATACAGTACATTGTCACGCACGTGTGAATAGGAGACAGCTAAAAGGCTTGAGTAGTGATAATACCATATAAGACCAGGAGGTGGCAGAGAGTGCTTACTGTCTTTCTCAGTTCCTTGCAGACCATTCCCAGGAAATCCCACCAGGTTGGATGACATCACTTCCGGTTTTGGCGCCTTAGATGATTTCACTTCCGGTCCTGGGCCTTTGGATGAGATCACTTCCGGTTCCAGCCACAAAGACGTCATTTCCTCTCCGGTCCTTTAAAACCGCCATCTTACCTCCAGTCTGCCAGTTCTGCTTTGGACTTAGTCTTGTGAACATTTCTGTTCAATTATTTTCAAACTTTTGCAGCCAGGATATAATATATGGGTGGCTGTCCCACACCTATATAATGTCTGGAGAGAATTTCTTCTCACAACATGTTATATTTACTCCAGTATATGCAGTATATGGCTATCATGGTGTCAATTCTGTGCTTGATTGTTATTTGTGTAGAGTTTCCAGTTTATTCCCACCACTGGATTTTTTTTCCTTAGGGTACTCAGGCTGGTTAGGTAATTTAAGGATTCCAAATTCTCCTCATGTGATTGTGAGTTTGGGTGTGTGCAAGAGTGAGCTGGTTGGGACTGAAGTATTTCTCCAAGGTAATTCATACCTGTGAAGATAAACAGTAAAACTCAGAGATACCAAAACGTTTTAGTAGGTTAGTAGGGTCATTCATTTAACCCTAAATTAATCTCACAGCCAAAAACACACTGAGTTAAGGCTCAGGATGTGAGTTAGGGCAATGGCTACCCTGGCAGACAAAAGAGGCCAAGATCTAGAGAGACAGAGGGGAAAGACAGACAAGTTGTGAGAAAAGGAATGTTTTTTGGCATTACAATGGTGTGAAAGTTGACCCCAACTGATAAGCAAGGCATAACAAAAATGAAGGCTGGCCCAGACGGAATGTACTGTGTTTTTTTCACTTCATTTTTATTTAAACTTTATAATCCCCTAATGGATGGGTATTCCTGATTGGCCTCATTTGTATTCACCTGTTTGTGGTGCGTTGCCAGGAGAGCCTAAGGCCGTTATAAGTATGTATTATTTATATAAATTAGGTCCTTAAAGATTATACTATTAATAACACAAGAAGTCTATCAATCTATATATCTATTTTAATGCAGAGGGGCTCTTACCCGGCTAGGAGGCCAAAATGTAAGGATGGCATGGATGGATGCACGCCCCGCCAGGATGGTTCCTATTCCCTTTCCCAGTCATGAAGAAAATATAATCAATAGACCTGAGGAGACAGCACACTAGGAACAGTTCATCAACCACCAGTATGATAGGTGGCAGTAATCCTCTGGCATCTATCTATATATCTATCTATCTATCTATCTATCTATCTATCTATCTATCTATCTATCTATCTATCTATCTATCTATCTATCTATCTATCTATCTATCTACTGTTTCTAATTCAGAAACCAAACCAGGAAGCTTACTTAGGGCAATTTTAAGTTGAGACCTTTCTCTAGAAAGAAACCGTTGTTTGATATCAACAGCAGCCCCAGCACAGATCCCTGAGGGACACCACTTTTAATATCACCTAATCCAGAAAAAAGTTCCCCTCACCATGACCATTTATTCCCAGTATTTAGGTCAACGTGCAATTATTCCTTGATCTTTAAAAATACTTAAGATATCATTTTGGGCTTTTTGGAGATCATGGAATCGAATGGTTACATTAATATTATTTATAATGATTACTTTCTCAGACTGTGCCATTTTTGTTCTTCTTATGAGCACCACCATTTTGAGATCATTGTTGATTTAGTTGTGTAGTGTACAATGTTATTATTGCAACAGTATAAAGGTTAGTGTGATGCACTTACTGGCTGTCCACGAATGTGAATATTCTGTAAAAAGATTTTGTAGAGCTAATTTCAATTACAGAATTAAGGTTAATGATTCACTGTGTATTTGTTTTGATTTTGAGTTTTGGATTACATTTTAGTTTTTCTACACAATCTATTCCCTTTCCAGTATTAGACCTCTGCCTGCTCTTTCTCTTTGTTTCTGTCCATCTTTCAGTCTTTACCATTCATTAATTATTGTTAGTTTTGAGGTGATCAGCACAATATGCTTTTGTTACTTCCTCAGAGAATTCATATTAGTGAAACAGCAGGATCTCCCACATCTGAACCCATTTTGGCTTTTAGCTTAAACACCTTTCCTTTCTATGTGATGCTCAATCTTTTCCTTATTAATTGCTTCATTTAATTTACCCACAATGCATGTTAAGCCTATAGTTATTTGGATCAGCCCAATCACCCCTTTTTTATACTGCAATGAGATAATATTTGCTAGAAAAATGTCAATGTTTGTCAAATGGTATTTTTTTGTGTCTTAAGACTAACTTTAATACTACACTACTTTCTAATACATCTAAAACTGTTTTTGTGTGATGCCTTAGAGAAGAGCATCTAATAAATGATTAATAATAAAATGTCTGACCGGTGCATGCATGCATTTTCACACCAATAACATTGGCAGGTTAAGCCTGCTCAGGCATTGACACCAATCAAAATCTGGCTTTTACTTCATTTTTAATGCCTGTCAATTTAAATTGTCATTATCAGAGTACATTTCTTTGAAGTATTTATATTTGGAACACAGTAAAAAACAAGTCAGGCATAATTTTATTCATTTATTTTGTTTGAACAAAACAGCTTAGAAGAATGAGTGATGAGTGCCAAAGCAGAAGTGGAGTGATACAGTAAAACAAGATCTGAAGGAAAAGGGTTTGACTGAGGAGGAGGTGGGGGACCGAGCTGTATGGAGAGGGTTGATCACTTAACATAGAAGTGGGCAGAGATGAAGAGGAAGAAGAGTACACGTTTGAATCAATATGCTTTGTGAAGCTTATCACATATTGACTTTTGGCCAAAGAAATGAGTAATATCATGAATTCTATGCATTACTATGCTCCGAGTCCCTATAGGACGCCAGAAAATATCAACCACTGTTAAAGCCCAAAGTAAAGAATGAATTCAGATCACAAAGTTAAAAAATCACTTGCTCTTAAACAGTAAGAAAAAAGAAGAATCTGTAATTTGAACGTTTTATTGTCTGACAAGCAGCCTAATGAAAGCCCTGGCCCTTTGCTGTTTCAGCAGCCTACTCATTTCTAGGAGGCTGCTCAGTTGACATTTGAGATCTTCTGCTTGCATACTAAGCCTAGGTTTATAAATTAAATAGATAATTGTATTAATTTCGTTAGTAAGGTAAGTCTAGGCTATTCCCCAGCTTGATTCTGAATCTAACTTTGGTCAAGTCTCAGCTTTAATCTTTGGTCTGTTTCAATGAAATTACATTTGATTAAGAAAAGGAAAACAGCCCGCTGGATATAAAGAGTTCTTACAAATGAGAGGGAACTATTCAGTCCATCAAGCTTGTTGTTGTCCTATTATATCATTCAGGTTGTTTTTAAAAGTTGTCAAGACTTCTATTACGCTTAATTTGTTCTAGATTCCCATGACCAACTGTGTAAGAAAGTGCTTCTGGGTTTTGGCTTTAAAAGCACTTTATTTCCACCAATGTCCTTGTATGTAACTGACTGTTTAACTGAACAAATTCTGCAGGATTATGAAAATGTTAAAGGCCTGAATCAGGTCCCCAGTGTAGCTTTCTCTGCTCAGCACTGAAGTGGTCATTTAGTTTAAGACATGCACTTTAGTCTGGTAAAGTACTTGACTGTTCTTCTCCTCACAGCTTCTAGAGCTGATATGTTGTTTTATGTAATGTGGTGAAAAAAAACTACACAAAGGACTCTAAGTTGCACTCTCAGTGGACCATTACAGCGCATCACTTGACTAATGTTCAAGTACTTCCATCCATGGCAAACCAAGTTAATCCCGTTCAGGGCATAGGTTCGTTCTGAAGACCCTACGTCTTTCTGTTGTTTTCAAATACTAGTAGCAGTTGCATGCAAAACAAGTTAGAGTTTGATTGTAAATTATTCTAAGAAATATTGCTTTGTAATGACCGCTATATAAAAGTTTAATATCACTTTCCTTTCCCATTGTAAACTTAATTGTGTTTAAAAGCTCCTACTAATGCTGATTACTGTGAGGCACTGGTCTTTACAACAGAAGACATTTGGTTTATGTTCTTTCCCTAACTCATGTTAACTCTTTGAGGGCTGAATATTTTTTTCCAAAAAACATAGTTTCTGAAAAGCAATGGTTTCACACAGAAATCAACGTAAAACGTCTGTTGCTGCACGCTGTCGCTGCCAGTTTGCCAAGAATGTGCATTGCAGTGCATTGCAATCTGGTGTCTATCTCTTATCATTGTTAAGTGGCAGTCGTCCTGGCGAACATTGCTGTAGGCGTGTCAGCTACATGAACCTGTTCAGCACCACAATTAGCTGAGGATCAGTCAGCTGAAGCTGGAACCTCACATTCATTTTCGATCACTCGTATCAAAATCAGAGTCCAACAAGTCATAGTCCAGTTTAGAGATGACAGGCAAAACTTCTTCCATGGAGTATTTTGCTTTACCCATTCACTTTGATCTCTCACCATTATGTCAGTGCCATTTTTGCCATTGTTTGCACCTTGCTACTCACACGAGCACCGGAAATCTCGGTCAAACAAATGAAGCTAACTTTCCTTCTAGCAATGAGAGTCCAACTAAAACATAACCGTTGGTTCTGTCACAGTTTACAGTTGATTACCATCGTCAACTCCTCCTTTTGACAAAAGTCGACATCAGCCCTGAAAGAGTTAAGACCAGGAGCAAAATAGGAATTTTTCCTCTGCAAGCATTGGTGCTATAATTATGTGTTTAGCATGACTATAGAAAGGTGCAGTGTAATAAGTTTTAAATAGTGAAGAGTGTCTTGAATGGCTGTGGCCGTTGCCCGGCCGGGACAACTCTTCTTTGGAAGGACTGGGGGAACAAGTGTGGACAGAGCATTACCTCTCCTGAAACGCTAGATGGTAGCCCCCCGGGTGGCAGTGGTGCTTCGGACTCTCGCAGGGCTTCATGGGAGATTGAGTTAAATACAGCCCTCTTGGAATCCGGAGGCGCCGCCAGGGGGCGCTGCAGCTGTTCCTGAGTCTGTGTGGGCGGTTCATCCGCTACACCCGGAAGTGCTGCCGGAAGTGGGGCAACGAGCACCTGAAGCACTTCTGGGTGCCTTATATAAGGGGCCAGCGGGCATTACTCGGTGAGCCATAGTCGAAAAGAAGGAGATGAAGCTTGCCGAGGAGGAGTGGATGAGAATAAGAAAGAAAAGAAAAAGGATTGAGCATTGTTTATTGTGTGTTCTGCTTGAGACTGTGTTGTGCCTGTGGGAAATGAGGAAGGCGTTTCTGAGGTGAAGAAAAACAAAAAAAAACTTTTATAACTGTGCCTCCTGTGTCTGTCTGTTTTGGGTTGAGTGGCTGCTACGCCCTATAGAGTTGTCACAAGAGAAAAACAATTTGTGCAAAATTGATTTTCGCAGGGAAACTCAGTGATTTATTTTACAAAATAATTTGCGAAACAAATGGAGTTTTGCTTCCTGAGATATTTATACTATTGACAAAACACAAAACGTTTTAAGTTCCTGCCAGGAAATGTTTTCATGCAACAATTCTACCTGCACCTGCCTGATATTTAGTATTCATATAATGATCTCTACTGGAAAAAAAAATCTCCAGACTCATTTATTTTCAAGTGTAGACATTTTATTGAGCCTTTAACGGTATGTGTTTGAACTTGTAAGAGGATTCATGCTTTTAATGACAATCCTGGCAGTCACAATCCTAAAGATGCATAAGAGATAGAAATTAAACTCAAGCTCTCATCTGCAGGAAACAAGAAACAGGAAAAGGTAGGTGCTAGTTAATCGGGGGTCCAGGGGGTGAGGAATGAGTTCACTTGTGGGAAAAGCACAGTGATGTGCACAAGGTGCAATTAGTTGTGTCTTCAAGAGGAAAATATGCAGCATGTCACATTTTCATACTGTAAAAGGAAAGTCAGAAATATGGAAGTTACTATTTATTTATCATTTCTTTGTCATTAATTAGAAAGTATTGTGGCAGGCGGCCGGGGTCCATGCCCAGCCGGGACGCCCCTGCACTGTATCTTCAGGGGGAGCAGCCCTGGACGGTGCAACACCTCCCCCTGGATGCTAGATGGCCGCCCCTCTGGGTTGGAGAGGTGCCTCGGGTTCCTGCAGGGCTCCACGGGAATTGGAGTTGGGTGCAGCCCTGTTGGGCCCCGCAGACACCGCCAAGGGGTGCTGCAGCTGGGACTCCTGAACCCCTATGGGCAACGTATTCATCACACCCGGAAGTGCAGCTGGAATGCGGCAATCAAACACCTGGAGCACTTCCGGGTGAACTATAAAAAGGGCCAGCATCCACCACTGCAGGAGCCAGAATTGGGAGGAGGAGGAGGACGAGGTTGCCAGAGAGGAGTGGTGGAGGAAGAGAAAGAGTGCCAGATTGTGTGTGTTGGTGCTTGGAACTGTGTATTTGCCTGTGAAGAGAAAAATAAATAAATATTACTTTTATTTTACATGTGCCTCAGTGTGAACCTGTGTCGGGTCGGGCACCTATATAGCGCCTTATTCACAGTATATAATTTTACTTGCTTTTGTTATGTTTAGTGAGTTTCTTTTTCCCTGGAAGAGATATATTTTCTTTTAATTTGATATATTTGTTATTTTTTTTGAATATGTTTATGTATATTACATTATTAATTATATTTATTGTCTTTCTTTATGTTATGTTTTAAATAATTTTTTGTTTATTAATTATTTTGTATGCAATGTAGGTATTATGTTTATTTATGTATTAATGAAATTTGATATTTGCCCTGTCCCTCAGAAACAGAAGGGAGAAGCCACCATTACCTCTCAGAAGAATTATCGCTTTCTACGTATATGTTCCAGGTAGTGGGACAGATCTCCAGAATGACACTGTGAGTTGTTTAATGATCTTGTTAAGTAATTATTCTGATTTACTTTTTTTCTGTCTTTTTGGCTCTGCTTAGTGGATTTGATTCTTGGATCTTGGACTGGATGTGTTTGTTCTTTTGTAAAGATTTTGTAAAAAAAAAAATTTTCTAGAATATTTTTGGGCCACAGGATTTTTTTGAATGTGTCCCTTTTTTTTCAGTATTTCTCAAAGATTATGAAGGATTGGGCTTCCATTTTGTGCTTTATTGTTTGTGAGGTAAGGTTCATTTTAAACTCAGACAAGCCTGGGACTAGATTTGGGTTGCAAGGCCACACCGTGGCATTTTTTTCCCAAAATCTTTCAATCTTATAATAGAGTTTCTGTTTTTTGATATTTTACTTGTCCTTGGACCCTGGTTTTGGATATATCTTATTTGGATTTGTTTTCCATATCTGTCTGCCTGCGTTTGTATGATATCTTGCTTACCTTTTTTGGACTGCCTGTTAAAACATAGACTTGTTTAAATAAACAACATTAACTTTACTTTTTCTCATGCCGGCTGTAATGGCAGCTTGTCCTGATCAGCACATCACCAAAGGTTTACACAGCTAACCATGCTTTACTCAATGCTTTGCTGTGTCGTTGCCTATCACCTTGGCTCTTCTGTGTCTTTTGCTGTGTAAGAATGGCTTCCTCTTGACACTTCTCATGGGGATTTTCTCTGGCTCCTCAACTTTTACCTATTTGTATGTGAATATGTCTTGTCATGATCTGTCCCTATCTTAGTCCTGATTTGCTGAGAATACCTCCAGGTCTCCAAGGCTCAGGAAAAGGACAGATGGATTTTTAATTTGTGGTATTTTTTTTTTCATTTTTAAGAATTCAGGTGATAATTTCTGTTTGTCCACAGAAAAGGGATTGTGGATTAGACACAGCTAAGGTGAGTCCAGGAAATAAAACCAATTTGCATTTTCAAAAGACAGTACAGTACATGGATAGATATGAAAGGTACTATATGAAAAGATAGATAGATAGATAGATAGATAGATAGATAGATAGATAGATAGATAGATTAGTAGAACAACTCAAAGTAAGCCAAATATATATAAATCAACAGTGTGCTTTTTTACTAGATAGTGAGAGGGACAGATTTGTACGCATTATAAACTGCCTTCCTACTTTTCATGAGTTCAGGTTGCCTTTTGTTATAGGTTATTTTCTCAAAAGAGGCTTAATTCTCTTAATCATAAAGCTTTAAAAACTCTTTTATTGCAGAGATCATAAATATTTATTTTGGAGATTGTTTAACAGAGCAATACTGTAAACTGAAAACACAGAAAAGGTTCCATCAGGCACAGCAATAAGCCACAGTAATACCACTGGCACCGTTTCCACCCACGGCACACGATGCACATCATTTCCATTCTTTTACAATGAGTCTAACTTACATTAAGTGTCATGGGACACACTTGTGTTTTAATCCCTGTAAGGTCTGTTTCATCCTAATAAAGTATTTTGTTTTAATAGTGTACAGTAAAGTAAGGGAACAGATGGCATGCATCTCACCTTTTAAAGCTTATTGCACTGTGTCAGACACCATGTTAGGTCATGTTGAACTTAATGACCTTGTTTTCATTTCTTGCTGTTTAAATGTCACTATTAAAAAGAGTGAAGTGAAAAACAGCTTTTCCATCATACCCCAGAAAGACAGTTTGGATCACTGTTCACATTATTTTTAGGCCCGACACATGCATTACAGTAACCTCCATTACGCTGCTAATGCTTATGAACAGGCCTGACAGTGACAGTGCACTGAGGCTAAATTTGAATTAACTTCCATTGCATGTCCATTTTGAAATGATCACAGATTAGACTAGAAAACAAAATGTATTGTTAAGTTATCCTTTGACATTGTTGACTGGAAATTCTGCTACTAAGCTAAAGTAGAGACATTGATGAACTAACCCAAGCCTTTCCCTTTGCTCACTTCTCTCTAAGGAACCTGGAAGATGGTCCATAAAACAAATGGAGACAACACTCTAATATATGGACAAGTTGAGCAATATGCAGCAGAAACAGTTGCCTAGAAACAATACCAATGCCCACAAACAGTAAAAGGAGAAGAAAAAAATAACACATCCTGGGTGAAGCCCTCAGAGAAATGGTGGTGTAATGCCCCCACTTGCAAAGTGAGAATAAGTCATCTAAGGCTTAACATGCAAGGGACTCTGGTAAAGCAGCTTCTCTGAAAACTTTACACACGGACTTTGGGAATTCAATAATTTAAGTTCATTTCTCCAGGTCCAAACATCTAGGACTGAAAAAGACAGCTATATAGATTATAAAATTTGTGCAATGAATGATGTACTAAACAGCCCCACAGAGGGTGAGCATATTAGTACATCTCCTGGGTTCTTTGTTTTCTTTTACTGAATGCAGCCCTTAGAGATAACAGTCTCTTTAGCTATTTAATTAATATACAAAATGATATTTGCATTCAAGTTTTAGTATATATAGTTTGTACTGTATACAGTGTGGTTAAAGATAAAGAACTCCTTCACAGTTTCGTCATGGGATAACATTTATTGATGACTAGCTGTGTAAGCCTGTGTTGTAAAAAGCCCGGGGCCCTAGAAACTATTGAAATCATCAGAAAAACTTGAAATGTAGAGATGTCAGGGAATTGAAAGGAACTACTCTGGGTGTCTCTCTCCTAGGAGGATTCGTTTTGCAGACGTGCTTACATCACTTGTGCATTAGCGGCGGGAGGAAAATTAAAAGGGATACCTTTTTGCTGATGTTAGCAGCTAAGCGACTTTGTCTTTGTTCAGAAGTTTAGTTTTGCCGACGTGCTCACCTCGCTTGTGTATTAGTGGCGAGAGAAAAAGTAAAAGGGATACCGTTTTGCTGATGTTAGTGGCTAAGCGACTTCGTCTTTCTTCGGTGATTTTGTTTTGCTGATGTGCTGGCCTCGCTTGTGTTATTAGCGGATAAGTGAGTTTCTGTTCCCTTGGAGGTGGAACCCTTACCCTGAGTCCACTTCTCACTTCCGGGCCAAACAGACAGACACATACACTTCCACGTGTAGACTCTTAACAAAGTCAAAAAACAAAAGTGACTTTAACAAAGAAAACATTCCCCTTTTACTGTAATTATTACTATAAAAGGGCAATCAAAATAATGAGATTCAGTACACAACCCAGTGGCATGGTTTGCACATGACTGAAATGATGGTGTCAGTTGACTAGGAGGTGCCCTACAGAGATGTTCTGAGAAGCTCAGGGACAATTAAGACAGAAGATGTTCAATCTTTCCATTTTTGTGACCTTTACCATTTTTTTTCTTCATTTTTATTTCCAATGCTTTATTTAATGGAGTTTTCCCAGTCTGGAAGCCCAATTCTTCTTATGACTTACAACTACACTTATTACTTTACAAATGTTGAAAGTATAAACAACTGTGTTAGTTGTAAAACACAATGAATAAACAATTAATATGCACTCTAAACATAGTATAGACATAGCAGCGTTAGAGCAAGTCTACAGAAGAGTGACCAAGGTGATTCTGGGACTAAAAGGTATGAGCTACTTTTTCAGTTTAAGCAAATGGAAATTAAGCAATGACATGATCAAGGAGCGTAAAATTATTAAAGGTATTAGTAAAGTAGACCCCAGGTGTTATGTTATAATAAATTCTGCATCAATATCACAGGAACAGGAGCAGATTTGCCACAAATGTTAGAAAGCCTGTAGAAAACATAGACACATGGTATAAATTACCATGCAGTGTGGTGGAGAGTAGGACTTTCTGGACTTCCAAATCTTAACTTGATGTAATATTGGACAATCTAGGTGAATTGGATGAAAGAGCGTGTTGGGCTGAATGGCCTCCCCTTCTCTCAATTGTTGTAATGTTCTAAACTAGAAAAAATAAAAATTCACATTTTCGTTGGACCATATAAATCTTCTAATGCTGAAAAGGCAACGCAGGAGGATCTACAATGTTGAAAGTTCAAACTTCAGTTCCAAACTGAGTGCTCAAAGCAGTCCAACTTGATCTAACTTTCCTTCTGTTGGTAATGCTACCATTCCATTCGTAAAATCAAAAATAAACGTGTGAGTTCACATATAACATGCGCAATGCGATAACACTTGAACCTACTAGAACAAAATGTGGAGGTTATGCTCAATCTTTATAACACCTTAGGCATCAACTAGAGTAGTATGTACAGTTTTAGTTTCCATATTACTAAAAATATAGCGGCACTAAAAAAAGTCCAGAGGAGAGCAACTAGCTTGATTTCAGGACTGCAGGATAAGAGCTATGAGGAAATAGTTCTAATGGAGAGTTGGTGATGTATGGCAATGGCCTCGCATGGATGTTGGAATTCTGTCTTCAGGCAGAATATATTTTTTATATGTGCTTGCCTCCTAGGGCCGCAGATAATGAGCTCCTGTGTCGCTTTCATTGATCTGACTCAAGTTTTTCTGTTGTGTCAGAACTGCATGTCCCATTCAAGAAAATACTGTCCTGTGACTGCTAGATGAGCGCATGACTGCAATTGCAGCGATAATTCCTGGGTCCTCCCTGAGATAAAGACAAGGATCAAAGTGATGATTATTTATATTAAAATGCCAAAGAAGCAGTTGCACCAAAGAGGCCAACTGCCATATTCCCAAGCAAATAGTCTACTCTAAGCTGACCTGCTATTGGTTTTCATTGTTGAATTTCTTTTCTCCTCCTTTTTTAGCCCTTGAAGAGCAAATCAAATTAGGCAGAAGCCTGTTCTAACTTCTCAGAGTTAGTCAAGTGACACAAGTCTTTACAGGCTCACCTTTGGGATCCTGGTTAGTTTCTTTTATTTTTCATTAGGTAAGTCCGACAATCTGAAAACATTTAACACCGCATGCTGGTTTTTCTGTTGTCACTAAAACTGCAATACCACCATGCCACATTTTCATAGTTCTTTGTTTTGTCTTCAAGTCTGTTGTACAAGTAATAAAAAATAATTACAATCTTTGGAAGAAACATAATGGATAAATTTGTGGATCTCAAATTACATTTTCATCAGCTTCATCAGGGAATGTAAGTCTTTACATTTAAAGGGCATGTCTTCAGAATGTGCAAGATTTCAATTTCATCTATTGTTCTAATGCCAATATATTCCCAATATGTTGAATTCCTACATGTGTTTGTCTTATCACACAAATACTTTGTGTAACAGACAAAATAAGGCAATATAAATTGTTCCATGGACAAAACACAAAAGAAATGCTCTGTAATGCCACAGATTACCTCATTTCATAACCGAGAGTGATCTCCCTTAGATTTTCTCATATACTCAGATATGGGGATGAATATTTGAGGTGTAAACTGCAAGACAATGATTATATTTTTATATTACGTACATTAAAGAGCCATCAACAACAAATCAAATTAATAATATATTGAACAATTATTATAAAAGTAAAGTTTAATAAATCGGACTCTGCAACAGCATGAATAAATTCTGGTTAGTGGAAACAGCCTAAAAGTTGATAGAAATCTACTGATAATGCAAAAATCGGTTGACCTAAGTGAAAGCGTACCCAAAAGCTATCATGTTTAAATACATACACACACACACACACACAGACACACAGACATAATTCCAAAAATGGTGTCTTCGGACTCAGGGAGGTCTAAAACGTTAAGCTTCATCAAAACCTCGAAATGGAATTTTTGGAGGATTCCAATACTTTTGCTATACTTCATATATTAGAAAGTCAGGGAGGTCCAAAAAGTCGAGATTCATCAAAACCTCAACATCAAATTTTTGGATGAGTACTATAATTTCTGTATATTTTGTATATGAGTAAGTAAAAATCGTCATTTTCGATATCTTTTTAACATTGCACAGGTTTAGCAACACACTAGTGTCTTGTGCCTGTGCTAGTGTCTAATCTCATCTTCTGAGTTAGATGCTTTATTATTTTAGTAGGACCGCTAGAGGTGAACTTAAAGACAGAGCTTTGATGGTATCACTCATTTGTGGTTGGCTCCAGGTTTTCATGGCTGGAGGTAGAGTTTATAAAGTATATAAACTCAGAAGGATCAACTTGTTGAGGTTGGATTAGTTTTAGGTATCAGCTTTATTCCCATTCAATTTTTTTTATGATCAGGAGAGCTCTCCAAGAGGCATCAGTTGAGGATGTCCCCAACACCTTTTCCAGGAACTCATGTAATTGTACATCTCACTATTATGTGTTGAAAGGAACAAATAAATATTTGACTTTCAGAAAAGGGAAACAACAGGTATTCTTTCATTACTTTACTATATAGTTAGAAATGACCGCTTAGGATGGAATCTACTTTGACATTTAATGTGATTAATGAATGCTAAGAATTGTTTGAGAGGCTAAAGTTAACTCACATTTTTTTGGATTTACAGATGAAATATTTTGTAATGTTACATGTAGTAAATATTTTGAATATAAGCTTGGCTGTGACTGAACAAGTACTCAGGGGAAGGCCTAAGTAAGAAATTACACAAATCAATCACTATGCTTTTCATGTTACACTGCATTCTTTGTAATGTGGAGCATTTTGTCATCTCAGCACTTCCTGACAAATCTTTATATGCTTATCACAGCTTAAGGAAACACATTGATTGTGTTTACCATTAGCATTATACGTGACAAAAATAAAGGTCCTCATCAAAATGGAGTATGTTTTTTTATACAGTAATTGTTGTTCAAGAACAGAATGAATAGTTATATCATCTGCTTGCCCTCTTTCTAAACTTAGTCATTCATCCATCAACTATAAAAAGGGGTCACTATAAGCATGACTTAGATGTCTTTTTATATTAAATTGTCTAAATATGTTTAAAGCAACTCAACAATAGAAGCATTACATGGGCTATTGTATTTAAAATAATATATTAATTCAATGTATCCATTATCAATCCCAACTAATCCAATGGTAAAGTTGCAATGAGGTTTTAATGGCAACAGTGGGCACAAGATACAAACCAACTCCAAATGGGGTGGCAGGCTAACACAAGGCATGTTCACACAGAACTTCAAAGCCAGGTGTTGACTGAGAGTGGACGATTCATATAACCTGCATGTCTTTGGAATACCTAGAAGATAAAAGGAGACACGAGGAGGAGGTTGGGAGTATGTGCTGATTACAGCGCGTTGCCATACCCACCATACGACGAACCACCTAGATTGGGACCCGGTATAAATGATTTGGATAGGAATACAAATAACAAGGTGTTAAGTTTACAGAGGATACCAGGCTAGGTGGATTGACAGATAACACAGAATAGATTGAAGGGATTTGGACAACATACAGGCTTGGGCAGATTTGTGGCAGATGAAATTTAATTTAAGTAAATGTACAGTGTTGCACAGGAGGGTTCTGATTACTTTCTGAATCCGCTGTAAACCCGACCTTTTGGTTAAGAATTGTTGTAAAGTTTTTATTCATCAACATTCCCAATTGTTAAGTTATGACTCTTTGTTTACTGACCAAGTGTTTAAATTGCACATCATGGAGACATATCTGATGACATTTGTCTGTGACTGATCCAATGAGACCCAGAAACTCAATTCCAAAGACAGGTCCAATGTGGAGAACTGACTCTTTAGTCAAAGTTAAGAGGGTCTGATAGGTGCCTCTTAATCAAAGACTTGTGTGCCAAAGCAAAATATGTAATGCCAGTCTAGCTTACAAAAGTTTGGACACTAGCCCAAGCATGCAACCATGTTTAAGGATGTCATGTCAATAGCAATAGGCATTGCTGTCAAAACAAAGCAAAAAATGGCTGCACCAATACATTAGGAAAATGGGAGATTGAGTAATGGTGAGATAAAACAACAAGAAACATGATTAACTATACAAATAACACAGTTATAATTCAAAAGGAATACAGAAAATGATTTAGGACATTAATTAAGTTGTTCCTGACAGTTTCAAAATGTTATGCTATCATATGTGACCAATCAAAGAGCAACTTTTAGGAGTAGGGTACAAAACCAGTCTTTTTGGAGGAACTTGTGAATATTGGGAGAACAAGCAAATTCAGCATAGCAGGCATCCCACCTGGGAATTAAATTGGGGTTAATTCTGGAATGTGGATTGAACATCTCATCTCAATGTTGTTCCTTTTCTCTCTTTTCCATTTTGCCCCTAAACATATTCTATCATAGCCTGGTTAGTTGTATTTGTATTTCAGCATTTTAAAGTTCCCATGATACTTAAAATACTTTTACCTAAAAGCTAAAATCAAATTTGTACAGGACTACCAAAGAGAGTCCTGTTTCACTCAAGTGCCCTGGCTCTGCTTGTCACTACCATCACTCTAAGCTGGACAAAATGAGTTTACTTGGCCATCTGAACGCTAGTTTTGCCACCAAAAAGCAACACCTTGAAAAAATCAATCCTTTAATGTTTGGACGAGTAAAATTTAATCCATTTGAATGCTCATTTTCTAGAAAGAAAACTAGACTGCTATCCTGTTTATACTAAATGCATTGTGGACTGGTGTCATTGTACACATTAGTCTTGGCCAAATGGGACTTCACAACTGTAGCCTCTGTTTAAAAACAGTTTACTCATTTTCAATTCTCATATTTTATTTTAAATGTATGCAAGCAGCTGGAAATAGTGCCATGACTTCATTATCACTCTCACACATTGCTGTTATGGATTTTCAGGAAACACTGCATTCAGAAACTCTAGCATACTTACCGTAGTCAGTGTTCAATGAAAATAATATTTACCCTCTCTGAGTAAGACTTGATTTGACAATACTGGCATTCATGGAGGGGTCACATTTCAAAGAGTTGTGAACTGAACCCAAAAGTGTGTAATTCCAAGCTAGCAAAGGAAAAAAAGTGACATCTTACTAGCATGTGATGTAACTAGAAGTTCTGGTATAAAATATGGCCACAGCTCTAATCGAGATTATCCTTCAGTTGAATCTAAAATAAACAGCAATTTTCAGTGCTAATTAGTTTCTATTATAAGTAGGTCAAAATGGTTTGATTCTATTCTTTGCCTTGGACTTTCGAGTTTTGGTTTGGCCTGGTGCTTTGGTTGCTCACTACAGTTTTTGATCTTCTGGTTTTGACTTTACCTGGCATTGACTATGATTTGGGTTCCTGTTATTATCTCCTGGTTCTGACCTCTCACAATAGAACCAGACTCAGTCTGATCAAAGTTTCCTCTTTAGTAATATGGCAGTCCTCACTGCTATGAACATCTGACTGCATGTGGACTTCCTGACTGGAGGAGCTCTAATTCAAAAGGGTATCAGATGAGCCTATACATCACTCCTGAAACATGAAATGTCACTACAGAAGAGAGAGGTTAGGAGCATGCACAGATACAGAGCATTGCCACACCCATCATATGACGAACCACCCCATGATCCCAAATTATGAATCGAGTGCAGTCGTGCAACAGGTGACACCTCAGCACCACACAAGTTTGAATGGAATGGAACAGTGTGAATGTTTTTATAGTGGCAAAAGTGCCAATCCTGCCACTAACCCCCGAGTTATCCCAGCAAGATGGAGGACCTGCTTGCAGGGTTGGATGCAGGTTAATGTCAAACCCAGGATGGAACAGTTTGCAGGATAATGCAGGTTAAGGGCCTTGCTCAAGGGCCCAACAGAGTGGAGCAACTTCTGGCATTTACAAGATTAAAACCAGCAACCTTCCAATTGCCAGTGCAGATTCCTTGCTTTAGAGCCACCACTCTGTACTCAAAACAGGAGGACCACTGAAAAACATGCATTTAATTCATTACTGTACTGAATCATTTAGTTTTTTTCTTCTTAAAATAGATGTTGTAGAATGCATTATTTTTTATCATATATGCATTTGCTTTATAGTGGGAAAGAGAAAAAGTGGTAGTATTAATGACATACGTACAGCAATAAAACTCTTTGTTACCATACAATACCATTTTCTAAACCTGCTTAATCCTGAGCAGAGTTGTGGGGACTGAAACCTATCCTAGCAAAATTGCATGTCGCAAGGCAGGAATGAATCCTGGATAGGGTGCCAGTCCTTTGTACTGGAACACATCATATGTCATGCACTAGCCATCCCCTGCGGCTCCACCCGCGTAGTAGGGAAACAGGGCAAACTTTAAAAATCAATAAATAAACAGGTATCGCAAGGTACACTGCAAAAACTGAGCCCTGCCCAGCTCCCCACTCCTGACGTCACACTTCCCCTCCCCTTGGCCCACAGCCTCTGTCTTGGGTTAATGCGAATATATCACTCCTGCAAGCGAACAATTATTTTTAGCGCAATGAAAGAAGTCGCAAAATCAACTGAAATGTTCAGGTGAATTATAGAAAAAAAAAATCTAAATCCGTTAAGTAGTTCTCTCATTCGCTAGTTAAACGTAGGTATGGTACACACCCCGACTCTGGTGCGTGAGTGAGGAGGGCCCTGACCTCTCCCCTCAGCCCGCTGCGTCTCTCTCGGATTCGCGCAAATAAATCGGTAACGCAATCGAGCTATGATACTTAGCATGATGAGAGATGTCGCAAAATCAACACAAATTATAGAAAAAAACCTGATCTCAGTAGTTCTCTAGTGAAAAGCGGACAGACATACAGACAGACAGACAGACAGATGTTGAATTTTATATATATAGAGATATACACAAACCGCATTACCTTTCTTTCATTTGAACTTGTTACTCATTGCATTTGCAATATTTGCATAGACACATTTTTTTGTGGACAGAAATGGGTCACATATACAGCATGCTGGGTGCCCAGTACAATCTGAGCATTCTCCCCATTTCTGCGTGGCTTTCCTTCCACTTCCCAAAGATCTACAGATCTGGTTAAGTGCCGATTCCAGTGTGGATGTGCAGCCCTGTAATGGACTGAAATCCTGCCCAGGGTTTGCTCTTGCCCTTCATCCAATGCTGCCAAGATTGGCTCCAGCCCACTGCTATCCTGGATCAGTTTAAGAGGGTTTCAGAATAGTTTGTTACCTTTTATTTGTTCTGTTTGTGTATTAATATTTGTTGGTTGTATTTCAGACAGCTTATGCCACTGTAACAGAGGAATACAAATCTGGCCAGAGAACAGGATGGAACAAATTGTCAGAACCAAAGATAAAAATTGAAAGAACCACGGCTCCAAACAAGTTTGACTGGCACAATTAATAATTGTTCTATACTAATCATGTAGTGTTCCTGTTTAATTTTTTATACTATATGAAAAATAACTGCACATATTGTTTTATGGAGACCTTGGAGTTCTCCTTCACAGTAGACTAAACCCTGCTTACCAGTGCTTGTTCAGAGTTACAAATGGATTTAATCACAATCTGTACATACTGTAAATTCTCCTGTACTTGACCCTATCACTTCATTTCAAATGTACAAATACTTCACCATGGCGTCATTACCTCTCGACTGGATTACTGGAATTTCTCTCTTCAATTGTCTTCTCACAAACAGTGCAAACAGCTTCAAACAGTTCAGAGAGGGGCCTCTAGATTCCTGGCAGGTGGCATACATCTCGAACATTCAGCATAACCTCTGAACTGGTGCAAGAGGACTCATCTACAAAACTCGGGAACTGAACTCTCTAGGGCATCTGACTGCATTTTTTAGCTTTGAGATGACTTGGATATGTGTAGTACAGTAGATACAAAAGAAAAATTATAATGGCTGTTTTAATGCCAGCATAGGCTAAATATAAGTAGCATTCAACTATGATAAACACACAAACAAATGAAAGGAAATTCTATAAATAAATAAGATAAAACAGTTCACATTCCATTAGTCAGTTTATGATCTGAGTCTTTGTGAGACCAGGAAAAGAAGTAAATAAGCAATCAACATGGCACCCCTGGTGTGGTGTGCCATATGAGAAGTGCTGCTTCCTGTTGTGATTTTTCTTCTGGGCACAAAGATAGCTAAAAATTCTGAATACAAACAGAAGTCATAATATTTAAACGATAAAGATAGTGAAGAGCCCTTATATTGGGAGTGATAGCTTAGGGGTTATACGTTTCCTGCATCAGATTTAGTGGTTACAGGTTATTTATTTGTCCTGGCTTTTAATCAAAGACTAATGATGTCCTCTGATTGAAAACTATAATGTGGCATGTATTTTCTGCTTTTGTTCAGTATTATAAAACAGCAAAATAGAATAGAACTTGTGTATTGTCTTCTTAGTCATTTCCTTAATTATGGACACCACAGTTATTACTGCTACCTCACAGGTTCATTAGACCAAGCTTTACTCACCATCTTAGTACTTCTCCTATCGATGTACTGTGATGGGCTGACACCTACCAGGGTTGGTTACTACTTTGTGCCCTGTGCTGCCAACATAGACTTTATTCACCAGTCACAATCTTAAAATGAAATAATGATAATGAATTATTGATCTTCCAAGTAGGTTATACTTTATGGAGCTTACCATTTCATTGGAGGATCAGATCCAAAAAGCCAATGAAAGGAAGAGAGCAAGATATAAAGTGGAGAAGTACTGGGAAAATGGGTGGCGGGTAAGTTGCAAACCAAATGAAGTAGCCTGCGGATGGTTTTCTGACCAGACCTTCTGCAAAACGCTTTCCATTCTTTGCATCTATGGCTCTGACAAGATAAAGTCAGCACATTGAGGTAGAGTCTAGGTGACTGTGGACTAGAAAAGGACAGCCGTGGTCATAAGTCAGGGCATAATAAACCCCGGCTGTATCACCTGGGCAAAGGAAGTCTGATGTTGAAAGACCTGAAACTCCAGATGGTCACAGGAACATCACTGAAGATGTGTTGAGGTTTGCATCACCAAGATGTATCAAGGAAAATATTAATGTTATCTGCATATTTTCCCAGTTTTCTCAGAGTACTCTTGTTGTTCCACATCCTAAAAAGGTGTGCTAGGCTAATTAGTGTGTGCACGCAATGGACTGGTCTTTCATCCATGCCCAGCTCCTAAAATGGGACCAATGCTTTGAAGAATGATTGTAGCTGTATAGGATGGGAACTTTCAGAAAATAAATGAATTTATATTTACTTACTTGATACCTTTATCTAAAGCAACATACAACATTTATGATACATTTTGGTAAAGTTTCTTTTAATTTTCCAATTGGAGCACAGGCAGGTCAAGTGACTTGCGTAGGTGACACAGTGTCAGTAACAGATTTTGAACCCACAACCTCAGGGTTTGAAGTCCAAAGCCTTAACTACTATGCCACACTGCCTATGGCTGGACATTCTTTACAAAGAACACAATTTTCAACATACTAACAGAAGTGATAGATGTCATTGTGGTGCAATGTTTTCATAAATGGTTTGTTTTGTTAAGATTTGCACAGTCTGATGCTTTTAGTTTCCATTCTGGGTGGCATGATGGTTAGCACAGTTAGCTGATGCCTGGTCACTGTCTGTGTGGGGTTTGCGTGTTTACCCCAGGAGCTTTTCACCAGATACGTCAGTGCTTGCTCTCCTACAACATACAGAGTTGTGTTTTAGGCAAGTTACTAACTCAGTTTATCAGTGAGCATGGGTGTGTGAGAGAGTGTGCTCTAGTAACCAGGAGTATTTTCATGGCTTAGTTCATGCACAAAATGCCGCTGGGAGAGGCTTTAACTACATGATACCCTGTATTAGAAGAAGTGGGTTAAAAACAAATAACTGATAAGAGTGGAAGTAAAAATGAAAGGGTCCTGATGAGCATCTAATAATATAATAATGTGGACACCTGTCTAATTAGAAGTAAACAGATAACCGAATGCAGGATGGAAATTCAAGAAAGCAAGAAATAGTTTTTTTTATGAAGAATGTTATTAGATGATGCGTTTTTACAAGACCATAAACTTGAAGGACTAGGAAACTGAAAGGGGCAGTCAAATTGTGCAAGGGTTCAGTCAAAGGTGAGAAAAAGCTTCACACAAAGATTATGGATGGATGGAAATCTGCATATGCTGTTGTTCTGAAGTCAGAGATCTTGACGCTCTAATCTGAGGAGCTGGGCAGGTACAAAACAGTTCAGTTCCCAAATGAGCTTGGTCTGTGATATTAAATAAACTGCTTTTTAATTAAATACATGTTAGTGAATGCTTCTAACTTCTATGTGTTGCATTCCTTTAGAATGGTGTTCAAAAACACCCAACGGTATTCTATAAAATTACAATTTTATTGCTATATTTAATTAGCAGTTCCTGAAATCTGTATGGGTAAATCTAAGTTGTTCATGCCAATACAATAATAATCTACCTGCTTTTTAATATGAATAATGGTAGTATTAATTGATTGATGAACTAATTTATTGATTTAGTGAACTTATTTATTTCATTATAATGCCTCAATTTTCCAATGTTTCCAAGTGAAGACAAAACAGTGGATTGCAGACTCTCACTTGTCAAACTGGCACACAATTCCTCTGTCACTCTTTAAAGACCACTTTAGATTCACCTGTCAACCTGATATGCAGAGTGTTTAGAACTAAAAGAAAACTAGAGCAAGGAAACCTGGCCAGAAACTGGGAGAATGTGCTGACTCTGTATATGGTGGATTCAGAAACATACCTTCATACCCCTTCTCTTTCTGCGCACTTTATTGTGTTGTAGATTTAATTTCAAATGGATAAATCTTTCATTTTTGCCCATTGATCTACACTCAATGACAAAGTGAAAACATGCTTTCAGAAAGGTTTGCAAATTAATTGAACATCAAAAACATTCAGACCCTTAATCCAGTACTTTATAAAAGCCCCTTCGGCAGCAATTACAGCTTCTATTCTTCTTGGGTAACTCTCTGCAAGCTTTGCACACCACAATTTTGGGTAGTTTATCCCTTTTGTCTTGGCAGGTCCTCTCATGCTCCAATATATTGGATAAGAAGCATCTGTAAACTGCCATCTTCAGGCCTCACAACAGATCTTCTATGTGGTTGAAGTCTGGGCTTTGGCTAGACAGTCAGAAACTTGTCCTAAAGTCACTCCAGAATTGCCTAGGCTGTATGTGTCAGGTCATTGTCAGGCTGAGAGGTGAACTACTGATGCAATGAGAGGTCACATGCACTCTGAATGACGTTTTCTTCAAGAACCTTTCTATATTTGGCTGCGTTCATTCTTACTGTCCCTGCCACTGATAAGCACCCCCATAACTTCATTCTACCACCTTACCATATAAATGAAATTAGACAGGTGATGAGCAGTACCTAGACTTCCCCAGACATAGTGCTTGGAGTTTCGCACACAAAATATTTTCCCTTGTGCTCTCAAAGTCCAAGCAGGCTGTCATATGCCTTTAACTCAAGAGTGGCTTCTGTCTAGCTACTCTACTATGAACGCCTGATTGATAGTGTACTGCCGAGATGATTGTCCATTCCGACAGGTTCTCCTATCTCACCACAGGACTTCTAAAGCTCAGTTAGAGTGGCCACTGGGTTCCCAGTTACCTCTTGGCCAAGGTCCTTCCTGCCTAGTTACTCAGTTTGATTGGTCAGACAACTCTAGGAAGAGTCCTGGTGGTTCCAGAACTTCTTCCATTTCACAATTACTGGAGGAGGTCTACAGAAAGTTCCTTATACTTCATGGCTTGGTTTTTGTCCTGACATGCAGTGTGAATTGTGGGACCATGTATGTGCCTTCATAATGATGTCTAATCAATTCAGTTTGCCACAGATGGGTTCCAATCAGGTCTAGAAACATCTCAAGGAAAGCAAGCAGCATGCATGTGAGCACAATTTGGAGTGCCACAGCAAAGGATCCGAATGATTGCATGAATGGGAGTTTGATAGATTTGCAAACCTTTCTGAAAACCAGTATGCACTTTGTCATTATGGGTTGTTGAGTGTAGATTGATGGGCAAAAAATGGCAAATGTATCCATTTAAAATGAAAACTACAACAAAATAATGTGTGCAGAAAGTGAAGGGGTCTGAACACTTTTGGAATCCACTGTACATTATGGGATGTAACCATTAGCTTGAGCAGGTGTGATAGTGTAATTTATAGCTGGTATAAAATTGACACAGTTTGCTGTCCAGCGGCTTGTCATTAAACAGATCCAAATGATTCATCTCTATTTAGAACAAAGTGTTCTTTTGAACGAAGGTGTCTCAATTATTTCTGCTTTTTTTTTTTTTTTTAGGGTTTTCATTTTAACCTTCATTCTCCACCGAAACAAAGGTGATCTCGGCATGCATTTTAGCGGCACTCTTTCAAAGAAAACAACCTTCTTTCAAAGGCAAAGCTCCGTGACCTGTTTACATTCCAGAGGGAGTGACATAAAACAAAAGGATTCAGGCGCTCTCAGCGTCTCTGCTGTCAGCCGGCCCTTCAGTCGAGATGTGCAGAATGTGTAGTCCTCCCAGATCTAAGGTACACATACTTGTTTAATATCGCTCTCAGCCTCTTGTTTAGCCCAATGGTGACTTGTCGATGAAAGTGTGATGGAACAAAGGCCTCACATCTGGCTGTCATTCTTCACAAAAGCTTTACTTTAGCTTCTTTTTTTTTGTTTTCACATTGAGTGTAAAGTTTGAGAAAGAGCAGCGATGAAACATGAGACAAAGAAGTCTTTTGAAGATGTTTTTTTTTGTTTTTTAATGCTATTGTAGTTTTTAGCTAAAAGCTTAGTCAAATCCTTAAAGGTAGTTCTTTTCACTCTAATCATGGTCTCCCCATGCCCTCATTGTGGCTTACAGTATTTGTGATCCCCTTTTGTCTGTCTTTTGGAGACTGCATTACACATTACCAAATAAATAATGATATGTAGATTTCTACAGGGTGGAGTGAAGTGAAATATAAGTGAAATAAACACAGTGATCTGAGGTTAATGGTCCTGTACTATGAGGGTCATGGAATTTGCTGTTGTAAGTATTGTATTCTGGTTGGCATTTCTACCACTCTGCTCCATAGTTTGCTGGGAGAGGATGACTGGAGATTGCTGCTTATTCTGACATCATTGAACACTCCACTCACACATACACCCACAATGCAACAGTTCTGAATTTCTAATTCAAACCCAGTAGACTGGATGCATGAGTTAACAGCGCTAAACACTGTCACCATGCTGCTCAGACATTAAATAACCTGAATCGTTATCTGAAACATTATGTGAAGAGAACTGCCTTCTAATTGATACTAACTTGGTGAGCTCTGGGCCACATGATCCTGATTTGACAGTGCCCTTCGTAGTGTTTGCAACAAAGACACATTTTTCTTGATTTGCTCCTCTTCTCCACAGTTTAAAATTTCAAATCAAGTATTCCAATGTGATTATAAAGTGCACATTACAGTCTTTCATTTAAGGGTATTTGCATACATTTCGGTCGTAACATTTTTATACATGTCCCCCCAATTTGAGGGCACCACAATTTTGGGACATAGTTTGGGCAGGTCTATTAAAGCTGTCATATTTAGTACTTTCCTTTGCATTCACAGACTGCTTGAAGTCTGTGATTTACAGACATCACCAGGTGCTGAGGATCTTCTCTAGTGATGCTCTGCCAACCCTCTAATGCAATCATCTTCAGCTCCTACTTGTTTTGAGGGCTTGACCCCCTTACAGTTTCTCTTCAGCATATGGAAGGCATGGTCACATGGATTTAAATCAGGTGAATGGCTTTGCCATTCAAGAATTTCCTATTTTTTAGCTTTGAAAAACTCCTGTTTTTGCTTTAGCAGTATGTTTGGGATCATTATCTTGATGTAGGATGAAGCATCGTCCAATGAGTTTGGAAACATTTTCTGGAACTTAAACAGATGAGATGTTTCTATACACCTCATAATTCATTGTGCCAGTACCTGTGGCAGCCATGCATGCCCAAGCCGTAACACCCCCACCACCAATTTTAACAGTTGAGGTTTTATGCTTTGTATTTTGGGCAGTTTCTTTTTGTCTCCACACTTTGCTCTTGCCATCAATCTGATACAGGTTTGTTTTTGTCTCATCTGTCCAAAAGACCTTTTCCTGAATTCTGGCCATCCTGTTTTTGTGGCTCAATAGTGGTTTGCATCTTAGATTGTGGCTTCTGTATTTCTGTTCATGAAGTCTTCTGCGGAAAGTCATCTCAGACACATCCACATCTGCCTCCTGATGACTGTTTCTGATCTGTCAAACAGGTGTCTGGGACTTTTTCTTTACCATAGAATTTATTCTCATCAGTTATCAGCAATGGAGGTCTTCCTTGGCCTACCAGTCCCTTTGAGAATACTACGCTCACCAATGCGTTCTTCCTTCTTAATGATATTCCAGACAGTTTGATTAAGGTAATCCTAAGGTTTTATTCCTGTTTCTCATAATTTTTATTTGTTGTTGTTTCATAATGGCTTATTTGACTTTCATTGGCACAGATCTTGTTCCCTTATTGAACAATGCGAACTATAGACTCCACATGGTAGAAACAAGCCGAGGTATCTTATGGCAGCACTAATGAAGCAATGAAACACACCTGAGGAGTCACAAACACCTGTGATGCCAACTGTCCCGCACATTATGGTTACCTTAAATGAGTGACCATGTGTAAAAAGTGATACCATTTCTACATGAGGTGACCGAAATGTCGCAAATACCCTTAAATTAAAGTCTGCAATGGGCACTTTATAATCACATTGGAATATTGTAATAGTGGTTTACATCTTGCAGTGTGGATTCTGTATTTTTGACCATGAAGTCTTCTGTGGATAGTCATCTTCTGACACATACACATCTGCATCCTGAAGACTGTTTGTGATCTTTCAGACAGGCATTTGGGGCTTTTTCTTTACCAAAGAATTTATTCTTATTAGTTATCAGCAATGAAGGTCTTCCTTGGCCTACCAGTCCCTTTGCGATTACTAAGCTCACTAGTGCATACTTTCTTCTTAATGATATTCCAGACAGTTCATTTAGGTTTTACCGATGTCTTGAATGGTGTTATTCTTGTTTTCAAGCCTCATAATGGCTTCTTTGACTTTTGTTGGCATAGACTTTGTCCTTATATTGGACAATTGAAACAACAAACTCCAAAAGTAGTCTGTAGGTACAATTAAGCCGAGGTATCTTACACCTGAACTAATGAAGCAATGAAACACACTTGAGGAATCACAAACACCTGTGATGCCAATTGTCCCAAACATCATTGTGACCTGAAATGGGGAGACCATGTAGAAAAAGTGCTGTCATTTCTACATGGGGTGAGCAAAATGTATGCAAATACCCCTAAATGAAAGTCTGTAATCATTTCTGAATTGTCTGATTTGAAATTTTAAACTGTGGAACAAAGAAGAACATCATAGAAAAATGTGTCTTTGTGCCAAACATTATGGAGTGCACTGTAGATTAAGCAGACTTGATAATGGAGAAGATGGTAAGTTAGGTGGGCTGCCTTTCACCTATGGCTAAAAGAATAAACTGAGCTGAAATTAAATGAATTTCAAAATATTGCAGCAGATTTTAATTTGGTCCTAATGACTTTGAACTTAATTTGAAGTGTATGAAAATGGACTGAGGAATTGTTTTTGTAGCTCCTTGACAACTGGCAGCTAATTATGTAAACCAAAACATACCAACAACAAAGAGGTGCGGTGACAATATGCGTCTTTGTAAATTTCTTACAGAATTAGACATGCTTTCTGGGTAATTAATAATACAGGAGAATAAAAGATGGATCATCTAAATAAAAAAATAATAAGTTGACAGCAGTGTTGAATATACTGTACATGAAGAAACTGTATGATTTGGAATAAACTTCAGCAGCCGAGGAAAGCAGTTTTAGATCCTTGCTACTATCTATATTACTAAACGAAGGTTGTATATATGCACGGATGCCAGAGGCCAGAAGCAAGCCGTCACTATCAGGGAATTAGGTGGCGCCAAAAGTGCACGCACACAGCGCCTCAGCGCCACAGAGTCAAACCCTTGGCTTCCCAGAGTCAGTAGGTGGTGCCCAAACAACACAACACAATCTATATTATGTCCAAGAATATTGACGTTGACCGGATAAATAATCAAGTGATTGGATTGCTTCCTGGAGAACCCCGAATGTTTCTAAGTACTGACAGTGTTGATTCTGAACACGAAACTGAGCATCTTAATTTCCCATTAGAATATTTAAACACTATTAACCTGGCCGGATTACCACCACACAATCTTAACTTAAAAGGAGGGACAATAGTCATGCTATTAAGAAACCTTAATACTAAACAAGGTTTATGCAACAGTACACGGTTGGTCGTGAACAGCATGAGAGAAAATGTTATTTAGGCGCAAGTGCTTATGGGATCCCATACTGACAATACTGTTTTGGTTCCCAGTATTGACCTTACAAGTTCTGACCTGGAATTACCTTTTAAACTTAAATGACGCCATTTTCCCATTAAGGCTGCATTTGCCATGATGATCAACAAATCCAAAGGACAAATTATGGACAAAGTAGGGATTTACCTATCTGAGCCTGTATTTGGACATGGACAACTTTATGTTGCCTTTTCAAGAGTTCGGCGTTCATGTGACGTTAAAGTGAAGGTTTTAAGTACTCCATACCAGGAAGAGCTAATTCAAGGACAGGAAACCATATTTACCAAAAATGTTGTTTATAAAGAAATTTTTGATTAACTATTTTGAATTTATTATTTTATGAATTTTTGGTTTTCCAATTTACTTCATTTAAACCTTTGCACTCCGATATTTTTTTTACTTATGAGTGCACCAACTCAAAGACATTTTGGACTTACTGTAAATGATATAACAATTAAATTTCAATTTTAGTTTTAATAAATTGGTTAATTTTACTACAAAGATCGGAGGGAACAGAAAGTGATTGCCATTGTTGGATTTGTGATTCTCTAGAGAATTGGGGGTTTACTTGTACTTTATAACATGAACAAATAAAATCCTCCCCTCTAAAGCCAACCCAGATTGCTCTAATGGGGCTGTGGATTTCAGAGCCCACCTCAGCAGCACTGGGTACAAGGCAGCATTCAACTCTGGACAAAGCTCAAGTGACAAGTCCATCCAAGTGTCTATTTTGTAACTTGTTCTGCCAGGTGAAGGTCACAGGAAGCTGACACCTCTCTCAAATGCATTAAAGAAAAAAAAAATCTTGTGCAGGGCACTGGTGACACGGACTAATATTAAACTTACTGTGTTGATGATAGTTTCAAAATGTACTTTCCACTCACAAATTGACCTAAAACACATACAATCCAAGCAGTGCATGCCTTCATTGTTTAATGCCAAAAGGTTTGTGAAAGTCATTGTGCAAAACAAAGACTTCTGAAGTTGCTCTGTTTTGTCTTTGGGGAATAAACTGCTAATTAGAAAATCATGGCCGACTGGAGAGCATGGCCAGCAATTAGCTCCCTCTAGTGGTAACTTTAAAGCTCCATGACACACTCTTCATTGTAGAGAGAACCCTGCTGACCTGCTTCTGCTCTCAGCACACCGTATCTTGGTTAAAGCTGGATAGAGGGTACAAGTACACTTACTGGATACTTATTTCTTAAATTAATATCAACGCATATATTGTTGCTTTACTTTTATGTTAGCCAGTTTCTACTTTGTTTATTGTGTGTTTAAATAAATCTGCATCTTTATTTATTTTTTTATTTATTTATTTTTTTAATTTTTATTAATTTTATTGCACTCCATACAAAGCAATCAAGTTTTTACAAAAAGAAAAATAGAGTTAAGAACAGATCGATCCCCACCCTTGAGAGAGAGAGCAAGCTAAACGGCATAAAAATTTTACAGCTTTTAAACATACCTAAATTAATAAATTCTCTATGCTTCATGAACTTATTAAATCTGCATCTTTATGTGTACTAATTCTGCATTTAGTCATTTGTAAAATTTATACTTGCATTTTACCTGAGAACTTGTTACAGTGTTCTGTGCTTGCAGCCAGTGTAAAGTGCTATACAGAAATAAGCTGAACTGAGTGGGCCTGACTCCATTGAGCTCTGATGCTGTTCATTATTTGAACATTGATTATTTTAAACTGCAGCCACTATCATGTTCCCTTCAGTTTAGTTTCAGATCATGCGGCACCAGCCAGATGTGCACAACAGCAGCTCTCACCATCTCATTTTATCAATGTTAACTAGTTCCCTATTAATAAATTTAGGTATAATGAATGGCACCTTATATGATACTGAATTGACCCTTACATAGAATGGTCTGTTGAATGTATGCCACAACCACATAGCAAATACGCTGTCTTTTATAAAATGCCTTTCACCAGACAAAAACATTTGGCATGTACAACATTAATGATTATCTAGTTCTACATCTGAAGCTCTCATGTTTTATTTGATTTGCTCAAAGAGATTGGACTATTTGTCACCAAATTGCTAAAGATTAACCACCTACTCAACCAGCTTGAAGCTGAAGAAAAACTGATAAAATCTGTTAGTTACACTCAGGTATAAACTGGATACTCCTGACTATTGTAATAATAAAAAATAAAAAAAACAGTTGTTAAAGAATGAATGTCTGTTCGGGAGGTAAATTTTGCCTGTTCAAGTGTTATTATTACATGTTCAGATCTCTGCAATAATAAGCCTTGGAACGTTGTTAAGTTGGCCTGTTCATTTATGTGAGATGGATTGGCGCCCTGTCCAGCTGTTGTTCCTGCCTTGCACTCGATGATTACTGGGATAGATTCCAGCTGCCCTGCAACCCTGCTATGGATACAATAAGTGGTTTAAGAAATTGGAGGGACGGATGGATGTCACCTGCAAGTAAAATACGACAAGGGAGGCTCAGTGACCCTGAGAAGCTTGTGTTGAGGTGAACCTACCAAGCGCTTGATGCCTCATACTTTTTAAGCTGGCTTCACTACTTTTCTTTGTTCTAAAAGCTTACATTCTAACAGGCCCATGCTGTTAAGAGTCAGCTATAAAGAAATCACACAATTAGATTTTATGTTTTAGCAATTGTCTGTCCCATGAAAAAGAGTAATAGAAGTGAAATTAAAGAAATTCATCAGTTGTATATTTCATAATATATATACCATTCTATTTTTAAAATGATGGAAGCTGCAGGGAATCTTACCTTTGGCTTCCAAGTGGTTACATGGCATACATTTCAGAATATGAAATCTGGCTAATATGTTTATTGGCCCCTTTTTATTTTATAGGTGTACATTTCTGCTGTGAAATATAGTCTATATATATAAAATCCAATGTCTGTCTGTCTGTCTGTTTCACGAGAAAACTACTTAATTTATTTAGATTGGGTTTTTTCTATAATTTGCTTGAACGTTCCGTTAGATTTTTCGACCTCTCTCATCACGCTAAGTATCATAGTTCGCTTGCGGTACCGATTTATTTGCGCGAATCCGAAAGAGATGCAGCGGGCCGAGGGCAGGGGGTTGGTTCCCTCCTAACTCACAAGCCTGTCTCGGGGTGCAACCTTAACTCTGCTTAGTTAGTGAACGAACGAACTACTTAACGGATTTAGATCTGGCTTTTTTTTCTATAATTTGCTTGAACAATCCAGTTGATTTTGTTCTTTCATTACGCTAAGAATCATAGTTCGCTTGCAGGAGCGATATATTCGCACTAATCCAAGACAGAGACTGCAGGCCGAGGGGTGGGGGAAACGTGACGTCAGGACTAGGGAGCTGGGCAGGGCCTTCCTCCCTGTCCCGTTTCACTACTATGCGGGTGAAGTCACAGGAAACAGCAAGTAGTCTATAAAGAACAAACAACCCACTTCCACCCTCCATAGCCTCCCATGATCTCGACTGCTATGGAATGAGCACCAGGCTCCTTCTATGTTTGCACACTTTTGAATGTATAAACAATACTGATCATACTGTTTTATAAATAATCACTTATCCAACAACACACCAACCTCTTTAGAAACAACAGAAGGTCAAAACTGGCAAGCTGTGCAAGGCGTTAGTCTTGGCATCTCATCATAACATCAACAACTGCTTTCCACAATTCCAAGGGTAGATCAACAGTTGACCCAAATGTATCTTGTCCATCCATTCACTTTCTGAACCCTCTTAGCCCATTACAGAGAGCCACACAGACCATTCCATGCAGTTTAATAAGCCTGAATAAAATGCTCTGACATTCATTTATGCTGCACTCATTCAGTTTACACTCACGGCTCAACCAAGGCAGCACATCTTTAAGATGCAGTGCAGAGAAACACACATACACACAGGGAGAATGTTCAAACTCTGCACAGTCCTTCAGTCAATCATTCATAGCATTTAATTTTAGAAATACATATTCCAACAAGATGTGGTGTAATAGTTTAAATCCATCCTTGTTTGATATGGCGCTGGACAGTGACAATGTGCTACAATGTTTCTAGGGCATGAAAGTACAGTAAGAATTTCACTGATTTGATTTGATATACTTTGTTAATCCCCAAGGGGAAATTGTCTTTTTGCATGTCCATTGGGAGTCATAATGCAGGGTCAGCCATTGTGTTACACCCTTGGAGAAATTTTCATGTTGAGGGACTTGCTCAAGGGACCTTCTGGAAGTAATAGATTGGAACAGGCAACTTTCTAGATACCAGCCCAGATCCATAGCCTCAGAGCCACCACTCCACTCATTGTACTCTGTAAACATGGCAGTACCATGACTACTGCTATTACTATAATTTCTAATATTACTATATTTCTTGGAGCAGGATCCAAACCCTGTCACTGTGATGCAGCAGTGCAAACACTTTGGTACTCATGTACTCCAGATCATCTAACTCAAAGCATGCCTGGGAATGACACTGCAATATTATATCACCCACCTCCAAAAACCGATTTAGTATTTGATAATAACAAAATTCTCAAACAGCATAGGGCATGAGGCAGGAGCCACCACTTAATGGGATGTCACTCGGTTTCAGTTTGTTTTCTTATTTTGTGCCATGGAGAGGTGCACAGTACTTTCTAAGAAAACATTTATATTTTTTTTCGTTAGTCTTCCAGTGTTTCTGTCAGCTTAATATTTAAATAAAACAGTCTGTTTACCTGAAATATCAGCATTTTCCTTCAGATCAACAAAACAGGCCCAAATACAACATATGAGACCGCCAATCCTCTATGATTATTGTTGTGCAACCCTGTGATCAAAATGGCAGTATAATGACAACCCTTTATTGGAAACATACTCCGAAAGCAACATCTCCCAACCATCCAAGATCAGTTTGGTGACGAGCAATGCCTTTTCCAGCATGATAGAGCACCGCGACATAAGGCAAAAGTGATAACTAAGTGGCTCGGGGGGACAAAACATTGAAAGTTTGGGTCCATGGCCAGGAAACTCCCCAGACCATAATCCCATTGAGAACTTGTGGTCAGTCATTGTGAGGCAGATGGGCAAACACAAACCCACCAATTCTGACAAACTCCAAGCATTGATTATGCAAGAATGGGCTGCCATCAGTCAGGATTTGGCCCAGAAGTTGATTGACTTGACAGCATGCCAGGGGGAATTGCAGAGGTCTTGAAAAAGAAGGGCCAACACTGCAAATATTCACTCTTTGCAAAAATTTAATTTAATTGTCAATAAAAGCCTTTGAAACATGAAATGCTTGTAATTATACTTCAGTATATCATAGAAACATCTGACAAAAAGATCTAAAAACACTGAAGCAGCAAACTTTGTGAAAACCAATACTTGTGTCATTCTCAAAACCTTTGGCCATGGCTGTATAGTTCCTCTTTTCTAACCTGTCATTAACGTGGACCCCCAAGTACTTGTACGAGTGGACCACCTCTATATCCACTCCTTGAAAACTGACCGGACATAGAGACTGTTTGGTGCGGTGAAAGTCAATAACCAGTTCTTTAGTTTTGCTAACATTAAGGTGGAGACAATTCTCTTTGCACCAAGAAATACACTTCTCCACCTGACTCCTTTACTCTGTCCTATCCCCTTTATTGACACAACCCATAAGTACAGAATCATCTGAGAATTTCTGTAAATGACATGACCTGCTATTATATTTGTCTGAGGGGTACAGAGTGAAAAGATATGGAGACAGGACTGATCCTTATGGTGCTCTAGTGTTTCTCACATCCATATCAGAAACACGGCCCTTGAGTCTCACAAACTGCTAACAAACTAAGGGTATGGTTGTAAAAGTGAAAGTTAAGATGTAGTCTTATTTCTGACTTCCTGAGACTTTAAGTCTGTTACTTCACCTGCCTGGGTTTCAATGATAAAGATAGGAAAGATGGCCAACTTAAAAGTTGCTGTATAAAATAATAAGTCATGCATTTATAATTTTCTAAAGAACCTTTATCCAAATTATGATTGATCTTATTTAGTGAAATAAAAGGTAAAAAAAAAAAAAATCAAATGTTTTGCCAAATCTGATATCCCATGTCATATTGTTTACTTAAATTCTTACACCATAGCAGTTGCTTGTCAGATTTGTTCATAGAAGAGTTTAGACCCACTTGTAATAAACAGAGCTTTTCAAGTTTGCACCACTAGGTGGCAATGCTACATCACAGCAGCCTGTGCCTCGCACATTAATTTCATGAACAAACTTTCCATTAGCAGGTATGTTCCGAGATGACATTTTTAACTGTTGTTAAAATTCAAAGTAACAAAAACAGCAGAAGTCCGAAGGGAAACACCCTCATTTTTCAATAAACATGCAGATTTTTACCCTTTTTATTAACATTCTCAGACTGGCATAATAAAATTAAGGGCCTATCGAGGCACGAAATAAACGCGGGCAGGAGAAAACCAATATAGCTGGGCAAATACCTTACAAAGACTTCAAGAAGACTTGCAAATTCCATATACTTAATATCAAAGAGTGGGATTTAAAGCCAGAATGTAGGATCGATGAGGCAGGAACATTACTCACTGTAATTTTGTGCTGCCTTATTCATCTTTTTGTAATGGTATGAATTTACAGTACAGGTTTGGCCTTTAATTTACTCCAACATTTTTTAAAATAAATAAAAATAAATCATTCTATCTGTTTTCTTCAATCCATCCATCCATCCATTATCCAACTTGCTATATCCCAACTACAGGGTCACGGGTGTCTGCTGGAGCCAATCCCAGCCAACACAGGGTGCAAGGCAGGAAACAAACCCCGGACAGGGTGCCAGTCCTCCACAGGTTTTCGACTACATTGTTTAAAATAAATAAAAATAAACCAGTCTATCTATTTTTTATGTTGCTTACCCATTTCAGAAGCACAGGGTCTATGCTAGTAACGTTTGTTGTAAGATAGGAGCATGACCACACTCACTGTTTCTCAGCAGTGTCACTATTTCTGTGCAATTGTGACAAATTAAACTAACACCTTTGGGACATGGGAGGAGTATTGGAGAAACATAATGTGACATTCTCAATCCTGACCAATCCGATTCAGGGCTTTGTGGAGTCAGAGACAACTCCAGCAGCAGTGGCAAGAACCGTTTTATAATGGAGCGCCAGCCAGTCTCATATTCATGCATGTCAGCTCAACTTAAGACACATGTCTTTGGGACGCAGGAGGACACCAGAATAATATAACATTCTTAAACATAATTAATCTAATTTAGGGTTGTGGGGGGATGGAGACAATCCCAGATGTATTGCTTACAAAGATGAACCAATCCATAACTACTATGTTCCCCTTATATAAACCAACTCTCACACTAACACAGAGGTGTGTGAACCTAAATTGCACATCTTCAACATGTGGAAAGAAAACCAAATTACTCAGAGAAAAAACTCACACACTCATGAGCACATTAAAACTCCAAATAGATAGTGGCAGGGCTTAGATTTCAGGGCAGTTTCGTAGGACTGTAAAGCAGAAGCAGCTAATTAACTACTGACCATAAAATTGACATCAATTATTTTAATTTTAGGCAATGTTGTGAACAGCTAACACTTTCCTATTGTACCGCAGCAAGCCATTGTGGCGTTTGCAGATTCATGCTCTTAAATGTGTATAAGATGAGCATTCATTTTCTGATGCCGATTTTTTTCTTTTCAGGGCTACAAGCACTACAGATATGTCAGTCCAGAGTGCATTCATTGACACTTTTTAAGCTAATTTAGAGTTCCTAGCCTAGTATGTCTTTGGAAAGAAAATTGTAAGCTGGAGTATCCTGAGAAAACAAAGACTTCACACCAATGTTCTCTAGTTCCTGGGGCAGTGAGGTAGCAAAATTTACTCCTGCACCACTACGAGACTCTGCCTGAAAAAGAAAGTCTATCAATGACTCTTAAAAAGACTGTAGGACTGAGCTTGTGAATTGGTACCTGATGATCAGGCATGTTACGATAGCTTGAGCTTGACTACTACTCCACATATGGTCTTAATTTCCCCTACCTGGCATAAAGCCAGTCTGAGATGGCACCCTGGTGATCCTCCAAAAGTTGTTCTGCATTACTAACGGGAAATAGTTTTAATCTTGTTGCTTTATAGAAGCAGTGAAGCACATAAAGCAGGAATCATGTGCAAGGTCAACAGACATGCATATTATGAACAAAGCTTTCGCTTTACAGTGAGGAATGTCTACTACAAGAAAACACAACCAAGAAATAAGGCTTTAAAAAATTTAATAACATATGCTTCCTTTCATCCATCCATCCATTCTCAATAGACCCACATACGGACATCAAAATAGGGTATCAATGGGTTTGCCACATACAGAGTCACTAATCAACTTTACCCTCACATCTGAAAATGTGATCTAATCCATAGAAATCTATTGTAATGAAGACACGGGGACAATAAGGTCCACAAAGGGAAGAAACAGGCCAGGATTCAAATAAAGGCTTCGATAAATGTGTGGCAGCAGTACCAACTAGTCACTGCCTTTTAATGCAGTGCTTCTCAACTTTTTTGGACTCTAGGCCCAGATTTATCTATTTTTCATCGCTGATGACCCTAGGTGACATTTTCCCCTATAATATGAAAAAAATACTACAAATTGATGAAGTACAATGCTGTCTGTGTTTATTAGCTTCTTCATACCCTTTAAGAGGTGGAACACATTTGAAGAGCGAGGTGACATTCACACGATTATTAATGTATTACCAACTCACTCATTATAATATCAAATTTGGGGGGGGGGGTCCCCCATGGTTTAACAAATAAGATTACAAATGTGCTTAATATCAACGTCCTCTGCATCGGGGGCTGACTTTCCTCTTGGTGTTTTTGTGCACACATATACAGTGAGGTGCTCAGCAGATGAAATGGCTTTTTTTGTTTAAGTTTTTGACTTTTTTCTTACTTAAGCTGGAGACCCGTTAACAGAGACTCGTGAACAACATCTGAGGTTATTTGACCTTTAGGTTCAGAAACACTATTTTAAATGAATACTCCTCTCAAAACTTATATTTTTTATGTTACCTACCTCATGTGATTCTTAGTGATGGCCAAGAAAAAAAATGCATTCATGTTTTCATGGAGAACAGCAACTACAAACTTTATGATAAAATGGGAGTCTACAAAAACCAATGCTGGACCACAGCAAACAATATAGAAATTTTTTGAAAAAAATCTCAGGTTACTTGTGTTGCATAATCCACATGCTAAGTCACCAAGTCATATACCCACAACAGACAAAACATAGGCAGTTTTTTGCTAAAATTCTGTTACATAAATACTTCCAGTAAACAAAAACAGTGCATTTAGAGGAAAGTAATTCACACAGGACCTGGCTTTTAAATTGAGGACCTGTCATGTCTCCTCATTCTTTGGTCCAGAGTCCTGACAAAGATCTCCGCTAGAGAAATTTTTGCTGCATTAATAGAAATGATCAAATGAGAGGCAACAGACATGGCCGCCCAATGGGAGAACAGCCCTAAGTAGTTTGCCTGTTTACTCATGTATCATCTGTTTCTGTAGTGTTTCCCTAAACTTGCTCAGAACATCATTGATGAGACCCTACTTTTATCTGCAGACAAATAAAGGAGTACTTTATGGCTAACAACAAACTCACCTCTCACCCTCCAGCATGTCAAAGCTTCTTTCTATTATTCTTATGTGAATGAAGAATTCCCATCAGCTGTCCATTGCTAAGGAATCAAATGCTTAACCTAACTTAGCACTCCTAATTACCCTAACCTAAATATCTTTGGATGTTAGATGGAAACTCGATATTCTGGGCAATAGTCATATGAATATGCAGACTCTATATAGACACCGTCAAGGCTTAGATTTGAATATTTATGACGCTATGAGGCAATAGTTCCAACCACTGGCAATCTCTTATAAATCAGCCAAAAGTGTTAATTTAAGGCACAATTTATTTGTAAAATATGGAGGGTCCTTATAAGTTTACTACCTCCTAATTCACCCTCTCGATCTCATTAAACCTTAAAAAAATCTAAATTATGAGATGCGCTTGAAAATTAAAATATCATGGTCTTATAAATTCCAAATTGTTAGGTTTGCGAGAAATTATTGTAGCAGCTGGCAGACAGCTCTTCACAGGCTTTGTTGAAAGGCAGCTGCCTATAAGTATTTCAAAGGCTGGACTGGGCTAGATGCTTGAGTGACCAGAGCAGAGGCTTTCACTGGAAATGAAAAAATAAAAAGCAATAACGTTTGCCTTGGTCACAGTGATGGTGAAATGTGTGACAGATGTACTGCTTGCCAAGTCAAAGGAAGGATGAGAAACAGGCCAGGAGGTAAAACCTAAAGCCAGAAACACATGTCAGAAACTGGATGGAGAACTAAATCTGTTGCCAAAACCTCAATGTGTTTAGGTTATCCACAATCTTGGATGAAGAGAGAGCCATTATGCCGATGTTTAAAACATTGTGTCAATGCCATCAGATGCTGCAACTTTCGAGACCAGACCTACTAACAACCTAGCGGTTGTGTCAGGTAATGGGAATCCCAAAATGTAGTACATGTGACAAAAACAAAACAGAGTTGTGCTATACGATAAAACAAAATAACTGTAAACATTGTCAACAGGCCAAGTAATGATAAAACCAAAATCTATAACATTTTAAGAGTCTAATAAAATCAGTGAAAGGCTTATAAAAATTTATTATAAGCATAATACATTTTTCAAAATTACAGCCATAACATGGATAGTGGAAAATGGCAGAGACTGCAGATACTGTGATCCAGCATTGTTCTGGATGCTCCATGAAATGGCCTTCTAATGCTTTCTGTGCTCTTAAGTTAGTGGAGTTGCAATGGTTGTGTGTGAGACAGAGTGGTGAAGTGGTTCATGGTATGCAATTATCTTAATCTTTCTGCATGATGAAATAACAATTTTAGCGATGCACACACTGAGTCTAAGTGTGTATGCAGCATGAAAAGTAGCTGCTCGCCATGTTGGTACAATGTGAGGTGCAATGTGGCATGGCTTTAAGTTGCATGTTCTTTTATGATGTTAATTTTCTACTGAATACATATACTATACTATACTATACAATACTATACTATACTATACTATACTATACTATACTATACTATATACTCATACTTAATATTTTGTATATTCCACAGTGCCAGATTAGGACTGCAGTGTTCAACCAACTCTGGACCAGGAACCCTTGATTACCAGAGTATTTCACAAAATGATTGACTTTTGGCCCAAAGCAAATCACAATGGTGTTTGAATGAAAAAAACAAAGTGGAACAAAAGAAGTTTGGGTAATGAAAAGAGTTTGCTTTGCTTACACTTGTTGTTCATCCAGACAGTTTTGAAACGTAGCCAGTGCTTTCACTTCAACTGCATACAGTAACTCTATAGTTTGCTCAAGATTCCCATGTGTCTGTTAATGAATTAGTGCTCATGGCTTCTGCCTTAAAGACACTTTCCCATAATTTCTACTGATAATCCCTGCTATGTCATTAATTACTTAACTAAATGAATTCTGATGGACTAGCTTTGTTAATGCCTTTGAGAATGAAGAAGAGCTGAATTAGGTCCATACGTAGCCTTCTCTACTTAAGACAAAAAGTCAGTTAGAGTAACTTTCTGCATTTACAGTGGGTGATCTATTATCATTTGATGTCAGTGGAGTGTAATTAACAAAAATCTAATGACATCCATATGTAACCCAAAATAAATCCAGCATATCACCTGAATCTTTGGATTTTGTTTCACTGTGAGAGTCAACTAAAACAAACAAAAATATCAAAGAAAGGTTTGCATATTCTTACATATGTTAGGCAGATATTTGTGCAATTGAAAATAACATAACCTTGAGCTATTTTCATTTTATCTACTTTTTGTCTTCCTTTTCAGAGCTGTGGTTTTTGTTCCTTCATTTCAGAGCTGCAGAGACACGGCACGGTATAATTTACTGATAGACTAAATAGAGAGAATGTCAAACTGTTACCAACTACAGTCACAAATGAAAACCACAGATGTTCACAGCATGTCTGCTAAGATTATACCTTAAACAATTCCAAATCTTTGAGACACTTCAAACAAATACCAAAATGCAATTAAATGACAGTATAACATTTTAGGGGCTGTTCTTCCAGCATCGCACATACCATTTGAACATCTATTCTGAGTAATTTCACATCAAAACATTTGACCTGTTGGCATCAAAACAAAAATATCTATTGAAATTAATTTTAGTTAGCATAACACAGGATATTACCTGCAGGTTGTGCTTTAAAATGGAAAAAAAAAATTCTCAATGTTCCAAAGATCTGAAATATTCAGACAGATTGTAGGGGGTGTTAACTAGAGGAAACTTCAAAAGATGTTACTACATTGATTTTTAGAGGGGTCTCAAAATTAGCTAATAGATAATACAGCTACCATTATGTTGGTTTAATGTTATTTTATTATGTGCTCAACCTTTTAGGACTATATATATATATACCTGTATATGTCACTGCTAATTTTATGTTAGTTTCTAACTACAGGCAGTCCCCGGGTTACGTACGAGATAGGGACTGTAGGTTTGTACTTAAGTTGAATTTGTATGTAAGTCGGAACAGGTACATGAATTTAATAAATTCTATTGTTGACTGACTGTAACCGAGTGCTCTGCCAATGAATGATGGAGTTTCACCTCTCTCTGACCCTTTTATTATTTCTACTTTATTTTCAATGGTGATGGTTTTTCTCTTCTTTACTGTATCACCAGCACTTGCATCCGATTTGTGTTTCAGAGACATTCTTGAAGGGTGAAGACTAAAGGTTAAGAAGAGCTCTTCTGCACAGCACTGTATACGCTATCACAGCAGGAAGGCACCCGTCATCAACACGTCTGATGTACTGACAAGAGGCAACTTCCTTCTACTGTATGTACGTAACAGTACAAGCAGGCTTGCTATTGAGAATGAATGGGGGCGGCGAGGGGCGGTTCACCACCCGCCCACCACACAGTTACCTCCACTACAGTATGTTGCCTGCAGCGTCCGCCCACAGAGAATGAACAAGGTGCGGCCAAAGGCGGGTAGTGAATCGCCCACCACTGCCTCCATTCAACAGGCAGCCACCCGAGGCACACTACAATGCTACCCCCCACCACCCTGCTCACCCTCAATGGCCTCTGTTCAGCCACAACCTGGTCACCGCTTGCAGCATCCCCAGCCGCCCACCAAGAACAAACAGGGCAGTGTTTACCACTGTGTAGCATCACCATTTCTTTTAATTACACCGATTAAGCATTTGGCCACTAAAGACTCATGTTGATTAAGTTTCGCCTCCATTCACCCATTATGCAGGTCTTCATTGCCTCATTTTGTGCTTCATAATGTGCCTCGCTTTCTCAATCGGAGACAGGTCAGGACTGCAAGAAAGCCATTCGAGTACCCGCAGTCTCTGCTTATGCAGCCATCCACTTGTAATCTGGGCAGAATGTGGTTTGCAGTTGTCCTGCTGGAAAATGCAAGGACGTCCCTAGAAAAGACAGCATCTGGATGGTGGCATATGTTGTTCCAATATTTGCTCAAATCTTTCTAACTTTATGGAAGTTACTGGTGACATAGACACAGACACGCCCCCATACCATGGCCGACGATGATAACAGCTTGAATGGTGTGAGGGATGGACGGCATCTTTACCTGGTTGGGACGCCTCCTTAAAGAAAGAACGGGGGAGATGGCGTTGGATGGGTGCTATCTTCCCTGACCTACTACTCGGCAGCCCTTCTGGATTGCAATGGCTCCTCAGATTCCCAAAGGGTGTATGGGAATTACTATTTGTTGGCACAGCCCTGTTGGGTTCTGTGGATGCCGCCAGAGCAGTGGGAGCTGCAGAGCCCTACTTTGGGCTTTAGTCACACCTGGGAGCAATTCTAGACCTCACTAAATAGCCACCTGGTGCGCCTTATAAAGGGGCCAGCTGCCTCACAGAGATGAGCCAGAGTTGGGAGGGAGAGGCACGAAGCTTGCCTGTGGAGGAGCTGAGGCAAAGGAAAGAAAGACAGAAAAGAAGTGCTGTGTGCTGTACACCTGGGGCTTTACTGTGATTGGTGCTAGTGGGAAATGATTGGAAAACGTTTTCCACAGATTAAAAGCCTTCTATTTTATGGCTCTTGTGTGTGTCATGTTGAGTGGCTGGTGTGCCCCCTGGTGGTCCACAATGGTCATTTTCCTCTTTAGTCTGGAAAACACAGTGGCCATTTTTTCCAAAAAATTATTTGAAATGTTGACTCATTGGACCACAAAACACAATTCCACAACACCAAACCAAGAGAAATCATCAAGTGCTTGTGGACAGTGTTGATGTATGGCTTCTGCTTTGCATAGTAAAACCTTACCATGGATTTGTGGATGCAGCAGGAAACGGTGTTGATTGACAAAGGTCTATTGAAGTATTCCCGAGCACATGTCATGATACTCATTATAGACACATGACAGTTTTTACACACAGATTTGACCAAATTCCTTGAGCCTTTTAATTATTTTGTGTACTGTAGAGGGTGAAATGTCCAAAATACAATTGATTTGTCTTTGGGTAAAGTTGTTATCAAAGTGCCGGATGCTAATCTGTTAACAAATTGGGGAGCCTCAACCCATCCTTGCTCTTGAAGAACTGGGCCTTTTTTAGAAGCTCCTTATATACTACTGCATGGTTGCATCACTTGTTTACCATCACCTTTTTCTCATCACCTTCTAATTTCATCTTGTCACGTCACTATCAATCCTAAATTATCACATCCCTACTTTTTGGAGAGTGTTGTAGACACAAATTTCAGAATAAACATACATCTTCAAAAAACAATGCAGTTGATTAAGTAAACCATGGAATTCCTTGTCTTTATGCTGTTTTTGTTTAAATACAAATCAAAGAAGATTTACAAGTCACTCCTTTTTTGTTTTTATTGGCATATTCTACACTTTTCCAGCTTTTATGGAATTTGTGTTGCATTTACTATTAGTGTATAGCACTAGAACTTTAAATATACATGTGCTTTATAAAAATGTATTGAATTGAGGTGAAGTTAATTTCTAAAATGACTAAAGTACTGCCCATTGATACATCCTGTGAGCACTGCAGATTACGTTTCATCATCTGGAGTAGCCACAAGGCCAAGGGTTACTTTCTAAACATTTATTCTGCTCTAAATGGCATCCATTTATGCTATTCTCCAGTGATCAGTGAAACGATGCATACAAATTGAATTTACAGTATTATTTTCCACTTCACAAAAAATTCATGAAATAAATTTGTTTTCCCTTCTAGCAAAAGGTGTTCAGTATATGTGTGGATCATTTTCATGCATTAATGCCGTTAGTAATTTGTCTGTCAGTTAATATTTAATTAATGATCACTAGTGAAATAAAAAAAATGACCAAAATGTTGCATATACACAACTAGGATAAGGCCATTGTTAGGTAAAGGCACTGGAAAGGGTTTTTGGCAGCAGTGACTTTCTATGTACTTAGTTTTCCTGTGGGGAAAACCCAGAAATGTACATGATGGTGTGTTTAGTGTGTATTCATATGGGAAATATGCAACATGTCACATTTTTAAAAAATGCACTTTACTCCATGGCAGTGATATGTACGAGACACATAAATAGAATTGATTTTACCAGTGTGACATGAATTATATACTTTACGCATACTTTATGCAACTGTAGGAAAGAACACAGGTAAACAGAGAATTGTGAATGAGGCTTTAGGGAGCAAAACTTACCTGTTTCACTCTTCACTACTGCCCATTTATTTTTGAGAATGGTTAACAATAAAAGAGGAAAAACTGGAATAATGTAGTATTTTAAGTGTGTGGTAGTCCAACAAAGGGCCAAAACCCAGGATATGAAGACAGTCAAAGCAAACCAGTAATAGTATATAATCCATCTATTATGCAAACCACTATATCCTAACTATGGGGTTATGAGGGTCTGCTGGAGCCAATCCCAGCCAACACAGGGCGCAATGCAGGAAACAAACCCTGGGCAGGGCGCGCACACACACACACACACACCAAGCACACACTAGGGACAATTTAGAATCGCCAATGCACTTAACCTGCATGTCTTTGGACGGTGGGAGGAAACCGGAGCACCCGGAGGAAACCCATGCAGACAATAATAGACTAAAATGCAGACTAATATTCAACATTCAGTAATCCATTACTAAACAAAATGAATTCAGTTTGGATTCATGGCAGCTTCATCCTGTTAGGTGCAAGGAAGGAAGCAATCTAGGGTTTCAGTTCATCACATCAGGTCTTATTAAAAGTCACAAATTAAACTAACCTGGCTGTCCTTGGGAGGTTTGAGAAATATCTGAGCATCTTAGGGTATTACATTCAAACACGGACAGAACAGGAAGACTCCACATGGACTGTGACCAGGTGATCATCTGAGTTTAGGAGTCTTGTGCTGTGTGATTAAGGCAAATCACAAATACTTTGATACCACAGATCAATAAACTAGAGGTGCAACATCATGGGTGTCAGCAAAAGTAAAGAAAAATCAGGTAAAAGAACACATTCATAAAAAAAAGAAGCATCACCATCCATGTTGCATATCTTCATCTTGCATAACATTTAGAAGTATGTTAGCATAAAGGTCTGCAATTTGGTTAATATAGCGATACGCTGGAGGATGTCAAAAATACCGCCATATTATACTGTTTTTTTATTTTGAGCAGAGGATATTAATAACAATGTTTTACTAATTAATTAAATACATTTCACTGAATTTATAACAAAATGTTAAAATTCTGCATTGGTTGTTACTGCACTGTTTATTGTGAATGAAAGATAAAATATACCATCCACAGATAATTTGATATATATAAAAAAATGTAATTATAGTAAAATTATAGGATGGCACAGTGGTAGCGCTGCTGCCTCGCAGATAGGAGACCTGGGTTTGCTTCCTGGGTCCTCCTTGCATGGAGTTTGCATGTTCTCCCCGTGTCTGTGTGGGTTTCCTCCTGGTGCTCCGGTTTCCTCCCACAGTCCAAAGACATGCAGGTTAGGTGCATTGGTGATTCTAAATTGTCCCTAGTGTGTGCTTGGTGTGTGTGTGTGTGGCCTGCCCGGGATTTGTTTCCTGCCTTGTGCCCTGTGTTGGCTGGGTTTGGCTCCAGCAGACCCCCGTGACCCTGTAGTGGGTTGGACAATGGATGGATGGTAAAATTATAATGAGTAACTCTTACCTATTTTCAAAAGCTTGTGATGAGCTAAGTAAACTTTCATATTAGCATGTACTATTTAATAGCATCAGTGTCTTTTATTGCTTCATTTCTAAGTATGGCTAAGAATAAAACAGTGAAAAAAACAATTTGAAAGTGTGTGGCAGTAAAACAAAGTGTTTAAGACCACTGCACTGTACCATATGCCCATAAAAAAATTATTATGGAGCCACTTAAAGCTCTGGCAGGGATTCTGCCATTTTTAATCCAACCAACATTATAATCCATTTTAGGCACAAATTAGGGACCATTCCCATTTATGACATATATCAGTACTCTGTGAAGTTTCAAAAAAGAGTAAAATGGGTACCAGTTGCCATCATAATAAAACATAAAAATCCAGAATTAGATTTTGAAGATTTTTCTGTAAAAATAAAAGGAGACCCTCTCAACTGAATTGAATATTAAACACTTGGCCGACTTAACTCATGCATTAATAAAATACAGTAGCTCTGAACATGACCAGTGGTCTGATACATTAACCACTAATTCACTTACAGCACATGCTTTCTTGGTAGCACTTTAGTTTAGGCATTGCATCTATTACTCATTTACTGTTATGTAATAAGCCCTTAACAAAGGCTTCTACTAATGTTAATGACACTTACAAAGCATCAAGGCAAGGAAAGTGGTTATTTATCTATGCAATGCGACCTTCTGAAATAGTTTTACACTGGAGCAGTCCAAGATGGCTTAAGTGAGACAAATTTGTCTTAATATTGCATACTTTAGTGTAAGAGCGGCAAATCATTTATATTCACAAGTTATTTTACCAGCATGTTAAAGGGTCATAATATGCCACACAGCACAGAGATGAATAATCTATCTACTGATGTTGTATAATGGTAATGAAGACCAAAAGAAGCCTTTGTTAAGTTCTTATTATGTAAGAGTAAATGTGTAGCAGATATACTGTATTTTTGCAGTACCTAACTAAAGCGTTACCAATTTCATATTACAATAGTTGTGGAAATTTCATGTATATCACCTTCATTTGGCATTAACATTTATAAATGCATCATTGTGACAATCAGTTAATGCATTTGTATTTTGGATGGTGTCAAAGACACAACCAAATTATGGTATAGCAGAGTGTAATTAGAATGTACAGGAGACATCAAAGGTTTGGGGCAGCGACCCATATATTATGCCCTGGCTGCCAATGGGTAAATTTGTTTAAGTTGTGTTCAGCTCAAAGTCCAACACAGAACTGTCTCAAAGGGGAAAAGATGGCAGCTTAACACTAGAATTACCAGAGCCTACGAAAAAACTCGTAATTCCGTCCCACCTTAAACTGCTTCTTAAATCCCTTCACACCTCTCCGCCAGCGCCCTTTGTCTTCTAAATGTGCTGATAAAGAGAAGCCGGCTATTCCATCCCCCCACCAATTTAGAACGTGCACGAACTTCTCTCAGCTCAGGCCTTGATTGAGTATCTGGGAGTGAAGTGGAGTTTTAGAGTGAAATAATAGATCGTTGTTTGGAACACACGCATTTCATGTCTGTTCCGTTTCTACAGTAATCTGTGTCAACACATTGTTAAAACAGAAACTTTTTTATATTCTAGTAGTAGATGACAAAATGTAGGCATAAACTATATAATGTATGAAGCCTGAAGTCCAAATAGCAAAGAAACATTTTCACAAGAATAACACAATTGCACTTTTATTCAAACATATAACTGCAGAAAGAAAAAGCCGCCTTAACATGCGACATTGACACCAGTTTACTGTAACTGACTCCGTGGTTCAATAGATACAGCCCCGCTTGAATCAAGGTCACGGGTTCGATCCTGCGCCCTCCCTTTTGAGAAGTAAACTGCTCTTAGTCTTACTGTTTTAGTATAAAAACATACATTTGATTTCAGTCTGTAACAGCCGGTGCAATTTATGATCCTTGTAAAGGTTAGCTTTTTTTTTTATTCACTTTTCACTCTCTCAGTCGCGTTCAGAATCAATCCATACAACCCCATCTGACACGGCTGTTTTCACTAAAGACGCTATAGCTCTGCAGTGTACCACGATGCATACTAACGCCCCCCGGTTCTGACACACAAGCGCGGGCGAAGCTGCCTTCTTCGTATCTCACCGTCACTTGCTTTTCTTTTTATTCAGTTTTATTGAGTGTTCCTGCCAGTCCCCGCATGTTGCTGTATGCTTTTTCTTTTGCACCCAGGACATGCAGAAGAAAGAATGGTAAAGACCAGTAACTTCGGCGCTATATGCAATCATCAGACACTCCCCATCTGCCCGTGTCGCTCAAACACAGGAACATATATTGGTGTAAAAGTATAACAAAAGTGCACTTTTATTCAAGTGCACTTTTTCCATCGCCTTTTCCTGTAAGAAGCAATGTACACACTTCTCTCTATGCTGTGGTTTCTATTACACACCTGAAAGAAAGAGACAATATATGTGAAATATCCAGCATACAGCAACATGCGGGACTGGCAGGAACACTCAATAAAACTGAATAAAAAGAAAATCAAGTGACGGTGAGATACGAAGAAGGCAGCTTCGCCAGCGCCTGTGTGTCAGAACCGGTGGGGGCGTTAGTATGCATCGTGGTACACGCAGAGCTATAGCGCCTGTATTCTGTTTCTTTTGTACTCCAGGGCACGCAGAGGAGAGAATAGTAAAGAGCAGTAAGTTCGCGCTATATGCAATCATCAGACACTCCCCATCTGCCCGTTGTTTTGTTATACTTTTCAATACTTTTATACTGCTCAAACGGGCATGCTCAAAAATACACGTGTAATGCCACGAAAAGTGCACGCAGACACTTCATTTCGCAAACAAAACAAGTGCACTTTTATTCAAAACTACCTGTATAACCAAGAAAAAGAAAGCAAGATACAGTAGGCGATTGATACGACATCTTGCATGGTGCAATGCTAAGAAGTGAAGATTTTCATTCCGTGCTATATAAAATCATCACATTCAAATATTAACAGTTCCCACACACCCAAGGACCGTCCTTCCTACATTTACGACACGTGTACTTGTTGCCGTGTACACACCTCTCTGTGCTATGGTTTCTATTACACTGAATGAGCACCTGACACTGTACTTTCTTCCCTGGGGAAGGTCCCGATCAGAGAATTTCCAGTTCCTGCATAAATTCACACCGATCTGACGCTGTTCGCTTTCAAATAATATTGCATTAGTGCGATTATATTTTCACATATATTGTCTTTCTTTCAGGTGTGTAATAGAAACCACAGCATAGAGAGAAGTGTGTACACTGCTTCTTACAGGAAAAGGCGATGGAAAAAGTGCACTTGAATAAAAGTGCACTTTTGTTATACTTTTACACCAATATATGTTCCTGTGTTTGAACGACACGGGCAGATGGGGAGTGTCTGATGATTGCATATAGCGCCGAAGTTACTGGTCTTTACCATTCTTTCTTCTGCATGTCCTGGGTGCAAAAGAAAAAGCATACAGCAACATGCGGGACTGGCAGGAACACTCAATAAAACTGAATAAAAAGAAAAGCAAGTGACGGTGAGATACGAAGAAGGCAGCTTCGCCAGCGTTTGTGTGTCAGAACCGGGGCGTTAGTATGCATCGTGGTACACTGCAGAGCTATAGCGCGTTTAGTGAAAACAGCCGTGTCAGATGGGGTTGTATGGATTGATTCTGAACGCGACTGAGAGAGTGAAAAGTGAATAAAAAAAAAGCTAACCTTTACAAAGATCATAAATTGCACCGGCTGTTACAGACTGAAATCAAATGGATGTTTTTATACTAAAACAGTGAGACTAAGAACAGTTTACTTCTCAAAAGGGAGGAGCGCAGGATCGAACCCGTGACCCCTTGATTCTCAAGCGGGGGCTGTATCTATTGAACCACGGAGTCAGTTATAGTAAACTGGTGTCAATGTCGCATGTTAAGGCGGCTTTTTCTTTCTGCAGTTATATGTTTGAATAAAAGTGCAATTGTGTTATTCTTGTGAAAATGTTTCTTTGCTATTTGGACTTCAGGCTTCATACATTATATAGTTTATGCCTACATTTTGTCATCTACTACTAGCATATAAAAAAGTTTCTGTTTTAACAATGTGTTGACACAGATTACTGTAGAAACGGAACAGACATGAAATGCGTGTGTTCCAAACAACGATCTATTATTTCCACTCTAAAACTCCACTTCACTCCCAGATACTCAATCAAGGCATGAGCTGAGAGAAGTTCGTACACGTTCTAAATTGGTGGGGGGATGGAATAGCCGGCTGCTCCGGGCTTCTCTTTATCAGCACATTTAGAGAACAAAGGACGCTGGCGGAGAGGTGTGAAGGGATTTAAGAAGCAGTTTAAGGTGGGACGGAATTACGAGTTTTTTCGTAGGCTCTGGTAATTCTAGTGTTAAAAGGTTGGAATCAGAAGTGATGCCATCATGGACACCGGAACCGGAAGTGACATCATTGTGGGTGCCAGAGCTGGAAGTGCCATGATTGTGGCTGCTGGGACCCAGTGGGATTTCCCATGAATGGTCTGTAGAGGACTGGGAGAGAAAGTCAGCGCACCTCACCCTGGTCTGGCATTGAGTTATCACTTTTCAGGCCCATTAGCTGCCTCCCATTCGCATGTGTGTGACAAGAGATTATAAATAACATAATGAAATTTTAACTAATTTAACAAAATCTGTTTTTATAATACTTTTATCTGAAACATCACCATTCCCTGTCAGAATTTCAGATGCCTTCCTACAGATCTTTACCTTAGCACTGGCCTTGGACAAAAGTATTCATTTTTAATTTGAACTTGCAAAAAATCACAAAATACATGGCTGGTCTTCAATCAAATGAAAAAGGAATGATTTATGTGTAAACTCCTCAAGTATATTTCTGGCTTGTCATATTAAAATGAATGGAGGCCAGTCTATCAAGCTTGAGTGGTGAGATAATAGCCACATTATTTACAGTACATTAGCTAACAGGATCTTCTGTAATCAGTAGTGGTGGAGGTCTTCCTTGGCCTATCGCTCATTTTGTGATTACTGAGCTGAACAGTGCATCCTTTCTTCCCTAATAATAAACCAGGCAATCGATTTAGGTAATCCTAAGGTTTTACCAAAGTCTCCAATGGATTTTTCCTGTTTGTCAGTCTCATAATAACTACTTTCACTTTCATTGGCACAGCTCCTGTCATCATGTTAAACAATAGTAACTACAGACACCAAAGGGTACAAGCAAGACTAGGGATCTTATGCCTGCACTAATGAAGCACACCAGAAGAATTACAAACACCTGTGATGGCAATTGTCCCAAACATTATGGTGCACGAAATGGGGGGACTGTGTTTAAAAAAGTCTATTCCATTGCCTTTTGCACTGATGCCACTATTGCTACTTATTAATTTTCTTTCATCTATTCACTACTAAACTTACTTAAGTCAATTCTTGCATTGAATCAGAATCAAGGTAGATGGCAAGCCTGGATGTACTGCTAGTCCTCCACAAGCCACTTTTCTCATGTTTGGCATATGGGACAAATAATAAGGGAGGTATTTTGGAGAAACAGCTGCTTTGAGGTCATTGATGTTCACAAGTGCATGTTTGCAACAGATTTCATGAAGTCTACAAAGAACATATGTCTCATCAGTGTTAGTCCATCTGATTTGTACCTGATGCTTCCAGAATAAGTCAAGAGAAGTTTATGGTCAGGTGAATATAGCAGAATTAAATTCATAATTGCAGTCTCCTCAAAGTATACTAAGTAAGCAAAATATATGCAGTACTAGCCATCCCTCACGGCTCCGACCACATAGAAGTGATTCAGGACAGCGACGAGGGCCCTGCCTGTCTTCGTACTCCTGACGTCACGCTTACCTCTCCCCTCGGCATGCAGCCTCTGGCTTGGATTAGCACAAATACAAACCGGATTCCAAAAAAGTTGGGACACTATACAAATCGTGAATAAAAACTGAATGCAATGATGTGGAGGTGCCAACTTCTAATATTTTATTCAGAATAGAACATAAATCACAGAACAAAAGTTTAAACTGAGAAAATGTATCATTTTAAGGGAAAAATATGTTGATTCAGAATTTCATGGTGGTGTCAACAAATCCCAAAAAAGTTGGGACAAGGCCATTTTCACCACTGTGTGGCATCTCCCCTTCTTCTTACAACACTCAACAGACGTCTGGGGACCGAGGAGACCAGTTTCTCAAGTTTAGAAATAGGAATGCTCTCCCATTCTTGTCTAATACAGGCCTCTAACTGTTCAATCATCTTGGGCCTTCTTTGTCGCACCTTCCTCTTTATGATGCGCCAAATGTTCTTTATAGGTGAAAGATCTGGACTGCAGACTGGCCATTTCAGTACCTGGATCCTTCTCCTACGCAGCCATGATGTTGTGATTGATGCAGAATGTGGTCTGGCATTATCTTGTTGAAAAATGCAGGGTCTTCCCTGAAAGAGATGACGTCTGGATTGGAGCATATGTTGTTCTAGAACCTGAATATATTTTTCTGCATTGATGGTGCCTTTCCAGACATGCAAGCTGCCCATGCCATACGCACTCATGCAACCCCATACCATCAGAGATGCAGGCTTCTGAACTGAGCGTTGATAACAACTTGGGTTGTCCTTGTCCTCTTTGGTCCAGATGACATGGCGTCCCAGATTTCTTTGAATCGTGACTCGTCTGACCACAGAACAGTCTTCCATTTTGCCACACTCCATTTTAAATGATCCCTGGCCCAGTGAAAACGCCTAAGCTTGTTAATCTTGTTTAGAAATTGCTTCTTCTTTGCACTGTAGAGTTTCAGCTGGCAACGGCGGATGGCACGGTGGATTGTGTTCACTGACAATGGTTTCTGGAAGTATTCCTGAGCCCATTCTGTGATTTCCTTTACAGTAGCATTCCTGTTTGTGGTGCAGTGTCGTTTAAGGGTCCGGAGATCACGGGCATTTAGTATGGTTTTACGGCCTTGACCCTTACGCACAGAGATTGTTCCAGATTCTCTGAATCTTCGGATGATGTTATGCACAGTTGGTGATGATAGATGCAAAGTCTTTGCAATTTTTCGCTGGGTAACACCTTTCTGATATTGCTCCACTATCTTTCTGCGCAACATTGTGGGAATTGGTGATCCTCTACCCATCTTGGCTTCTGAGAGACACTGCCACTCTGAGAAGCTCTTTTTATATCCAGTAATGTTGCCAATTGACCTAATTAGTGTTAATTGGTCTTCCAGCTCTTCGTTATGCTCAAATTTACTTTTTCCAGCCTCTTATTGCTACTTGTCCCAACTTTTTTGGGATTTGTTGACACCGTGAAATTTTGAATCAACATATTTTTCCTTTAAAATGATACATTTACTCGGATTAAACGTTTGATTTGTCATCTACGTTCTATTACAAATAAAATATTGACATTTGCCATCTCCACATCATTGCATTCAGTTTTTATTCACAATTTGTTTAGTGTCCCAACTTTTTTGGAATCCAGTTTGTATATCACTCCTGCAAGCGAACTATGATTCTTAGCGCGACAAGAGAAATCGCAACCGGAATGTTCAAGCAAATTCTAGAAAAAAGCCTGATCTAAATCCGTTAAGTAGTTCTCTCGTTTGCTAGCTAAATGGATGTAAGATACGCCCCAAGGCTGGCGCGTGAGTCAGCTGCAAACAAACTATGATACTTGGTGCGATGAGAGAGGTCTCAAAATCAACTGGAATGTTCAAGCAAATTATAGAAAAAAACTGATCTAAATCTGTTAAGTAGTTCTCTCGTGAAAACCGGACAGACAAACAGAAGTTGGATTTTATCTATTAATAGGGGGTTCTACCCCCTGCTCGCTTTACTCGCCCACCTCCGGAATTGGTTTACCGGATATACAATTTAAAAAGATTGTATGTTTCATGGGAATTGTTACATATGCATTATTTTCACTTTTATTTAAAAACTTTTGTAAAAACAATACTTTATTTCCAGCCCCGGGCATGGTTACATCTCTTTTTCGCAGGACGTATAACACTGCTCGCGTTGTGAAGGGGGTGCAGCTGAACACACGCTAAGGAGATGCCGTCAGATCATCTGCTCTCTTTCTGCTGCTGGCAAGCGGCCTGTTCTGCTTGTCTTGCTGCCTGATCATTTCAAAGCCATTACAGCAGCTGTCCTTTTGCCACTTCACATCTCTGTCACTCGCGTTGTGAAGGCGGTGGGGTGGGGGCGAGGGTTAGTTTGGCTGAATGCATGCTAAGGGGCAGCATTCTGATCATCTGCATCTGCAGCTGAACGCATGCTAAGGAGGTGCCGTTGCGCTGCTATCAGTCTTCCATGCTGTACTTTGCCCTCCCTCAATCGGACCTGACAGTCACTTAAAACAAAAAAGGCTTCAACCTGGCTGGGACACTACAATACTTCTGAATTTTACTGCTGTCATATTCTTTACCTTTCTCTGCATGTGTATCATGCCATCGTTTGTTTGAACCTTTCGAATTCCACTGCTTTCATAATCTCTTATCTGCCTTTTTTTCTCTCCAACACTTTTGGGTCTCTTTTCTCTGCGCTGCTCTTTCTTCTTCTTTCGTTGACATTTCATCTGGAACATATTGTTCTTATACGCTTTATATGTGCTGAAAGCACAGGATCTATGTGTGCTACGTGCCTTTACACGACTGAGTGTTATTTGATATTGTTTGTGTCTCACACGTCTTTTAAGTGTCTTCCGAGAACTTCCAAGAACATCACGTATCGTCACCCTGCTTTTCCTTTCCAGGATTTTATTTTTATAATGGAGATATATACAGCTATTCTAAGTAGAGGACGGCCGGGACCCTTACCTAGCTGGGATGCTCTGATTATGGAAGGACTGGGGGAAAGAGTATTTTGAAGACAGTTTCTAACCTGGACTGACAGAGGGGGCCCCCTTGGACATTTGCAGGGCCCAATTTGGCAGCACTTCTCCCACACCCAGAAGTGCGGCCGGAAGAAGCTCTTTGGGCACTTGGAGACTGTGTTGGGATCGGTGAACCTTGTGTGTTGGTGCTTTACTGTGTGTGCAGGATTATTGTAAATACACCGAGTGCTATGTCTTAAATGTGGCTGTGTAAATAAACCATGTGCTATGTGCTAAACCTGTCTCCTGCTTGTCTGTGTCGGGGTTAGGGCAGCTGTACGCGCCCTGAATGTCACAACTATTATATACAATATAGGCAATATATATTTGTAAATATATATTTTTACCAATGAAACAACCAGAAATAAAAGAATGAATGAAATGATGTTGATGGATTAAATCTCCTCAAGATAGTGAGAAAAGATAAGTTATGGAATACTAAATCCATAACTAAGTCCATTACTTATCTCTTGTTATTTGTAGTGACAGCCGAGAAGGTTTTAATGTCATGTTTTCATAGAAAATGGAAATAACAATGCTCTTGATACAACGGCTTTAAATGTGGACCAAACAAAATCAAAATGCACAAGAAAAAAAATGTACACATGTCACATAATCAACATGTCAGGTATCTAATTTTGTGCTCACAACATACCTAATACATGTATACTGTTTCTAAAAAATTGTTAAATAGATCACTTCCAGAAAATCATTTGTATGTGAAAGTAGAGTGCAATCAAACAAGAACGAACTTTTGAAAATTTCGGTGCCTTTGCAAACAAAGCTTCACTAGAAAGTCATAAAGGGGATTCTACCCAAAGTAATGGAGCATATTAAAATTACTAAAAATGTGTTTGATAATTATAAGTGCCATGGAGGAAGAACAGGTATCCTGGCCAGGATTGAGGATGACTTAACTGGGCGAACATGGGTGCCGGAAGCAAGTCATTCCCCCACACAGCAGGTGGTAGTGTTCTTCAGGGCAGAAAACAGTTAGGGTGGATCAGAGCTGGAGTCCGGAAATGCAGCCCTGTCGGGGACAACCTTTGTATTGACAATGGAAACAGTCCCAGGCCCAGTTAAAAAAGCCTGCAGCCTCACCTCGGGGAGTCAGAGTTGGGAGGCAGTGGGCAACACTCACCAAGAGGGAAGAATTAGCAAAAGAATCTTGTGTATTTTTGTCTGTGTTTACTAAAGAGTGTTGGTGAGAAATGAAAATCATTTATTTGAACCTGGAATTGTATTGGGTGACATTGTGTCTGTGGTTTGGGGTTCAGTGGCACCCCTCCTGATGATTATCCATCCATCCATTTCCTAACCCGCTGAATCAGAATACAGGGTCACGGAGGTCTGCTGGAGCCAATCCCAGCCAACACAGGGCACAAGGCAGGAACCAATCCTGGGCAGGGTGCCAACCCACCGCAGCTCCTGATGGTTATACAATATTGAAATACACAGTATTGTAGAAAGTGATTCCCTCTTTCATCTCACAAATACTGAAAAATAACATCGTTTTCCTTAGTTATGTGTTCACTGGTTAGTGGGAGAAAATGATTGATAAGCACATGCCACAATGACTGAAATTCTTAAGGAGGGAAACATTCCTGTAACTGGCATTCATACATAACACCAAAATGCCTGGTGTAAGGAAGATAATACATTAAATAATTGTTTGTGTGACACCAGTGCATGCTCCCCAACCTGACATGTCCTGACACTCAAAGTATTGCAATAAAACTTGGATGGTGTGATATATATGTGCTCAAAGATAACATCAAAAGAAAACAAACTTGGAGATTACAAGAATATCATAAAACTAAAAATGTTAGTTTTAAATTAAAACAAAACAGGTAAAATCACAAAATATGAATGAAATGCATACTAGCAACCAGTACTGTCATGACTATAACCAGTACAATCATAACAATAACACACATTTTTATGTGTATTTTTTAGATTGGCATTAGAAGATGAGATTGGGGTTCCCAATGTCTTGTTGGCCCAGAGGCCCATGGACTTCGGTTCTGTCCCTTGTCATGGTAATGGAGTGGAGATTGTAGATGTAATAGTTTGTGCTATCTGCTTGCCGTCAGTCTCTGAACTCATCTCAGACTCACAGTAATGCACATAATTATTTAACATACAAGGAGCTTTATTTTTCTATTTTTATAGTAGACATACTGTTACTAAAGACCTGGACAACCTTCAGAACTGGGCAAACACTTGGAAAATGCAGTTTAATGGAGAAAAGTGCAAAGTGCTATGTGGGGGCAAAAGAAACATCATTTATAAATACAAAATGGGAGACACTGTTATATGGAAAGCAACCTCTGAAAATGACTTACAGGTTTATGTTAACACAATATTTTCATCTGCTAAGCAATACAGAGGAGCAATTAAAAAGACAAATAAAATGTTAGGTTATATAATACTAATTGTTGAATTTAAATCAAGGGACGTTATGCTCAAACTATATAATGCACTAGTAAGAAGACTTCATCCGGAGTACTGTGTGCAGTTCTGGTCACCGTGGTACAAAAAAGACAAAGCACTTGTTGTGCAGAGGAGAGCAACTGAGTGAATCCCATGATTTAAGGACGTGTCCTACAGTGACAGACTCAGAGAATTAAACCTGTTTAGTCTCGAGCAGAGGAGACTGCATGGGGACCTAATCCAGGTCTTCAAAATCCTCAAAGGTATTGATAAAGTAGATCCAGAAACATTGTTCCAGCTTAAATGTGTTAATATTCCAGAACATCAATGTAAGTTAAGGGGAAGTGCATTGAAAACAGAATCCAGGAAGCACTTCTTTATGAAAAGAGTTGTGGAACTCCGGAACAAACTACAGAGACATGAAGTTGAAGCAGAAATCCTGACAACTTTTAAGAAGAATCTGGATGAGATATTGGGACAGCTTAGCCAATAAGTAAACAAACGAGTTTGCTCTCATTTGTCAAATGTCTTATGTTCTGATATATACCATTTTTTTGTACAGAAAACCATTTTATTAAAGCAACCCTAAAATTCTATTGAAGGGATTTCATATTTGTTGAAGTAAACATGGAACAGCCCCAGGGTCAGGAGCACCAGACGGTGCTGGCACATGTGGAATTTCTTTTTTTCTGTAGTATTTCTAAGGCTTTGAAATCTGATTCTGCAAATGTTGGCATCTATAATTTTTCATTGCCATGATGTTCTGACAACCTTCAGCAGACCATTACTTTCTGGCTAATTAAAAAAGTTGCAAAAAAAAAAAATGCCAGTAAAGCATAAAATACAAAAACAACTGGCAATTGCCTGTGCAGTTGTGGGGTCCTGCCAAAGTCACCATAAATGGTAGTTGACTTCCAGCGTTTACTTGCCAGAGAAGAACAATACTCATTAGGCTAAGTAGTTGCAGACTCACATATTGACTGCCACCTGCCTGACGTTTATTAATGTTAATTATAGAGTGCCAACCTATTTTTAGAAGTAACGCATGGTACCACCATGGTGTGCCCTCCTTTAGTGTGCTGGAGCATGAACGTGTGTTTTCATAATGTTAAAATGTGTAATGGCTCCAAAATTATTTTAAAAAAAATGAACTCACATGCCAGACTATTGATTGTTATTCATCTGATTTGTGGTGAAGCTGAAACCAGTGAACTTAAGTCAGTGTGGCCTTTTGTCTAATGAGGACAATGCAGGTAAAACAAAACACAAGCTTTTAAGCACTCACTTAAAGTTGGCACTAAGCTGCCATGCAGAGTTTATCAGAGTAGAGTTTGTGCTGAAAATATCAAAGTGGATGTTTTAAGGAGTCAGCATTGTTTCTGGATTTAGTTATTCACTGGTTTTCATTTTCAATACTATAAAAACATGCAGTATGTATCCTGGAGCCACAGTAAAAATGATTATGTATGTTATATCATCATCCAAACAAGAAGGAGGAGAGCCTCTTTTAATACCAACAATAAAGCTGGGGAAAAATCAACAATTGTTATTTTTAGCTGTTTGGCAGCTGGTCTTGTTTGAAGGGAGTTATGGTTCCAAATAAGGGAAAACTAAGACTGAGCAGAAGAAGGCATTTCAGGATAAAGACCCGCTCTAAAGAAAAAATGAAACAAAAATGTGCTACAGCAAAGGTTACCGAATTAGAATAAATTACTAGTAGTGCTTGAAATACATATGAGTGCGATCGTGGATTAAGAGCCAATTCCATTCTTAGTGAGGGGTGTTTGTTTAATATCACTAAAAATGATAGAGGATCAGTAAATGTGAAGGATTCTACAAAACTTTACAAAATTAGAAGCAAAAATAATTTTCAAAGTAGTGCAGTTGCCCCTAATCATGCAGCTAGTGGCTAAACCTTTCAGTCTTTACATCTCAAATGCACAGTATCTGTTTACGGGGTCCTGTGTGACTAATACCCTGTATGATGGCCATCATGACTAATGCAGGGGTAGACAACGTTGGTCCTGGAGGGCCTCAGAAGCTGCAGGATTTGGTTCCAACCCAATTTCTTAATGAAAAGTCAATTATTGCTTAAGTGACATTTTGATGTTTCATTTTAGTGGTCTTGCTTATTAAGGTTCCCCACCCTTAATTGCTTATTTCATCCTTAAACAGCTGCATTCAGTGTTTGCAATGGCTCCTGTGAGATATGGCCGGCCAGTCATCCCGGCCAATACCCCCAGGCCGCTAGATGGAGCCCTCCTTGCAGCATGGAGGTGCCCCGAATGCCAGCAGGAAATCATGGAGAGTGGAGTTATAATGCGCAGCCCTGTTGTATACCATGGGGGCCTCCAGGAGTCACTACAGGAAAGCCCAGGGATTTATATTTTCCACATAGCCCGGAAATATTTCCAAGTCACAGGAATGGAAGAAATGATATACTTCCGGGCTGAAGAAAAAGAGAAGTTTTTTCCTGACCCGGAAGTGCTGGATAATCACATGGACTGAGGGCTCAGAAGCAGTTCTGGGTCGAGGACTATAAAGGACTGTGGGAGATCCCAGACAGATGACCTGAGTTGGGAGGCAGGGGGGCTAAGCGTCTGGGAGTGGAGGGTTGTGATTTGATTATAGGGAATTGTATTGTTTATTTAGTATTGTGGAGTGGAGGGTGCTTTGTGCACATTATTATTGTAATAAATAATTATTGCACTTTTTATCTGGTGTCTGACATGGTGTCTGAGGGTTCAAGTTAGTGAGAGCGCCCCAATCTGTCACACTCCTTATTAGCAATAGGATTGAAATGACAAAAGAAACCAGCAGTCCGCTATCTAACTTGTTTCCATTTACATACACTATTTGGTTTAATAAAACACTTGAGAGAAAAATGTGTACACACTGAAAATGTTCTGTTTTAGGCTTCAACTCATATGACTGGTTTCCTTGGAAAGGAACAAAATCTACGCTATAAGAACCTAACATTGCAGACTAACAAGCCATAAAATTAAATAAGGCCTGAGTCTGGCAATGATTGGTTTGTAATTAAGCAATTGGGTTGGAATGAACACCTGCTGCCAATGCGGCCCTCCAGGACTGACATCGCCTACCCCTGGTCTAATGGGTCTCTGTTTTCTGTCAGAAGTGAAAAAACGTTTGCTCTTTAAAACAGGCCAAGAAAGACCAAAATGAAGAGAGTTGACAGTTGTGGATACATCAGAGCTTGTCTGCCCAGCCCTCTGCTCTATACAGAAAGGAACTGAAAGTGCAGGATTCAGGAGACCGCCATGAAGAACAACATACACATGTGGGGTACCTACTGTTATCCATAGCATGCAGTGCCTATTAACAGTATTCAGCCATTTGGAAGTGTTTGTAATTTATTGTTATTCAGATTTGATTTGGATTTTGTTAACATTGATCAACAAGACTCTTAAATATGAAAGTGAAAAGAGATCTCTTCAAAATCGTCTAAATTTATCACAAATAACACAAGATTCAAGTCAGTATTTATTAGATACACCTTTGGCAGACTTGACAAACCTTGAGTCTGTGTGCACACGTCTCTCTACATATCATCTCTGGACATTGCAACTTTTTTTTCTTATTCTTCTTTGCACAACTGCTCAAGCTCTGTCAGGTTGCATGGGGACTGTGAGTGAACAGCCTTTATCAACGATAACCCTAACGCTGCCTCGGCCACTCCAGGGGCCTCATGTGTAAACGGTGCATACGCACAGAAAAGTTGCGTAAGAACTTTTCCACGTTCAAATCGCGATGTATAAAACCTACACTTGGCATAAAGTCACGCACTTTTCCACGGTACCTCATACCTTGTCGTACGCAAGTTCTCTGCTCAGTTTTGCAGACTGGCGGCACCCAGCGTCAAAGCAGTGCTACTGTTCCTGTGTGGTTACACCTTATTTTCCTGACACGGCTTTATAAATACACTGAAACTAACCACATATTGTTTATTAGTGTAACGCATCTGATTGTAATTAACTTGTAACAATAAAATAGGCCAAGGAATAGCCATAGTATTCCAAATACCATAACTGCTTTAGCGTTGTTACTCTCACTTCTCCTTCTTCTTCTTCTTTCAGCTCCTCCCATTAGGAGTTGCCACAGCAGATCATCTTTTTCCATATTACTCTCACTGCACCACTCAGAGTATTTATATCACTGTATCTGAGTGTGAATCACAGCAGCAGCTGATCGGAAAGAGAATTATCGGTATACAGTTTCATGGACATGCTGTCTCAGCCACTGCAAAACGTTTCAAAGCCTTTCCTGTACGGACCACGCGGTTCAGAAACAGTTTCATCGCAAGAACTTTAAATGCACTCAATCAATTGCTCCTTGTAGAACTGTTTGTACTTATAAGTACAATCACCCCACTGTAAACTTGCACTATAGTTATAATATCGCACAACCTGCACCACTTTATTAAGCGCGTATTTACATATGATGATGATATAAATTTTAAGATGAAATGCAGCAAAATATGTTTATTAAATTATACAGATAAAACTTTAACTTCATTTAAATAATCTATATTCTTCACTGGGAGTGTCGTGAAGGATAGAATAATTAAACATGTACTACGAAGATATGTCAATATTCCTTAAACGTTTTGAAGAATCGACGCTAAGCTTACAGATGGCTTACAGTAACTTCTATTACAGAGCTGATTGTGTGGCGATCGGTTACTTGGGGAAAGAAAAGCAAGGACTGCAGTGGCGGCTACGCCAATATATATTGAACTAGCAGAATACCCGCGCTTTGCAGCGGAGAAGTAGTGTGTTAAAGAAGGTACGAAAAAGAAAAGGAAAAATTTTAAAAATAACGTAACATGATTGTTAATGTAATTGTTTTGTCATTGATATGAGTGTTGTTCTCATATCTATCTATCTATATATATATATATATATATATATATCTACAGTATCTATATATATATATATATATATATGTTGTTCTCATATCTATCTATATATATATACCTCTATCTATCTATATATATATATATACTCGCGCTTGGCAGCGGAGAAGTAGTGTGTTAAAGAAGGAAAGAGAAAGAAAAGGAAACATTTTGAAAATAACGTAACATGATTGTCAATGTAATTGTTTTGTCACTGTTATGAGTGTCGCTGTGATATATATATATATATAGCAAAATACCCGTGCTTCGCAGCGATGTCATGTGTTTAAGAAGTTATGAAAAAGAAAAGGAAACATTTTAAAAATAATGTAACATGATTGTCAAAGTAATTGTTTTGTGTATTTGGCGGCAGCGTCACAAAGTTGTTTTCGTAGCTGCATCAGAAAATGTACCACGACGTCTGACACGCCTCCTTTTTACTGTTTTCTCAAAGCTTGGATTGCTGCTGTCATATATATATACACACACACACACACACACACACACACACACATACATACATATATATATATATATACACATATATATATACACATACATATCTTCATATCTACATATCTATATACATATCTACATATACACATATATATATACATACCTATCTACATCATATATACACACACATACATATATACACACACACAAATTATATATATGTGTGTATGTATGTATGTATGTATGTATGTATGTATGTGTGTGTGTGTGTATATATATATATATATATATGTAGATAGGGGTGTGTGTGTGTATATATATATATATATACACATACATACATATATATACTTGTGTGTATGTTTGTATGTGTCTATATGTGTGTGTATAGCTTTGGTCACTGAGTGCAAGGGAAAAATAATAAAATATAGTCTATAAGTTATTAAACAGTAAAACATTAACGTTTTAAGAAGTACAGGTACATTGAGCACTACTGGAGTGGTTGCGGGTACACTACATTTTAAAGACTGTGTAACACAACAGGTAAGTAACTAACAGCAGCTAAAATGTATATGGATCATCTCTTGGTAGTAGATCCCTTTTGAAAGGCGCTACACGACGGCTGTGGTATAGAAATTACATTTTCTATGTGAACGTTCAAATTTGTGCCTCTGGTAATGTGCCTTACCGGCATTTAAAGAAAATTAGTTTTGTGTCCTCTGCACTGTTAAGAGAGAAAGGCTTTGGTTTGGGATAAAAGGTGTAAAGAAAGGAAAGTTGCCTTTTTCTTTTATATAGTATAGAGAGATGTGTTCGCTGACGTTATGATCGCCTTTTGGGGACAGTCGCGTGGGTCTTGTGTAGACTGGTGAGACGTCCCTGCCATTAATCAGCTGTGATGGCACTGTCAGTCCTCCACTCGTGTGCGTGTCTTCATAATCCGAGGTGAGGACCTCATAATCGTATACGTGCAAAAGAAAGTGTGAATCGCCTTAATATTATTTTTCCGTGGTGTAGAAAAGGGGTCCCGTGTTTGCACTTGTCTGGGCTATAGCGCAGGGGGAGGATGAAAAAAATTAAAAGTGCTCACTTTGACTTAAGGCAGAAGCGCAGTCAGCGTCTCAAAGGCCGGCACAGCTATGCGCTGCTGGCTGCTTGACTTTGCTGGGCAGGAGACCACAGTTTTGCAGACACGTTCATGATATCAAAAGTCTCAGCTCTTTGGAGGTCATTCATATATTATATATATAGCAAAATCCCGCGCCGAGCGGAGAAGTAGTGTGTTAAAGAAGTAATGAAAAGAAAAGGAAACATTTTAATAATAACGTAACATGATTGACATTGTCATGAGTGTTGCTGTCATATATATGCCTGCCTAAATAAGTCACCCTCGCTTTGCTCTTACTTTATTTACCGTTCATTTAATCATGGCTATTGGCGGAAAAATTATAAAATGGAAGGAGGATGGCTTTACCAAAACAATTATTGATGGCTTAATCGATTATTCATAAAGCTTGAATTGGTGATGTTTTTCTGTGTTAACCTCATATTTTTCAGACTTCTTCTCAAACTAAGGTGGTGCGAGGGTAAAATGAATCGGGATGCGCTGATCAATGTAATCGTGTACCAGGAAATCATGCATTGACAAAAGCTCCCTTTGCTTGTAATGCAAAGTGTGATTAAATGCATTATTTTTAACGCGTTATGGAGCACATGCATCAAGCTTCTCAGCTGTGCTTGTGCTAAGAAAAGGAAAGATTTTAAAAATAACGTAACACGATTGTCAATGTGACCTTTTGTAAGTAGTGCCTGGAGGATTCAGTGTGGAGAAACTCTAGAGATAGCGTGTGTATTAACTTGTGGATTTTTCTGTGAGTATTTGGTGGCAGTCTGACGAAGTTGCTTCGAAGACGGCGTTAGCCGCGTAGCTCAGCTCAGACCGAAATTAGATGAATGGGAGGGGAGATGATGACGTGACTCCCCCACCCGCCTTAACTGTCAATCCCCCACAAACACAGGCTCTCGGAATTTGCATAAGCACACCCCTTCACCTACAATTTTAACTTAGTTACAAAGTGATCAAAACTCTCGTTTATATCCTGCGTCCTCTCATTAAACTTGTATCCCGCATTACCTGTGGGCATGTGAAACGCCAGCGGTAGCCTGTCTATGAACTTAATTTAAAGTTTAGGTTTACACCTTTCTTTCTTTCCGAGGCAGCAACACTCATGAATATGGTAGTATATGTCACTCGCTCGCTTCTTATTGTTTTTCGCTGCCTTCTCAATTATATAATGCATGTTTTCTTAAGCGCTTTTTGGAGGTCTTCCTGGTTTTCTATGCACTGCGTTGACAATCAGTTCAAGTGATTACGTGGGAGGCGTGATGATGTCACACGAAACTCCGCCCCCCCACGTCATTCCAGCTCAACTCCATTACAGTTAATGGAGAAAAATACCTTCCAGTTATGACCATTAGGCGTAGAATTTCGAAATGAAACCTGCCCAACTTTTGTAAGTAAGCTGTAAGGAATGAGCCTGCCAAATTTCAGCCTTCTACCTACACGGGAAGTTGGAGAATTAGTGATGAGTCAGTGAGTGAGTGAGTGAGTGAGGGCTTTGCCTTTTATTAGTATAGATATAAAACAGAAAGAGAAAATAACAACACAGCTAAAAACGCAGCAACAAATTTTGGCAAAAGTTAAATGCTTGTGTCATGAGCACGAGGTGGCTATGCAGTGTCTGCAACGAACATGGCCATGCACCGTGCATAAGCTACCTTACTGATGGGCGGGCGAAGGAGCCACCGATTCTTCTGCTGCTCAGTGCCACCACAAGCCTAGAGCCGCCCCTGAGTACTGCTGCAATAAATGATTTCGTCGAAGTGAAACACATGTTTAATAACGTGCTTTAACTCCTATCATCATAAAAATGATATCACGTATACATCTCAGTATTTTAGTTATTCAGGGAGCTATAATATCACGAATGTAATGGATTCTGTGTCCAGTTGGAGGAAGAGAGCCGGTTTAAGAAGTAAGTAGTGATTCACACACATAGGCACATAGAAGATCAAATACAAAACAAAGCATTTAACGTGCTACTTTAATTACGATCTGATTTGAGAAACTGGTTAATTAAACAATTTTAAGATGAAGTTTATGATGTTCTACTTTAATGACAAAATAAACTACGTGATTAAAGTGGAAATGTCGAGATTGAAGTTGACATTTCGTGCTTTTTCCCCACTGTGTGCCTTTTTTCTCTGTACCCTAATAAGCTTTCATATGACACTCAGACAGTGGGCTTACAACTCGGCTTTTCACGGCGACTTTGATATGTGACTTCTTTTTTATTTCCGGCACTGTGCGATTTTTTGAACGTGAGCTTTCAAGTTTCTCCAACACACTGTCACTTGATCAACTTCCTTTTGTTGATTATACCACGGTTTATTTGAACAAATAGTATGTTTTCACTTTGCCTCCACTTGGTATTCGCTGAAATTCTTATATTTTCCGCCGTGCTTTTCCCATTGTCTTTTCACAGAAGGCTGAGTTTAAGGGTGATTTATATTGATTTGCATATTCAAAGAGGCGTAATTCTGGGAGGAGTTGGGGTGGGACAGAAGGCGCGTGCACGAGCGTTACTTTTCACGCTGATCGGGATTTATGTAGCGGAAGAACGTGGAAGTTGGAGTACGCACAGATTCCTGCATCTGGATTTTTCTGTGCGTAAGCACATTTCGGCTTTTGTGCTTACGCCATGTTATAGTGCAAGTTCTACGCACGGCGTTATACATGAGGCCCCAGGACATTAACTTTGTTGTTTTTAAGCCATTCCTTTGTGGCTTTGGTTTTATCCCTGGGGGCTTTGTCTTGCTGGAAAACAAATGTTCTCCTAAGGCTCAGGTTTCTGGCAGACTACATCAGATTTTCCTCCAGGATTTCCTCTGTGTTGCTGCAGAAAAACGTCCCCATAACATGATGGGTGGGGTTGGAGTGTTTTTGATAATGTGAAGTGTTTGGCTGATGTCAAATATGATATTTAGTCTAATAGCAAAAAGCTCAATTTTCTCTTCCACCTTTTTTTGTAATACAAGTAATACTCAAAGTTGTTCTAGGCAACTTCAAGTTTGTCTCGTGCACCACATTTGTTTAAAAAGAGCATTTGATTGATATTAACGTATTGTGTGTACAGCTCCTTGACTTTGATCCATCCCAGCCATGTGCCTTCTGGCAATGACATGCCAAGATGTCATGTGTGCTTTCTTTTTAATAGTGTCTTCCTTTTTGCCATTATCCCATAAAGCTGCTACTGGTGAAATTCTTGGCCAGAAGCAGTTGTCCGCACAGTCTCTCCAATCTAAGCTGCTGTAACTTGTAGCTCCTTCAGAGTTCGCTTAGAACTCTTCGTGACCTCCCTCTCTTGTCTTCTTCTTTCATGATCCCTCAGATCAAGGCAGATTTGGCAGATTTACAGCTGTGCCTTACCTTTTCCATTTCTTAATGACTTGTTTAACTGGATTTCAAAGGATATTCAGTGACTTGGATATTTTCTTGCCTCCATCCTCCTGACTTGGGCTGTTCAATCATCTTTTCATGCAGTCGCTTAGAGTGCTCTTTTGTAGGTTAGGTCACCATACTGACTCACCACAAGTCTGCTCTTCAGGAGACGGTGCATTTAGACTACAATCAAATGAATCTCCAAACAAGTGATTTCTACTGAATGAATGTTTTGAATTCTAAAGCTCTTGGGCTGCCCCAGTGATGATTTATGTGTGACATATAGATAAATATTAACACAAGTAATTATTTTGTGATTTGTAATTTATTTAGATCATTGTGCAAAGATCTGTTTTTACTTTGACAATAAAGGGTCTTTTATGTTGATCAGTGACAAAATGGCTATATGGTTGCAAGACATGGAAGCTATCCAGTGACCTGAGACGACGACTGGACTCATTCGGAGAATCCTTAGGTACCGTTGGTTTGACTTTGTGTTGAATAAGCGGTTCCTCATGGAGTCCCGAATGAGGCACATTACCTGCATTGTGAGGGAGCATCAGTTATGGCACTACAGTCATGTGGCGCGATTCCCCAAGGATGGTCCAGCTCGCAGGATCCTCATTGTTGGGGACCCGAGTGGCTGGACCAGGCCAAGGGGTCGCCCACATAATACCTTGCTGCGGCATATAGCAAGTCTGCCTAGGGGGTTGACTTGACTTGACTCGGTGACAAAAAACCCCCAAAGTGATTCAATGTTGTATAACAACACAATGAGAAAACTTCCAAGGGGTGAATACTTTTTATAGGCACTGAATTTTCAATACATAGAAATATTTTGAACTGCTGATATTAACTTTTTAAAAGCTTAAACATAAAAATACAAGGTTTTAACTGTCAACCATACACATAACAGATAAAAGTTTATATGAATGCTACAAATGTTTATAAATGGATTGCAGTCATTAATCAACAAAATGTTAAATATTTGAGATTCCTGTAATGAAAAATGTATCTGTGTTGCAGTTTATCAAAAACTGGCAAAGCAGCCTGTGGTTCAGAGTCAATAGTCAAAGACAAATTACTGCCACAGAATCCATCCACAGACTGCTTCAAACAGTCCTTTAACCTTCCTCTTATGTTAGCTTTCTGTTACTATCTCTTATGTTAACGGGTCGGTTTTGACCCGTGTCTTTAATCAGCCGTTTTACCCTCAAAACAATTATTTATCATCCAAATTTTTTTTCCTTACCTCTTGGTTACTTTGTTACGCTTCCTTGTCCATTAAAAGAATGTTTTTAATTTTTTTGCTGTGACCTCATGAGCTTTTACTTTAACAGCATACCTCTCGTTTTCAATTTTAAAAAATGATTAAATGAACCTCAAGAGAATTATTTAAATAAATAAAAGGTTGTTATGTCATCTGACTATTACTGAGGGGTATTAGAACACATCTCTTAAATAAATTTGTTATATATATTTTTTATTATAATATTAATTACTATAGTAACATCTATGGTGTTACGGGTCAAACTTGACCCATATATTCAAAGAAAAAGGCAAAAAAGTATTTTCAAAAATAACTTTTAATATAAATAGAGAAAGCTAAACAAGTAAATCTCAAAATGTGGATTTGCAAGGTCAAACAAACAACAAACAATCAATCAAATCAAACCAATAGAAATGAGGCACTAGTTCCAAAAAACGTCTTTGTGTGCAAGAACATGCATGTGCATTTAGATGCACGTGTGGCAAAAAGTGACACTTTTAGTGGGTTCTTTGCAAATCTATTTTTTGCAGTAGAAGCAGAGTACGTTTGTCTTTCTGTCTTTATTGCTAGGGCAGACCTGACACCTCTTTCTTTTAGACTCAGGTGGCCTCAGTGAGGTTGTGGCTGTGGCTGTGGCTGTGTAGGTTGATGTTGAGGCAGTGCTGGCCGAAGAGGATGCTGGCACTGATGCTCTTTGTGTTGCTGATGGTGTGGAAGGAGTGCTACGTGAGCTCTGCAGCTGTCTGACCAAGGCTGCAGCGGCTGGGTCCCGGGGCACCCGTTCCCTTCGCTCAATGTGTGCCTTGACAAGGGAACTTCCTAACTCCTCAAGAAACATTCTCCGCTTGTTTTTTCTAGTTGAGTTCCACCCTAGGTGAATGTGGGTCCACAACACAAATGCATTGTATGCAGACACATCTAGAATGTTATAAAACACAACCATTGGCCATCTCCTGGTCATTCTCTGGCAAGTGTAGGTGGCAGTCAGCTTGTCCAGGTTGTCCACTCCACCTTTGTTTTTATTATAGTCCAAGATAATTATGGGTTTTTTGTCAGTTGCTGATGACACAGCTGCGTCTTTGTGAAAAGTGGACATAAGTATCACGCTCCGGTGTTTTTTTGGACAATATGAAACAACCGTGATGGTGTCTGTAAAAGCAAATTTTGAAGAAAGTGGAGCCCTGTCCTTCACCTGCAAAATTTTGGCAGGCAGCTCAGGTTTATTTTTTACTGTGCCCACCATGGTAAGTTTCCACCTGAGAAGTTCTTGTCCAAGGTCATAGCTGGTAAAGAAATTGTCACATGTGATATTGTGACCCCGCAGTCCAGTAGTCATATCGAGGACTACACATTTTCCTTGATTTTTCTCAGGAATGCCACTTGCATGTTTGCCTGTGTAAATCTGCAGATTCCATGCATAGCTGGTTTTTGCATCAATCAATCAATCAATCAATCAATCAATCAATCAACATTTATTTATATAGCACATATTCATACAAAAAAATGTAGCTCAAAGTGCTTTACAAAATGAATAGAAAAATAAAAGACACAATAAAAAATAAACATAAGTCAACCTTAATTAACATAGAATAAGAGTAAGGTCCGATGGCCAGGGTGGACAGAAAAAACAAAAAAAAAAAAACTCCAAAGGCTGAAGAAAAAAAAAAAAAGGCTGCCCCAATTTTTATGCCGTATTCCCCTGGCTTACTAGGCATGTACTGCCGGAAATCGCATTTTCCACGAAAAAGGGACAAAATGTTCATCTACTGTTACCTCTGGCCCTGGGTTGAACATCAGTGGAAGGAGCTGCACCCACCTTTCCCAGACATCCCTGATGGGAGCAAGCTTGTCAGATTTTTCTTTAGTTTGTTTTGTTTGTTCAGGTAAGGAGACACACAGGGAAAGAGAGAAGCCCCTGTGTTTATGATTTTTGTTTTGACCCTGCCTATTGTTTTATAACCTTAAATTATAACTGGGTCAAAACTGAACCTACCAACCCAAAGGTAATAATTTTCACCAGAGCATTTTATAATTTGGTACAATTTTTTTTTTTTTTAATTTTAATTAAATACAGATTCCTGACAAAGTCAAAAAGCCTTGATGCAATAAACAAAATTAGGTAGTAGTTTTATACACTTAAAAAGTAAAACGGGTCGGTGCTGACCCAAACACAAGAGGAAGAGTTTTGTCATTTGATTCTGAAAGGATGAACAAAAATAAGGAGTTTTTTTTTGTAAACTTGGACCTATTAAGAAAAAATTGGGGTACTGCAGCAAAATGGTTAGCATAGCCTTACAGCACAAAGTAAGCCAAGTTTAATTCTCGGCATGACCACCATCTGTAAGACAGTTCAAGTGTCATCCTTATATATGTGTGGAGTTTCCCTCCTGACAAATTCCAGCTCTTCACAAAGGTCCAAATCCACATTAAGTTGATTTGTGTCCCAGGTACGAATCTGTTTGCGTATGGCAGTGGTTCTCAACCTGTGGGGTTAGCCCCCCTAGGGGGCCGCGAAGTAACAAAAAGGGGGGCGTGAAGATGTAAAAAAAAGAAGAATCAAAAATATGAAAACAACATCCGTTGAAACCAAAACAAATTAACCTAAACTACATTCTGATACTAGAACAATAAATATAGATTTAGATAAATGTCGATAAAAGTTAAGTAGGTATAATAAAATATGCATATAAATTTTAAAAAAATGTTAGGGGGGATGCGATTAAAACTGTTATGAAAACTCGGGTCGCAAATACTTAAAGGTTGAGAAACGCTGGTGTATGGAGTGACTATAAACTTAATCTTGACTCTGAGTGTTCTAAAATGACAGACCAGGATTAATGACCCTACATCACTGCAATAGAATAAGCACCCTGAAAATGAATGTTGATTGAATAGGACAATAGAAACAAGCTATAGTGCCAATAAAGTAGATTCTTATAATCTAGGAGGAAAAAGGGAATTTATTTAGGCAAAATGACCACTTCAAGGATCACAATTTGTAGACAACAGAGAGAAATCTGGATGAATGACAAATAAAAGGTCTTAGTAAACCTTAGTACCCACATTTGTTTTTCATTCTTTGCCTTGTAAAGTACTCTGAGGACTTTGACTACTTTTACATTGAAAATGGAAACTCTGTCTACCATATCTTTGCAAATAAACAGAAAAAATAGCCCAGTTCTAGAGCTCCAACTGTTTAACAAAAAGGTATTGTCTAAATAAAAAATGAGTGCACATGTAACACTAACTGCCAAATTATCTTAGATCACAGATTTGGTTTGATTAAACAGAAACTGCAGGCAGTCTGCTGATACTGTAAAACTTTATGCCTTAGACACACAGAGCATTCCTAGCAGACGAGCTAACTAGCCTTCCTCTCATGAAGGAATCCAAATGGTGTTAACTGATCTACGCTTATCCACAAATGTGTTGATTTAATAGATGGTTAATTATTACATGACTAAAACAAGTTAAAGCTAAAACTAGTAGAAGGACTTGCAAAGATAACCTGCATTTATTTCACTGCTTTTAAATGTTGAGCATTTTCTCTTTTGAATTTGCAAGAGAATTCCTTTAGATTAGCATGCTATGTGCTTGAAGAAATAGGTGCACTTCCAAAACATTGCTAAACGTCATAAAATGCTGTGCAAACATATAATATGATACTCTTAAACCTGGTCACAGTGTTCTTAAATCAGGTTCACGGGGTCCCAGCTGCATTTAGTGCAAGGGCAGTAATCGACCTTGGCACTGGTCACTCATACCATTCATACCATCCAATGTAGATTCTCCAAACAACTTATGTATCTAAATTGTCCTTTATATCTAAAAGACTAAATTTGTATGAAATTTAACTCTAAAATTTTCTTACTTGTCATTTTTTTTATTGGTGAAGAACTCATTTTAAAATAACAACCTGTGTTATTTTAAACATTATGACCATGTCCCCTTTCTTTGCTTATTTAAGCTAAATATATTCACATCATTTTCCACATCACTTAAACTCAGGGCCCCTAGATTCAGTTTACCAGTTTTTCCCTGAAACTGGTACTTTTTCTATTTTTTTCTTTCAATGTGAAGACCATAACTGCCCACATAGTTGGCCTCACTTGTACTGTGTTCATTTAATAATGCTTTTATTTTTTTTAAGTTTTCATCTTCAAGCACTAGCATTACTCGTTTGTAACTTTTCATGATTCACAAATTTCACTTGCCACTTTTTATCTGTCTAATATCACTCATCATGCCTCACTCATCACACATCAGTACCGACTTGTCACTCTTCAGGGATCACTCGTAACACATTCTTACTCAACTGTCACTCACTCTTCATGTCTCACATCACACATCAGCACTCATTTGTCTCTCGTCGACATTCACGAAATGTCATTCATCACACATCACACAATGTTAATCACTTGACCCTTTTCACATATCACTTGCCACGCATTACAGATTATTTTTCTGTAAGTAAAAGGAAATTAAAAGTAGACATGATTGAAGTGTTTAAAATTATGAAGAGAATTAGTCCAGTGGATCGAGACTGGTATTTTATTAAATTGTATTAAATTGTTAAGGGGAGTTTGCATGTTCTCCCCGTGTCTGCGTGGGTTTCCTCCGGGCGCTCCGGTTTCCTCCCACAATCCAAAGACATGCAGGTTAGGTGGATTGGCGATTCTAAATTGGCCCTAGTGTGTGCTTGGTGTGTGGGTGTGTTTGTGTGTGTCCTGCGGTGGGTTGGCACCCTGCCCAGGATTGGTTCCTGCCTTGTGCCCTGTGTTGGCTGAGATTGGCTCCAGCAGACCCCCGTGACCCTGTATTCGGATTCAGCGGGTTAGAAAATGGATGGATGGATGGAAATTGTTAAGGGTAAATTTCAGACAAACATTAGAGTCTCTACGTTCATAATGGCTAACACGGTACAACACCCTAGTACTACAGACAAACATTACAAAGTTTTTCTTGATTCAGAGAACCATAGACATTTGAAATAAGCTACTAGGTAGTGTGGTAAACAGTAGTACTTTAGGGACTTTCAGAACTTGACTTGATGTTATTTTGGAAGAATTAAGTGGATAGGACAGGTAAGCTTTCTTGAGATGAACAGAATGTTCTCGTCTAGATTGTTCTAATGTTCTAATAGATCACGACTTACTAGTCACTTATCACATAACACTCATTATTTTTCATTTGCCATTTTAGGCTTTTTGTTTTTAAAACAACCAATCAAAACTGAGCAGTGTGTGAGGCCATGGAGTATAATGGATTGAAGTAAAGAAGCTGTTCATACAGCGCTGTTGGTTTACGTAATACCAATCAAATGCTCTTTTGAAATAAATGCATGATGGCTAGAGCAGGTTTGAGTATTGCTAGTATTAAAAATGGAAGTAGATTTGTTTCCTTTTTAGATGGTAAATTCTACACTGTTTGGACAAAGTTGTTCCAGCAAATGTATTTGCGTTGCAGAACACTCATAGACAGATTTTTTTAGCAGAAGGTTCAATTGGTGTACCGCATCATGTAGTTTATATGCTCTACTTAATTTTTGCAGTATTTTGTCTGAGGATTACAATTTCATCAAAATATCCAGATAAATGTTATTTAGATTAGAGCAGTGTTTCCCAACCTTTTTTGAGACATGGCACATATTTTACATTAGAAAAATCCCATGGCACACCACTTAATAAAAATGTCACAAAATGTATATGTAATGAAATAAAATCACCTTCTAGTTTCAATTTACTCACAATTTACTTACTGAGTGTGAAACCTGGGCCTGTTTAGTTGAACACAACACTGATATACATGCAGGAATTGAAGAAAGACACACACGAAGATCTTCTTCAGCAGCTCTGAGTCTCTCTCTTTTTTAGTTTTTATAGCAGTCATGCTTGAAAAGCCAAGCTCGCATAGGTAGGTTATGGAAAATGGGAGCAGGGCTGAAATAGCTCGGCTTGCCAGAATGGGGAACTCCTTGGCAGCCGTCAGCCAAACACTGTCCAAAGGTAGATCAGTAAAGCTCAGCTTTCTCTCATTACAGTTATTTCCTCCTGCTCCTGCAAAGTCCAACTGTGGTTGAGCTATATGGGTTTCTAACCCAGTCAAGGCAATCAGTAGAAACTGAAGGGAAATAAAATGACAACTTCTGTTCAAGAGTTCTCAAATGCTTGCCTATTGTCACACACATTGCAGCAATGTTCATACCTTGCTATTTCTGGGTGTGTGGGAACATGTCAAGGTTGGCACTTCCCACAAGTTGTTGCCAGAGCTACACCTTTGAACGAAATTCATTTATTTTATCTGCACTTGTGAGCAGGTTTTCATTTCGGCCTTGCATCCATGTGTTCAGGCCATTCAGATGTTGAAATATATCCACCAGATATGCCAGTCTTGCACACCACTCATCACTTTAAAGCAACTTAGCGTCATCACACCTCTCATTTGTCACAAACACTTTTAGTTCCTCCCGCAGCTCATACACATGGGCTAAAACTTTGCCACGAGACAACCACCGGACCTCTGTAAGCAGCAATAGCACTTTATGCTCTGCTCCCATTTCCTCACACAATGATGCAAACATGCGACTTTTTACAGGTCTTGTCTTCACAAAGTTTATGCGCACAACATTGTTCAATACAGGAGCTAGGTCAGCTGGTAATGTCTTGGCAACGATTGCCTTACGGTGCAGAAAACAATGCATCGCAATAACATCTGGATGTTGCTCTTTCACTCTGTTTACAAATCCTTTGGTGTGCCCAAACATGGCGGCTGCTCCATCACCGGATACTTATGCAGTTTTCCCACTTAAGTCCTCCTTGTCCAAGGTACTCTGATACAATTCGAAATATTTCCTCTCCTGTTGTTCTTTCTGGCAATTCTTTGCCAAACAGGAAGTTTTCTCTGATGGTGTTTCCATTTACAAAGTGCACATTTGCCAAAAGTTGTGCATGTCCATTGATCCGTAGATTCATCGAGTTGCAATGCAAGTTTTCTATTGACGTGCAACTTTTCTAAAACAATCCTTTCAATGTCTGCAGACATGTCATCAATATGTCTGGCAATTGTATTATTTGAGAGAAGGACTTGGGCTTTTTCTTTAAGAGCGCCATGGCCGAGCATCTCATTTACAATGACTTTGCAGGCAGGTAGTATTGATGTCTCTGCCACCGTGTGTGGCTCCTCACTAAAGCTGCCTGTTTCTCAGTCTGTTCATGAAGTTGAATAAAACAGTTTGTGATCTTGTTTTGAAGTGACGGGTGTTTTGCTTGGAGATGGCGTTTAAGTTTGCTAGGAACCATGGCACTGTTGGACAGCATTTCCCCACATACCAAGTATAACGGAATCGGCTCGGTTGGTTCCCCGGTAAAAGCAAATCCAAAGGAAAGATAACTTTCATTGTATTGTCTTGAGCTCACTTTTTTTGCTTTCTTCTGACCACTACTCATACTAGGGCCTTCATCTGGGTCACAATTTTCTCCAGGACCCAGTTCAGATTGTGTACTTTTTCTTTTCAGATATTGTATCCATCGCTGTCACTGCTGTCATAGCCGAAGCATCACTAATTAGGTGGAGTGGTGGCTCTGAGGTTAGGGCTCTGCACTGGCAATCGGAAGGCTGCCTGTTTGAATCCCATAAATGCCAAAAGGGACTCTGCTCTGTTGGGCCCTTGAGCAAGGCCCTTAACCTGCAATTGCTGCGCTGTTTGAGTAGTGAGAAAAGTGCTATATAAATGCAAAGAATTATTATTATTATTATAATTCTATTGTTTGAATGGCAACAGGTAGTTACACATATTAATTAGCCATCTGCTGCCACCTAGTGGAAGAGTATTTAATTGTTTTTCCTGTCACTGTCACATAGACGAACAAAGACAAATTATTGGAAGTAAAAAAATATTAATTTTCAGACCAATTAAGTGAAACTGGATAACTTTCCATGGTACACTGGATGATCTCTCACGACACGCTAATGTTCCACGGCACAGTGGCTGGGAATCACTGGATTAGATTGATGTATAGTAACAATGTGTGAAAAGTGGACAAGTGATTAATGCTAAGCGATGTGTGATGAATGAAGTTTGATGAACCTTCAGGTAGAGGGGTCTTTTCATCAGATTGGCTGGCCCAGCACTGACTCAGCTATAAATTGGCCAGTAGGGGGATGGCGGCTTGTTGGCCGAGGTCTCCAGGACTCTGACTTTGTCTAGCTTGTCTGACTCAGTCTTTACAAAATGGCAGTGGATGAACAATTAATAAATGGACAGATATTGTTGTTTTTCATTTATATTATATATATTAGTTCTGTATATAGTGAGTGGTATATATCTATTATTGCATTTTGCCATGAAAGTCATCATGTTGCTCTGTGCTTGCACTTGGTGGGGAGTGTTTGTACGGTTGTGTTGTATTTCTGAGGTGGCCATGATAGATTGACCATCAAGCTCTGTGAAGAGGATTACTTGTGTTCTATTTCCATCCATCCATTATCCAACCCGCTATATCCTAACTACAGGGTCACGGGAGTCTGCTGGAGCCAATCCCAGCCAACACAGGGGGCAAGGCAGGAAACAAACCCTGGGCAGGGTGCCAGCCCACCGCGGGGTGTGTTCTATTTTGTGTGTTGTATTTACCCCATTTTGTGACACCCATTACACGCACAACCTTACCTGGAAAGGGGTCTCTCTCTGAATATCATTTCCCAAGATTTCTTACATTTCTTTTCCATATAAGGTTGGTTTTTTTTTTACTATTATTTTTTCTTCTCTTCTTAATGAATCAAGACTGGTGGTGGGGCATAAAAAAGAGGGCCTGTTAAAGCCCATTGAGACATTTCTGGTGTGATTTTGGGCTGTACAAGAAAAAAAATGTTGTTGTTATTAAAGCTTTTGTGCTGATTAAAAACTCTAAATCAGCCATTGTTATGGACCTGTCCAGAGATGTAGTAGGCTTCTGCTATAGATAGTGATCTGTGAAACGCTTTGCTTACAATTGAATCTGCAGTGAAACAACAACAACATTTATTTATATAGCACTTTTTCATACAAATAATGTAGCTCAAAGGGCTTCACATGATGAAGAAAGAGAAAAAAGACAAAATAAATAAGAAAATAGAATTAGGGAACACTAATTAACATAGAAAAGGAGTAAGGTCCAATGGCCAGGGAGGACAGAAAAAATAAAAAAACACCAGACGGCTGTAGAAGAAAAAAAAATCTGCAGGGGTTCCAGGCCATGAGACCACCCAGCCCCCTCTAGGCATTCTACCTAATATCAATGACCTTATAATCAGTCCTCATGGTATTCAGGGTTCACATGAAAGAACTTGATGATGACAGTCATGAAACTTATAGCTTAACTTCACAAAAAAAAATTAAACAAATGGTGTTTCACTACAAGTGAAATTCAAACCATTAGGACATATATTTCCAACTCATCTGTAAACTCCATGGCAAAATTCCATCCAACTGAATCCGAACACAGGGTCACGGGGGTCTGCTGGAGCCAATCCCAGCCAACAGAGGACACAAGGCAGGAACTAATCCCGGGCAGGGTGCCAACCCACCGCAGGACACACACAAACACACCCACACACCAAGCACACACTAGGGTCAATTTAGAATCGCCAGTCCACCTAAAATGGATGTCTTTGGACTGTGGGAGGAAACCCATGCAGACACAGGGAGAACATGCAAACTCCATGCAGGGAGAACCCAGGGAGTGAACCCGGGTCTCCTAACTGCGAGGCAGCAGCGCTACCACTGCGCCGCCGTGGCAAAATTACCCCAGAATTCATTCTGGTGCAGATCACAGCTACAGATCATTTACCTGCAAGCATTTCTGAGGCACATCTCCGCTGCTATAATTGTCCAGTATGATCCTGGCCTGGATCAGCTTATGGAGTTAAATAATTAAGCACAGATGATGTTACCTCTAACCTCAAATGAGCAGTGTGTGGCAGGAATGTGAAGGTAAGCAGTGCACGAGGCAGATGAGAACACAGCCAAATGGAAGATTGTGGAGGCCAGCAAACAGATAGAGGATCTGGTTGTGGAATAACCCTTAGGGAACAGTATTCCTATCTTTCCACCCCAAAATACTTAAAAACCCCTCCAACAAAATGCTTGAAAATTTCACAAAATTGTATGTGAAATGAAACTCTGCTGTTTTGCTGATCACTTGTTATAGGCTTTGGTTGCCAACGTATTCACAGGTGGATTGAATATCCTAGAATTCCTATAAGCTGAATAGTCACTGCAATACTAAAAACTGTGAAATCGAAAAAGAAATTCCATTTTATAAAATGTATTTAAATGTTTTAAACCACAGAGGTGCCAGAGAGAGCTGTTATATTTGCAGCTTACAATAAAGTCCAAATATTTTAGTTCAAACCGCTGTGTCCCTGAACTGGATTAAGCAGTTTCAACAGTAGATGAAAGCACAGATGAATTTTACTTGAAAATGTATTCTTCTACATATTCCAACATAATCGTTGGAAATCTGCATTTTTCAGCAGGTAATTTAAAGACATTCAAACTGAGCAAGTGTGAGCTGAGGAACAGTGAGCCTTGCATCATTTGTTCAAAGTCAGAACACACACAGCAAACAGCCTCCTTATGAATCTGCAGTTCTTCAAACAGCTGCAAATATAATTTGTTATATGGCAGATATGATTAATGGCATTGTTGCATGGGACATTAAATTGGCAATCAAAATAAAAGGTTTACTATGTCGTTAGTTAGTGCAGACTCTCATTAAGTGCATGCAAACAAAGCACATTGTAACCACTAAACTTCACCAGTGTGTTTTGTTTATGACTCTAAGCATGCCACTTCATAATCTTTCACTTGGCTATAAAAGTCAGTGTTTTCTAATTTCTTTAGTTTGGAAGTTTGTTAGGAACGCATTAACAAGCATACCTGTATGAAAACAATGGCAGTTCTGTGCTGCCAACTATCTGATACTGCTTTGCCAACTCTGCTCAATAAAATGTGCCTCCTACAGTTGTTCACGCTATCACAGTAGTGCAGTATTTCTGGCTGTGCCACTTTTTTTTTGTTTTTTTTCTTTCCTTTTCCTTAATCATGATGGCAGGGCATTTTAAAGGCAGGTTTTGGCTATATATGTTGGCTTAAGGAAAATGCTTAGGTGAACTGATTATATTTTTGCTCATCTAGCTGACAAGTTCCTTATCATTGTACCCTGTCTCAAATAAGAATGGCTTTGTTTGGCAAAAATGTCCTTACCTTCTCACATGTGACAACTAATAACCGTACCTTTAATAGCCTGATTTTTCCTCTACTGTGTAATATTAAAAATCTAGGCTAAGGATGCTCGCTGGTAGTTTATTTCAAATAGAAAACATACATCGCAAGTTTGGTGTGCCTCCTAAAATTGTTTATTTGAGAATAAGAACTTTGATTGAACATATGGATAAGAAGGCCTCTTATGCAGGTTCAGGGCACACCTTCAACACTCATACTACAACACTTTCCATAATCTTTGTGGTAAATTTAGCACGAGTACAAAAGGCTTTTAAATGAGATAGTGTTTCAAAAATATGACCGTAAAATAGTTTTGCACTAATTACACAGAGTATGTAACATAACAAAACATTCTCAGACCAGCTCAATTCAACTCAGGTTTGGGGTGGCACAGCATACAAGAGGAAACAACCCTGAACCCGACCATCACGGGAACCACTCAAACCGATGTCACCTTAAGCCAGTATCACATTACTCCACTTCTGCTCTTTGGGAATGTCAGATTCATTGCCAATTTGCATGACGAAAGGATTACTGGACATGTCAAATTTAGCGAATGAGTGGTGAATTTCCAGCACAGTTGTGCTTACCCTTTTTCAGGACAAAAAAATAACACACTGACAGAGCCGGTGCTGTATGAAGGGTTAACAGTTATGGCGAGTTCGGCCGAAATCTCTGCCCATTCTGGTATGTGGTATGTAAAACACATCCCAAAGACAGGTGTGTTAGGTTAATTGGTGACTTTAAATGGGCTCTGAGATGGACTGGCACACTCTTCAGTGTTGGTCCTGCCTTGTGCCGATGATGGATAGGATAGGCTCAGGACCTTTGTGGTTCTGAATTATACTAAGTAGAGCAGCAATTTCTAGCTATGACCAGTTTGTATGTTATAGTGCAAGACTGCTGGGGAATCAGTGCATCCCACATAGTTTTTGTCATAAGCCATTAAAAACTGCCAACTGTAGAGTGTAATTTTCATGAGTAGCCCTAATGTTATTGTTATTATTGTTAACTATTTTTTGATCAATACAATCTTTTTAAAATATATGAATTAAAAAATTCACTCACACTCATGCAAATGGAGCTTCACATTTTTTTGTAGTTGTATTGAGTTTGAATGCATTTTTCTTCACTTTAAGTCTATCATTCCCACAGCACATGGAGAAAAAAGTTGGTAAGATGACCAATTTTTCAACATTTCCCAACAGAGTAACTGTGGATCTTTTGGCACACCCAGTAGTTGTGTTGCTGGCACTTGCTGTTTTTCACTTGCCACTATGTGTCACCAAAATTTTCACTACTGACATCAGATTCTGGAATGCTTTGATATGCAGTTTGTTGTCTGGTAGTCTAATGGTGTGGCATTCTCAGCTGCAGAAAATGAACATGAGGAGAAGCCTGCTTGAGGAGGACCTCTGGGGTTGATGACAAGATTTGGATGCACTGGCTGAAGTACTGTGTGTGGCAGAGCATTCAGAGCATCGTAATGAGTTAACTTCAGGTTGATGAGCAGGCAGGCAATCATTCCCAGAGTGTTGGTGAGATGGCCAATCTGCCAGCATTTGCCAACAGTGTGGACCTCTAGGGTGGACGACAAAATTTAGATGCCGGAGCCGAACTACTGCATGTAGCAGAGGAATTGAGCACTTTCAGGATTCAAGTGTGATACAGAGGATTGTGATGACTTACCTGCAGGTCAGCAGTTGCATGGAGGAGTACAGCAGGTGACCATCCTCAGTGTGCACGGAAAGAAGAGGAAGGAAGTGAGATGAAGAGCGACTGCTCCTGTTGGTTATGTCAGCATCTATTGCTCTGACAGCAGGTAACAGCGGAAAGGTTTGCCTAGGCATTGTAGGGTTTAGTGAGGTACTGTTTAGTGAAGGAAACCATAGATGCCTGAAAACTGCACACCCCATGTGAAGTTTCTGCTCTGTTTTTCACGATTCTGTTATGTTTTTCATTTCTTCTTAATGTAATCATTTTTTTCTATGCATCTTTTGCAATGAAAACTTCAGAGAATCTTTTGGTGACGTTAGTTGTTTGACTAAAAGTGATTTTTGTTACATAGAAATTTGTACCGTCTTTATTTTTTACTTCTGTATTTTATTCCACCAGCATTTTGTATCGCACCACCATTTCATGGTATCAAGGATATTGGCATTTAATGATCCGGTTGCTAAAACATAACTGGGAGTTGCTAGCAGCATGTATTCAAAGGTTATGCCCAATCGCTTAAAACCCACACTCAAGCAGACCTTCACTGTGTACATTTGTAGATTTTTAGAAGCTTTTGGTCTGTCTTCTTTTGAGTTTATTTCCTGAAAAATGATTTTTCTTTGTGTTCCTGGTGAAAAGATTGGTGTTGAATCCCTGGTGTGTCTCATTAGGTTTAATTTCTTGCTCCTTCTGTTACTTTAAGTCAGGTCACCTTGCCAGTAGCAGAATACTGTGTGTTCTTGTGTGTCCGTATCTCCCATGTTAGTGTGTGTTACAATAGTTTAATCATGGCAGATGCATATTAAAATGTATGTAGGCAATATATGTATAATAGGCTTCATTTTATGTGTAAAAAAAAAAATTGGTTAAGCTACAAAATAAGGTGGGCCAATGGATAAAGTGGGTGAGCTGAGGCCTACTCAGGCCATACAGAGCGGGTAGTTCTGTGCTAAACAATTGTAAAGCCAAGCATTTCTTTATCTAGCTCATCTCTTTCACGCTCCTGGCTACTTCCTTGGTTTTTGGTTTCATCTGCTACTTTGTTCCCGTTTCCAAATAATGGCTTTGACACTCCATTTGTTTACGACTATCATTACATTTTCCTCATTTGGACTGCTATATCTACAGTGTCTATCCGTTTCAGAATCATCCACCAACTAACTCGTCAACTTAATCCAGTTTTACGCTCACAGGGTACTTTGGTTTAGCAGACAACTATTTGACTACAAACTAGGTAACAGGTTGTTTTATAGTCACCTGCTATGTTACACAGAGAGAATCCAAAATGAGCGGTTAGAACTACAGCATCACAACACTGGAGATCAAGACTGAAATCTAGGCCCTGTATGCATACTCTCCTTTTGTCCATATATCCTTCCATACTTCAAAAATTACTGCAATGCGGATGTTTTTGGAATTTGCTAGGCCTCCATTGCTCACCTACAGCTGGTGCAAAATGCCGGTGCTTGAAATTTTTACTGGCACAAGAAAGCATGAGCACATTACCCCGAATTTGGCTTCCAGTTCATTTTCGAATCCATTTTAAGATCCTTGTATTTGTTTTTAAATCCTTTAATGGTTGTGCCCCATTTTATTTGTCAGAACTGCTGCACCCTTATGTACCCGTCTTGCTCTCTCAGGTCAGCAGACCAGATGCTTTTATGTGTTCCTAAGACACAATGCAAACTCCGAGGCGATCAGGCTTTTTCAGTTGCAGCTCCAAAACTGGAAAGATTTGCCGTTGCACGTTAGGCAGGCCCCTTCTCTTGCTGTCTTTAAATCCTATTTAAAAAGACACTTTCACTCCCTGGCCTTTAATCCAGTACGATATGTTGACTATCTGTGTACTTTTTATTATGAATTTCTTCAGCTCTTATGTGTTTATGTGTTTCTGTTTCTTTTACCCTTTGGTTATTGTGTGGGTTTTATTGTACAGCACTTTGGTCAGCCTTGATGGTGTTTTTAAAGTGCTTTATAAATAAATAAAAATGCCCTTATTAGGTGGATAGGCACACAATGGACCGATGCCTTTGTTGCTGGTTACATTATATTGAATAAGCCTGAAGTCACAAAACAGATGAATGAATGAATGATTTTGAACCATCATATATGCGATATCAACCCAAAAGAATAAAATTGCTTTGTCTTCATAACACATCCTAAATACAATGATGTCCACCACGGTGAAAAATGCAAAACACTTGTTCCTGGTTTAATGAATTGCAGCAAATCTGTTTGCAGTTTGGCACATCCAGTGTACTATAATGACAGGAGCTGAATGCTTACTTGAGAGCTTGCTTAGACTGCAATCAAAACCGTCATGTCTAATATACAGAATCCATACTAGCACGGCCTTTTTCAGTGTTATAATACGCCGCAGTTTTGTGGTAATGCAAAGCAGAAAACAACGGCATTGATCTTTTTTGCTGGCAGTGTTTAAATAAAAACAGGTCTAACGCTCCTCATCAATCGCAAAAACATTCATCATTTTGAGCAGTGCCGTGGTGTAACTTTGATTACTCCCATATCTCAGGCATTTCAGGGTGATGATTAAAGTCATTTTTCACATTCTGGTCCAAGAAGTCTGATGATGGCGACAAATCACGGAGAGCCTGTTAAAGAAAAGGAATGACGGCTTTCCATTTCAGAGAGGTTGGCGCTGCTGACACATTCCTTGTGCCTACAAGCTGTGCATTAGTAAGATGTGAAAACGTGTGGGCCTCTTCCATACATCTTAATGTATTTTAAATATTAATCAATTTCATCATGTTGCTCCCTCCCAAAGCAAATGCTGTGTAATGTTTTACAGACAGCTGATGCCTAACATTGTTAAAGAATCTCCATGACGTTGCACCAATGTGCCTTGCAAACCAGGAGAACCCAGTGGAGAAGCAGGTGTGAAGAAAGAAGGCAGGAGACTTTTAATCTTCAAAGCTTTACAGTACATTTCAATGAATATCATGGAGGCCCAGAAGAGGCCTTGCTGCCTCATAGCACCTGGACTCTGGTATGACTCACAGCTTGAAATGCCTTCATTATATAGTTTGCAGGTTCTCCACAAGTCTGAAGGACTTCAGTTTCCAAACTGACCCTGAGAAATTAGTCTGACTGACAACATGCAATTGGCCAATGTGTCTGCTATCTGATGGACTGGTATCCTGCCAGGGATGGATCTTGATCCCTAAATCACTGAATGGGGACATTACTTTCGAGAAGGATGGATATGAGAATGTTTGTTTTCCTTCACAAAGTATAGTGAACACCATCCCACTGTACAAGTACAGATACACAGTTTAACTGTTTCTGTGTATTTTTTTTAACTTGAGCACAGGCTGGTCAGGGACACACATTAGTTTGAAAGGCTGGAAAATACCCATCAGTCATGTGGCTTACAGATCAATCCCTTAGGCACTATTCCACAACATCTTTAATATCATTACAACTGGCTCTTTTCAATGTCATTCTCCTATAGAGCATCACTGCTGCTATCAGCACCATAAAATAAACAACTGACAGCTGTAAAAACAAAAGGTGGAAATCATGATGAAGGTGCTCTGTCAGGACTAAAAGCAGGAAAACAATGATGATGGTTGGTTTCCTAAATGTGCATTTGTAGCAATGAAGACCAGTGTGCTGGCAGGAGACACGCAAGAAAGAGTAAGTCTACACAGCTATGTCCCACTCAAAATAAACTTTAGATTTAAACTGAAAACAGATGATCTATTAAGTTTAGTTGAGATATCCATCCATCCATCCATTATCCAACCCACTACATCCCAACTACAGGGTCATGGGGGTCTGCTGGAGCCAATCCCAGCCAACACAGGGTGCAAGGCAGGAAATAAACCCTGGGCAGGGTGCCAGCCCACGGCAGGGTATGCACACACACACACACCCCAGAGACAATTTAGGATCGCAAATGCACCAAACCCGCATGTCTTTGGACTGTGGGAGGAAACCGGAGTACCTAGAGGAAACCCACGCAGACACGGGAAGAACATGCAAACTCCACGCAGGGCGGACCCGGGAAATGAACCCAGGTCTCCTAACTGCGAGACAGCAGTACTACCCACTGCATCACCGTGCCACCCTTAGTTGAAATAAAATTAAAGTAATTTTAATAGAAGATATCCTGAGGGGGTCACCAATTCAACCAAACAAGAGTAAATACTCTGCTACGTTAACTTCTTGATTTTCACAGCACTTGATATGTCAAAACTGTACCAAGCTATATCATTCATTCTTTGGGGACTCTAATCAGAAAATTAGATTTGAATGAATCAATTAAAAGTAGTCATATATGCACACATTTTCATGTTTTTGTAAATGTTTTTTAAAGAATGTAAGGTGAATCTGCAAATTTCTTTTCATTTTTATTACTATTTAATTTAATATTGTTTCTTTGTATCAGTATACTGACTGCTGGATTATGTGAATTTTGGGATTAATAAAGTATCTATCTATCTATCTATCTATCTATCTATCTATCTATCTATCTATCTATCTATCTATCTATCTATCTATCTATCTATCTATCTATCTATCTATCTATCTATCTAAAATGTAATACTTCATCAAAAGGAATGTCTCAGGAACTATGGAAAATTCCATCACATACTCCTAAATGCCATCATTCAGCAATATTGAGTTTTCATTATTGTTATTATCTTATTTTTCTCGGCTTGTGCTGATTCTTGAGGACTTATTGTTCGATGGTTGTGAGTTTACAAAGTATGCGAGTAGTTTTGAGTGGGGTGACCTTGTGCACCTGGGTAGCACTCGCTTAACCTGGCAGTTCATTGGTTATGATAAGATACAGTATGTGTTACCATGACAGGGCAAGAGGGGGAACTGTTGTTAACTGTCTTCTCTCTTTCCTTCGCATCTCATAGAAGATGCACCAGGAAATGCCTGACGACATCCCCATTACTCCAAAAAGGTCTTGCACCTTCCAGTCCGGAGCATATAAAAATGGCAAGAAGAAGGCATCTCACTTGTGACCCAAGCCCACACCAACTGAAATATAGTCGGATTGGCTAGTCATTTGTTTTGTGCCACTGCACCCCTGAGCACCTATTTATATTTTTTTAAAAGTGTTGCTTTTTGTTTCCTTGCAATTAAATGGGGTGTCCAGATTGGTACCCCACCTGTTTTGGGGGTTCTACAATTTACTCTGTTCAACAAGACATTTTTGGAGACCTAGTCGAGAAGTCCCAAATGCTCTTTACATGACTAAAATGACAGGAGCCTTTGTGTTCCACATATGCAAAATCTCAGTCTTGAGGTTTTTGTATTTGCTGAGCTTTTTATCTCTTTGACTGAGACACTCACATAATCTAGAAAAGATTACTATTATTACTAGGAGGGCGTATAATGTGACTGTTGTCATCCACAAATTGCATCAACAAAGAACAATAAAATAAATTTGACAAGCTTATTAGAGAGAATGAACACTTACAAACCAGAACAATTAGGACATCCTGGTAGCAGCAGGTCACTGTTTATGCAGAGCTGGGAGAGAATTATGGTACAGTAGCAAAATTGCACTCTTTGGGATGGGAATCAGACACACAGCAGTAAAATCCAGATAAACATAACTCTAAATACAGTTTGGCTTGTGTTTTTCAAGTCAGATTATTTCCATTCATTTTTAAAACAGTTTTCAGAGCTAGTGGGTTCCCTGTGTGGAGTACTGAGGAGTGAGAGGCTGTGTAAGCATCACTCATAATCAGTGTTTTTGTGTTTAAAGTCTGTGTATGAGTCTGTCTGCCTATCTGTGTATGTGAAGTTTAGAAGAGCAATCCGATAACAAACTTGGTGAGTTCTACTCTTCTGATGATAATACAACATTGGCTCAAGATCTGCTCAGGTAGGAGCAAAGAAACAGCAGGGTTTTCTTTTTGCTTTCCATGTAACATATTCTCCTCTTTATGTATCCCTCTCTTGACCGTTTTTTTAAATAATGGTGACGTTTTTTGGACTTACAGCCTACTTGGTGAGTTTATTTATTTGGAGAAATGCCAATGGGCCATTTCCTACTACATGAACTACATGCTTCTATATGCTTTAGTAAAAGGATTTTAGAAACTATCTCATGGAAGACATGGATTACAACACAGAAAAGTTCCAAAGATTAAAAAGTCTACTGCAGGTGGTCATCCTTTTAATCATATTTGAAACGATCAGTCTGCTTTTGTAAGGTCTCACTCTTTGAATCCAAGCACAGCATTTTAGTATACTGGAGCTGCTGATTCAAAAAATGCTGTTTTAAGATATCTTCAAATGCATTTCAGATATCTCAAAATGTGTAGCACACCATTTCAAGATCTGTTGAAATCTATCTGAGATATCATAAAATACATTTCAGATATCTTGAAATAGCTGCATTTTCAGATACAGTCATATGAAAAGGTTTGCACACCCCTCTAAGCCTGCATAATAATTTACTCTACTTTCAACAAAAAAGTTAACAGTGGTATGTCGAAGATATTTTCTAGGAACATCTGAGTACTGGGGTGTTTTCCGAACAAAGATTTTTAGTGAAGCAGTATTTAGTTGTATGAAATTAAACCAAATGTAAAAAACTGGCTGTGCAAAAATTTGGGTCCCCTTGTAATTGTGCTGAAAATTTGCAACACCAAATTGGTTGGATTAGCTCGGTAAGCCTTGAACTTCATAGACAGGTGTGTCCAAACATAAGGAAAGGTATTTAAGGTGGTCAATTGCAAGTTGTGATTCCCTTTGACTCTCCTCTGAAGAGTGACAGCATAGGATCCTCAAAGCAACTCTCAAAATATCTAAAAACAAAAATTGTTCAGTATCATGGTTTAGAGGAAGGCTTCGAAAAGCTATCTCAGAGGTTTAAACTGTCAGTTTCAACTGTAAGGAATGTAATCAGGAAATGGAAGGCCACAGGCACAGTTGCTGTTAGATGCTGAGAGATTAATTTTAGGGAAGACTGAGTCTGTTAGGTTTGCATTTCTATTTTTCCTTTTTTGTTTTGGTAATTTTATGAATTATCCACCTACCCTTGTTGCTGCTCTGTTTACATGTTTTCCCAGGTTTGTAATTTTGCTCTACTCCCTTACTCTTAATAAGGTCTTTATTTTTGTTAAAGTCTAAAACAGTTTCTTGATTAGAGCTCTCAGGTGTTGTAGTCGATTGAATTGCAGTTGCTTGAAAGCCCTATCTATCCATCCATTTTCCAACCTGCTAAATCCTAACTACAGGGTCACGGGGTCTGCTGGAGCCAATCCCAGCCAACACAGGGCACAAGGCAGGAACCAATCCTGGGCAGGGTGCCAACCTGCCACAGGACACACACAAACACCAAGCACACACTAGGGCCAATTTAGAATCACCAATCCACCTAACCTGCATGTCTTTGGACTGTGGGAGGAAACCCACGCAGACACGGGGAGAACATGCAAACTCCACGCAGGGAGGACCCGGGAAGCGAACCCAGGTCTCCTAACTGTGAGGCAGCAGCGCTACCACTGCGCCACCATGCCGATCTATCTATCTATCTATCTATGTAATAAATACAGAAAAAATATCATCAATCCCCATTTTTACTTCTCCTTTATTGAAAGTTTCATGTCTTTTACTTTTGGCTTCTCTGTTTTTCTGATTATAATTTTGTTTTAGGATTTCTGAGTGTTGAATGTTGAGAATTTTTTTGGATTTTGGATCTTTCTGGTTCAGAATTTTGTTATTTGAATTCAGGACTTGGCAATTAAGGAAATGTAGTCTTTTTGTTCGCTTTTTATTTTTATTTTTTTAAGTTCTTTTGTTATTTCCTTTTCTTTCTGAATTTTATGTTGTTTTTAAATGTTGTATTTTTGTGTCATATACTTTTGTTAATTTCTTTCTCAAGTTAATAAACTAAACATAATAATTATATTTCCATTTTCTCACGACAACCATCGATGTAAACAGCGAGACGTCCATTTCCTTATGATCAGTTGATGAATCTGTAAATCTAGAATAAGGACATCCAGTAATATTGCAGCAGGGATCTATATTTATATGTAAAAGTCAATGCGTGTATGTATGTATGTATGTTCCAGCATCATATCTGAACTGCTGCAGTGATTTTCATGAAATTTGGTACACATGTTTCTCATTGGTCGACTAAAAATACTGTACCATGAAATCAATTCTAACCCACCCCCTTTGGAATGACCACCAGAGGGCGAACTGGAGGTGACTACCAGCATTCTTTATGTTTGACCACCACGCGCCCCTGTTGCTTTTGAAATTAAATAAAGTTGGCCAGTTCCGAGCGTCAACTGGATGATAACATACATACAAGACCGCAAGACAAGCACATTAGTGAGTCTTCATTGTTTGTTAATTTATTTTTATTTTTAAAGTTATGTTTTTTTTAAATTATATATTTTTTTCAAACAGTTAAAAAAAACACTTTATTTTTCTCCCGGGCAACGCTGGGTATTTCAGCTAGTATGGAGATAAAGCTCACACACAACTCCACAGGCCGTCACCATAACTGGAGTATACTCAGGCAATGTCAAACTGTGCCAATGGTGAGCCACCCTGGACACGTAACTTCCCATTAATGCTAGATGGATACTTCAATTTTGCCTAAAGGCATTTAAAGAATTCTAAGAACATGATAAAAATGATTCTCTGGTTTGATGAGACAAAAATTGAGCTTTTTGTGCAGAACTCCAAGTACTATGTCTAGAGAAGACCAGGTACTGCTCATCACCTGCAATACCACCCCTACGGTGAAGCACGGCAGTGGCAGCATCATACTATGCGGATACTTCACAGTGGTAGGGACAGAGAGACTTCCTAGAATTGAAGGAATTATGAATGCAGCCAAATACAGAGAGGTCATTGAGGAAAACCTGCTCCACAGTGCACATGACCTCAGACTGAAACATGAAAATGACCCAAAGCATGCAGTCAAGGCAATGCTGGAGTGGCTTTGGGACTGTCTTTGAGTGGCCCAGCCAAAGTCCAGATTTATACCCCTTAGAAAATCTGTGAAATGACTGCATAAATATTTTGCAACTAGAAAGCAGGTAAGGTAAGACAGAACTGAGCCATTAAGTTTGTGGAGTAACGTCCAGTGCCTTAGCCAATGCTTCACCATGCCTGCCAGCAGAGACACGCAGGGTTCTGTAGCTCAGCTGAGGTTGTAGAATACCAAAAGACTCACAGAAAAGTGAAGTAGAGGCCAGCAAGAAAATTGTAGCAGCGAACAAATCAAAGCAATCATTGTTCAGAGTGGCTGAACCAAATGCTCTTGCATGTGGTTGAAAAACAAATTAAGACATTTTAAGAATAAAGGATGGCCATGACTGCACCTAGTAACCCGAAGGCTATAATAATAATAATGGATGCAAATCACATATGTGAAAGAAATTAATTCTATATGATTCATTCTTAACACCTTAACTCTCTGATTACTTATCGTTGAAAGAATGATGGGTTTTCAGCAGGAAACCATAATTCACACACTACATTAACACAGCTTACGGTCACTCGCACAAATCTGATGATCACACAACAATGGAGGTCTAGCGGTCAAAATGCCCTGAACACAAAAGCAAAACAAAAAAATGAATTGCAGCATTTTGTTTTCAATAATTATACTATGCATTCTATTTTCAAGGACCATTAACTCTTATTGTAACGTATCAACAATTTCAATGTAAAGAATGTAATACATTGGAAACAGATGTTTGACAGACTAACAGTGTCATTTTGTTATAATCTTAACTGTTTAGAAAGATTGTGATAGACTGCCATCCTGCCCAGGCCTGATTGCTGCCTTATGCCCGTTGCTACTGGAATGGGCTTCGAACCCCAATAACCTTGAATTGGATTAGATGGGTTTGAGAATGTGGTGTTATTTGTTATGCTATTTATCTAAGGGTCGGTGTCTGTATTTTTAGACTTTTCATGTGATTGATGAGAATAGCATGCCTGTGCACAGTTAATTGCTCTTCTTTAGTATATATTCCTTTAATTTCTACTAGAAGTCTTTTTTTTAATTTAGTAACTGATGTTCCTCCCTGAGGAGCTACTATTAGCCAGTGCTTGTCTGGCACACATCTGCATTAGTTTTTTGAACTGCTGTTTCTATATATATATAAACTGTAAATTGTGGTTTAGGGTTATTGACTATTCTGAAATTGCCCTGTTTGTATATATGTGTGATTATCTGTGTGTGTGTTGGTGTACATGACTTTGCCCTGTGATGTACTGGCACTACATCCAAGGCTGGTTCCTTACTTGTACTGAGTACTGCTGAGGTCCCCTATGGTCTTCAGTTGTATTAATCAGGTAAGAGACTCTTATGTTATATTAAGTACAGTCTTGGAGATGTACAGTGACAGAAGACAGACAGAAAACAGACTTGGATGGTATGCCAGTCTATAGAAAAGCCCAGTCCCACATAAAGTTGTCGATTAGTTTAACACACATTTGGGCAAGGTATGAGGAAATTAAAATACCCAGGGATAACCCACAGAAACAAAAGGGTAAAATACAAACTCGAAAAGGACTAAAGCATCCACAGCTGTTAACACATACTGTAAGAACTAAATACTCTAAATACTGTGACACCCCAGATGTATGGGTGCCAATAGTGTTGGAGACTAGCCTGACTTCATCAAACATGAGGCAGTAACAAACCCTGAATGGTGTGCCAGTTCATTTCTGGGAATTCAACTTTTATCAGCACATCAAATATTAAGATAGATAGATAGATAGATAGATAGATAGATAGATAGATAGATAGATAGATAGATAGATAGATAGATAGATAGATAGATAGATAGATAGATAGATGGCTGGCAGCTCAACCTGGCCAGGATGCCCCTGAGATGGAACGATGGGGGAAGGCAGCTTTTTTAGGACATTGCCTCCCCCAAAACGATAGGTGGCAGCTTCCCTGGAGTGTAGCAGTGCCCCGGATTCACGCAGGGCATCCTGGGACTTGGAGTTCAGTTTCTCAGCCCTGTTGGGTGTTGTGGGTGCCACCAGGGGGAACTGCCGAAGGACCTTGAGACTCATCCTTTCCCAATAGCCTGGAGTACTAGGTAGTCACGAGGACAGAAGCCCCGAAGTACTTCCGGGCTGGTTAACGAACTTGAATTCTCCAGCTGACCCGGAAGTGCTGGCAAGATCACGTGGGAGGAAGAACAAAAGCACTTCTGGGTCAAGGACTACATAAAGGACTGCTGGAGATTCAGCAAGTGAACCAGAGTCAGAAGGTAGTGGACAATACTTGCTGGGAGGTGTGGAGGAGAGAATTGTGCTGTATTGTGATTACTATTGTATTTATTTGCCTGTATTAGTGGTGGCTGTGGTGATTACTGCACTATTCCTAGAAGAAAAATAATTAAATATCTTCTTGGTGCTTTTACCATCTGTCCAGTGCATCTGCCTGTTGTGTTTAAAGGGGCAACAGTGACCCCTTGCATTCACAATAGATAGATAGATAGATAGATAGATAGATAGATAGATAGATAGATAGATAGATAGATAGATAGATAGATAGATAGATAGATAGATAGATAGATAGATAGATAGATAGATCATACCTTATTTAGGTTAGTATGTGAACCTCCGAATGGTAAACTTGTAAGGAGGAGCCCAATGAGTCCACGACTTATAGTCAAAAGGCAGGTTATGGCAAACTTTGACTGGTGGAAAGGATGCGTGGTGGGAGAAGAACTTTGCAAAGATGAGTAAGATTATGATATTCTTCTCATCTAATTTCTTAACACAGGTTATTTGATTACCTCTCAGATTTTCAGGCTCACATAGAACAGCTTAGAAATATTTTCATTTTTTTTCTTATATTCTAGCAACTGTCATGCCAGGATAATAAGGTTGTTTGTAGAATTGGTGCTCCAATCCAACATGTAAAAAGGGTAAACGTCAAAGATCTGAAGATGACAATGAAGTGCTTCTTTAATCATTTCTGAAGCACTAAACAACCATTACTTAACAGAGGAATGCTCTGGGTGGATGGCAGATGTGTGCACCACTTCTTGTTCAAGGTTTTGTTGTAATGCAATTACTTTTGTTTCCTAGTGTCCTTCAAATTCACATGCTCACACTGCGTGGCCAGAATTTGGTTTCACCAGCCATTGCTTTCTCTGGGGTCATGTAGTACATGCTAAGCAGCAGCTGATGAGGAACATTAACATTTTCTGATCACACTCCTGTGGAGCCATCTATTCGTTAACTACTAGTGGAGAGTCTGCTCACGTCGTCTGCGGGCACAAAAAGCCACGCTGCATATATAAACTAGCATTATTATTTAACAGGTAACTGGACAAATAGCCAGGGGTGTTTTAGTTTCCTTTTGAACTAAATACAGTGAATTCATTACTTAAATTTATTGCTGTATTAGGTGTTTGACCTTGTTTAAATGGGAACACATGCACACACTCTAAAGGCACATTATATGTAATAAATATATTGTCACAGGAGGGGACTCTGACTGGAACATATATTGTCATTCCAGTAAAATGGAAGAGCTGCTGCAGGGGGTAGCAAGTCATCTACCAGTAAATGCCTTGTAAGTAATTTTTTCCAGGGGCACAGACGCAGGGGAATGGCAATGGAGGAATGAAGTGTAAAATAACAGAAAACCATTAACTCAAATGGAAGTAGAGAAGCCTATTATATCACATGTTTCTCTATATGTTCATTATGGTGGACAGGCTTCCCAGAGGTTGTCTGGGGTTCAGAGTTGTAAGAACTCATGGAGCCAGGAGGTCTGGAGGATGTTCCTGACTTACAGGAGATACCCTGCAGGTTATTTATTCAGGAGCTTAACTTCTCTTAACCGGTGAGTGAACCTGCAAGATTAGATTCTGGAAATGAGTTTGTAGTCAGAGCTCAACCAGTTGGTGTAAGGATCAGAGAAAGAAAGGTACATACTGTAAGGTGAGAAAGAAGCGTACTTACTGTCCTGATATGTTTAATGCTCTTAATCATTCCTCCCCTTATCACTTAAATAGTTCATCTTTCAAATCCTACCCTCATATATTTGCATATTTAATGTTTGAAAACTGAAGATTCTGCTTCATTGCTGTCGAGTTCCTATCAGTCCATGCCACCTCCTTGAGTTCCTGTCAGTTTCCTTCATGAACGTTTGTGTCTTAATAAATGTAAACTGTGACAGTTATGCCCTGTACCATGCCCTTGGACACCTGTCCACAGTGAGGCACTGAGTAGTTCATAACCAACTTCAAATGAGTGTCTATTCCATAAGAAAAAAGTGGCCAAGTACATTCCAATAATTATTTAATCTTCAACAAAAATGCGTCTAAAAAACTTCAATAAATAGAATTAAAAAATATTTAAAAAGGCAGGCCAGGAACCAAAATACAGTCAATCCCAGAAGTCATTCTCTGGTCAGCATTCCCACAGGCAATCCCAGCAAAGATCTCAGTAGCCTGCCCAGTACAAGAAGCATAGTTACTACATCGCACAAAGCCACAGTAGCTTTCCATTCCCGTTTTAGCTCTCCGCTCTTCTTACCACATCGCCATCTGTCACTTTTGTACGGAGCTCCCTCCAAACATTATCCCCAGTCTCCTAATAACACCTGGTAATAGGTTATGTCTTTTAGATCTGTCCTCTGCTACCTGGATAATCACTCAGAAGACTCACCTAATCCTTGATTTGTCAACCTTTCACCTCTGCTCTCTGTGCACTGCTCAGCAGACTTGACACCCTGACTCCTGACTTTTTCTTTGCTCCACCTGGCCAGCTTGTTTTCTTTTTTCCTTCCATTAACCACACTGACTACAGTTGGCTGATGGCCATTGCTGAGTATTACACTAGGATTGCCTATTCTCATGTGCACACTTGTGTGAAACCCGCTTAACACACCATCAGTGATTAAACTGCTGGGAAATGAGTTTTAAAACTTATTAAAAAGAACAATAAATTATTCTGCAAACACAAATGATTCCATTACACATTCTGTCACACAGTACACTCGGCTAAGTAATGTATTCAGTATGGTGTAGAGTTTTGGTTTGCGGGCTCAGCTCCTTTGGCCGACTTATGTATGACACAAAGCCTGTGCGCCAAATGTAAAAAATATCTCTAAACAGTCATAAGTGTTTACCCTGATCTTGTAATGTGTCTTGTATACGTGCATCAGTTAAATATACAATAATAAGAACATTAACTTGTCCTTGACTGTATAAATTTTCCTTCTTTTCAACACCTTTTAGTCAAACTGAATGAAGGTTCACACATGTTGAAAGAAATGAATTATTCCTTTGTCACTGTTTGGGATTTTGTTTATCACATGAATGAATGTGGTATACAAAATTCTGTGACCATTACATGATTTCACTGTAAATCAGGATCTAAGGGTTATTAGGCATCTTATTGTTAGCAATCTGTTTTGAAAGTCTGTTTTTGCCTTTTTCCTAAACTAAGCTAAGGTGCTAACCAAGCTGGGCGTTGCCATCATTAGGTGTGCCACTGACAGTGTGCTTCTATACAAAACCTCATACAGTATGTGCATTTGTGCCATATTTGAAAAGGTTCACCGACAAAAGCGCGATAGACATATGCGCCCCGACAAAACTGCGACGGACAAATGAGCGCCGACAAAATCACGAGAGGCCAAGAGAGTGGGACGCCCTTGCTGCAATTCTTCCTACATATGCGGGGTGTGATCTTAAGGACTATCTGTGTGCCGTGCTGATGGCATGCCGCGTCTCATAATATTGACTTCTAAAATAAACATTATTATATATGCTTTAAACTAGTAATTCATATTTAATGAAACTTTCGCGCAAATGTCGGGTCCCAATTTGGAAATGCCACAGCCCCAATTTTACATGTAAACAGGTGGAAAACAAAGAATTCTTGTATATTCTTTGCTTTTGCTTTGTCAATTTCTGCATCATTTGTTTGATTTTCCCTGTAAAAGAAGACTAATGGTGCTCTCACAGCTTTTGTATTTCTGGCAGCAATATGGCCACTCTGTTTCTCTTCTCTTCTCTGGTATCCTGCTACTGCCACTGCTCTACTTCCAAGCTGCATTCTTGTTTATCTGAAAGACATCTGAGATACTAGGAGTCTTGGAATCAAATGATGGAAAGAGTCTGTCATCCTACTAGATGGCCCAGCACAGACTTCACTGTACAAAGCCCAATAACAGGTGGGTTGGCAGTGAGGCGAAGTCTTCAGGACTGTGTCTGACTCTGATTATGACCAAGAAACCCCAGAGATTTATTTTCTTCAGGGATGCTGCTGACGAGAGCTTTTATTTTCCTCTCCTCCATTTTCAACTGCCATGGTTCAAATAAAATCACAATGGACAGATATTGTTAGGTTCCGTTGGGAACTGCTTTGTTTAACTTTTGTGTTTATAAAAACATACATCTTTATATGTGTTCACTATGAAGTTACTAATTTGTAAAGCAGTAATTTGTATTTTACCTGTGAACTTGTTACAGCACTCTGAGTCTGAACTCTGGGCAGACAGAAATACAAAAATAAAGTAACTGAACTGAAATGTTAGAAATTCAATGTTATTATTGTGTGTTTCTGACTCTGCCTGTTGACCTTTGCTTTTGACATTTCCGTCCAGTTTGAAGTTCATGTAAGGAAATAATTTTTAGTGTTTCCTGTCACTGCAACAAAAATAAGGAATCAGTGACTACACAGATCACATTTTTATTTCTGTAGTCTCCTTACCCTGAATGACACTTGATAACAGATTATGTCTTTTAGGTCTCTCGTCTGCCTTCACCACGGTCAACCACTAGATCCTCTTTGCTATCGTCGCTAATCTTGACATCACTGGGATTGCCCTTGGATGTTTTGTGCTGTGCCTCCTGGTGTGTGTCTTAATGGGAAGAGATGGGCAGAAGGGAAGCATGGAGGTGCCAGGTGCCCCAAGGATGGGCCCTGAGCCCTCTACTCTTCTGTGCATTCACCACTTCACTAGGCCCATTCATCTTATCCCATGGTTTCTCACATCAGTGCCATGCCAATGATATGCAGTTGTACTTGTTGTTTCTACTAAAGGACCGCATGGTATCAGCTAGAAACTCTGCATATCTCACTGAAATTGCAATCTGGATGAAGAGGCACCATCTCTAGCTCAACCTCACAAAAGATGCATCTTCTTGTTATCTCTGCTCATCAGGCTATTCAGCACCCTGCCCCTGTTAAGCTCAGTTCATTATCATGAACACTCGCCAAGTCTGTATGCAGCTTTGTGGAGGTGATCAATGACCAGCTGTCCTTCACTGACCATATTTCAGTGGCCTCTCTGTCTTGCAGATTCACTCTGTTCAACATCTGCAAGATCAGACCATATGGGATGGAGTATGCAGCACAATGTCTGGTCCAGGTTTTAGTCTTGTCATCTCTGGATTACTGCAACACTCTGCTGGCATTTTAGCCTTCCCTTAAGAGCTGCTCATGACAACTTTGTGTGACTGATTTAAATTCAAGCAGAATTACGGCTATACGATTAACATGAATAAATAGATAAGCACTTTTCTTTCAATGAAAAAAGATTTCATTTATTGTACATACCTCTGGAAGATTATTGCAGAATGTGTATTAGAATCTTGCAACACTAAAGTCAGCCTTTCAGTTAACTTCTTTAGTCTAGTGCTCCATTGCCCACAATGCCCATTAACATTGAACTGAGCCTGCAGAATAATGTGAGCAGAATTGATATTTTGCTGTCTCAGACACTCAGATACACACTTGTGTATCATTAACTCTGGGTGTGCACAGTTTGAACTCTTGACTGATTAATTCTTTCAATTTAGAGGAGCAACACAGGTCAGCCAGCTGCTCCATAAGTTAAGCAATTCTGCTATCAAGGGATACAAAATACTGACAATAAACACAAATATTTTCCATCTAATAGCTCACACAGGGAGCGGTTCACAACTTCAACAATGCAATGCAGTTTGGCATCTTGTTTAGAATTCTTATACTCCCCATACCCCTAAGGCACCAGAAATATTTTGAATTTTCAGGAATGTGACTATTTGCTTGTTGTAAACAGTCAGACATTATATCAAGAGCAGCTAATGTGTCTTCCATAACGATTTAACATAATTTCATCACATCAGTATTTTTTCTAATTTTAACTAAACATTCCAAAAATAAATACTGGCCTTTACAGTATATATAACTGTTTAAAAGTGGCTCATAGAAAATACATAGAAACAAACATTGTTCAAGTGGATCACGCTGAATTCCCTAACTGGTATGACTGCCATGACTCTCATTACTAACTACAAGGTTAACACTCCAATGTCTCATTCAATTGGTCAGGAGTAGTAGCTTAGTCAACAAAGTTTGATACTGAGGGTATCGAGAATGATGACTGAACTAAAGTGAGAAAGATTATAGCATCGACTAATAGGGAGTAGACATGTTCAAAAGAAAACTGAATAATTGAAGCAAATACAACTATGATATACCTGTGCATAGAAACAGAATTGATGGGTACATTTAGAAAGAAAAAAAAAAAAAAGAAAGACCAATTAAAACGAAATGACTAACAAAGTGCCAGGTTAGCATAAAAAGTTTATATATTTGTCACGGACTAGGAGTCCCCGAGCATTAAAGTCCAAATAAGTTTCAAGAGAATTTTCAAAAAATACCCACTAGATGGGGATATCACTGTCAAATCCCAGCTAGTAACAAGGGCAAACATAAAGGTTTTATAAATAAAACTCAGAAGAAAACAAAAAGCATAAATGAGTTGGCAGCAAGGCGATCCTAGGTGAACAATGTTCGAAAAGACAAAACCAGAATGAGAAGTCAAAAAATCCAAAATAACAGTAAGTACAGCAAGCACAGCAAAATACAAGTAAACTCACCACTCCCAGACACATTCAAAATGAACCACCTGGAACTATGGGAGACCCTCTGGATTAAAAGGATGGAGAGCAGTTCCAGGTAGTCCCACCTCTTGGAGGGGCACCCACAAAACATATGGAGCATAACACAGACAGCTTACATGCATAAACAAAATCAAAACAAAGAATAATGTGCATAATCAACAAAATTTACATACATCAATGAATCAAAAAATGAACCAAAGAGACAAAAAACATGAATTTGAATCCCAGGCAGGGAAAGATCTCTGGCTGAGACATGACAATATTGGCCTTCCATCTTATCTCACCCTCAATTCCACTAAAACCAGGAGAGCTTGAGTAGGACTGGACACAAGGCAGGGCAGCAGCCTAACACAGAGCCCAATGACATGCATCTCCACACTGTCAAGGGGGGTAATTTGGAAATGTGGAAGGAAAAAAGTCAGACAGACATGGAAAAAACTTACAAACTTTATATGGGTGTGTGATTCAAACTCAGGACACTGGGTTTGTGTAGCAACAGGATGGACTTCTGTGCTGCTGTGCTGTCCAATGACTATACAATAGTTCCTTAAATATGTCTAAACAGTATGTTTATGTTTAGGAAATTATCTTGAAGGAGAGCATGGTGGCACGGTGGTTAATGCTGCTGCTCCATGAATTCATCATGCTAGGTTTAATTACTATTTCCATTTGTTGTCTTTGTGGAGTTTGCCCATTCTTCTCATATCTGTGTGGGTTTTCCTGTAGACACCCTAGTTCTTTTCTCCAAAGACGTGCACATTATGCGCAGTGGCAATTCTGGCTCTGAGCATGAGTGGTCTGCCCAGGGCTAGTTTCTGCTTCATACCCAGGGATGAATTGGATTAAGCAAGTCAGAGAATAATACATTTACATTTATTTACTCAGCAGACATTTTTATCCAAAGCCACTTTCAAAAGAGGTCAACATAGATAGATAGATAGATAGATAGACAGATAGATACTTTATTAATCCCAAGGGGAAATTCACAAAATCAAGTAACATCAGTCTGATGGTCTGTTTGGGAACAAGAATTACACGACAGGGTTACAAAATTGATCATCACATGTAAGTAGCACAGAACAAAATACAAGCTATTAACAATTCCTAGGTTACAACAATGTAACAACTAATATCATTTAGACAGAAATTCACTAAATAAAGACTCTTCAAAAGCTTCTTTGAAACATTGAGGGAGTCATAATTCTGAATGGAGTTGGGTAGCTCATTCCATCAGCTAGGAGCTAAACATAAAATGAGTCTGGATTGAGATTTAATACCATGCAGAGGTGGCATCAAGTTGTCACCTGAGTTGTCAAACAGAAGTACAGGACCTCACAAGCATTTCCATATATAGAGAGATGCTGCTCCATTGACTGCCCTGTAGACAAGCATCAACAATTTGAACTTAATGTGTTCCACTACAAGGTGTCAATGTAGTGATTTACTTGAAACTTTAACTTAAGTTATTACCATATGAGTTTGTCTCTCTGCTGATAGTTATGGAACCAATGCAAAGGTTAACAAAATTAATTTTCTATGGCATGCACCTTTAATATTCAACAAAAACCTGTACTGGAAAATAATATGTGGAAATGGTTGGATAGAGAGACAAAAGAGCCTAGTTGTCCTCAGACGCAATTACTTGTTTATAAACAGAATTGCTAATAATATTGTAATATTAAAGCAAGTCCAAGAAATACTTTGGATATGCTAATGAACACAGATTTACTTGAACTGACCCACCATTTTCTTATTAATTGGTAGCAATACTGGCGGGTTTCTGTTGAAAGTTGTTAACTCATTTCTAATCTGAGATCAAATACCAAACGCAGTATTTTGTCACAATATAATGATGATTTGTTTCATTATTATTTGACTAAGGCCTGCATTCTTCTGATCCTAAAGTAGGCTGTAGAGGCAGAGGCCCAACCTGGAGCGACTCTTCATCCCAACTCTTGTTCATCGTGCCATCTCCTGTGTTTGCCCAGTTGGTTTTACACCAAATGAGTGTTGAAACAATAAAAGTTTGTTGGTTCACCAAACTCTGAATTTGCGTTTTTATTCAGTATGTTTTTATTACTACCTTATTAAAACCTGTTCAATATAGTGCTTGGGCTTGTCAAACTTCAGTGCATCAGAGACATGTGCCTGTGTAGAGTGATAAGCGGGCTGATTTTCTTTCGTAATTGGTTTACTGTATTGCTGAGAGAAAGACTTACAGATTTATTTTTGTTTTATTTGTGCCAAGATTTTTTTCTTTTCATTATTATTTTGAAACCAATTTTACTGATGGAAAACAGCTGTGTGTTCTTAGCTATCATGTTTTAGTTCTGCTATCTTTAAAATAACTTTTGGAGGAGTGTTGTTGTGTGAAATGCAATTTGTTAAATATTTGTATCCATCAACACAACATTAAAGGTTTAATTTGACATTTCTGTATAAATTACTTGGGAGAATGCCAAAATGCTGCTACGCTTAGGTATGCCACTGTATTAGTGAGAATAATGTCATATGTAACTTTTATAGGTAATTTACACATATATAAACGTTAATAAGATGCAAGTACTGAAATAAATAAATGAACATTAAATATTAACCAACACTTTACATTAAAAAGATGCACTTCCTGAGATTTAGATATGATTCTTGAATAACATTCCAAGAAGTATTTTTATCTCATCTCGAAATAATCTTTACCTCATTACAGTATTATTTTCCCATACTATGTGAAATTATTGTATTGCTCAAGTGCCGTAATGAAGAGGCAAGTTCTGGAACAAAAAGCAAACATTTTACTGCACGTACCGTATAATCGGAGTAGTTGGCTGCCTTTTTGTCTTGTGTTATGGCCCGTGCCCTTGAGACGCCTTAGCTAATTGTATAATGCAGAAGAAAACAGTTCAGGTTTTTTGTATGATATTCCAGCTTTGCCGGCAGGCCAAACACTTGTTTGTCACCCAAGAGGCAGGCCAGCCTTTATGTTTGAGTGTTGTGCTTTGTTAAAGGAATCATAATTAACACAAACGGCAGCCTTTTTAACATACAGCTGCCTTGATTTCTAATGTAAGGCCTATTTGGAAGATATAAATAAAAGAAGCAAGTGTTGGACTGGACCTTGACAAAGAAAGAAAGAAAGAAAGAAAGAACACTAACTTGCTTGTAACATTGTTACAGATGCACTCTTCATTGTGAATATATCTGCTAAAGGTGAAATTTCTATACCGCATTCTGCTCCTTCACGGACTGAAGTGTATTGCATTCTGTTGGTGGGCACTACTATTTTGTAACTGTGAATTTAGTGCTTGAGTCTGTGCAGAGTGTGACGTCAGCAGGATTACACTTTAAAAGAAGCTGGCACTCACAGCGATGTGATGAAACTTGTATTCCCCTTTGTCAATAATTAAAAAAAAAATACTATCTAGAACAGGGGTCTCCAACTCCAGTCCTGGAGAGCTACTGTGGCTGTGGGTTTTCATTCTAACCCTTTTTTTAATTAGTGACCAGATTTTGCTGCTGATTAACTCTTTACCTTAATTTTAATTGATGCACAACTTAAGACTCAGGCCTCTTAATTATTTCTTTAACTAGCCATGTGCACCCAACTACGTTGCGCGTGTTAAAGTTGTCTGTGAAGGGCTCCCTGTTTAAACGCGGCTGCCAGTTATGAACTGGGCCCTTTGTCGCACAGCATTATGATTTTTTATAAGGGAAACAAAATTACAAAAGAAAACCCTTGGATATTGATTCGATAGGAATGGCCTACTCGGAATCACTGTCCGAATCGTAATTATGTGATGGTGTAGGACCATTTCTGCTTCTGTCCGTTCACAGTCTGTCTCGTTTTCACGACACTGTCGTTTCCTCTCACGATGTCTTCTCAAACTTTCTCCAGTCTCGCTGGTTGCTTTGTGGCAATCCAAAGAGTAAGGCAATATACACGGAGCAACATAGGTATCCAGGCTCTTCAAAGCATAAATAGGGATCACTTCACTGACATGTGAGCAAGGCACGGTACAACTGTGAGACGCGCAGCACTCGCCGGCTACAACGTAACAATAATAAATTCCGGAATGTGCTGTTACGTTGTCATTCATTTTACCCACTGTCTTTCTTTCATTCATATGTTACCTAGGCACGTACCTTTTATCTTTGGCAATCTCATTCTCTAACCAGGCCTCAGGCGCTAACCAGCATAACACTGTCCACCACCCCTTTCGTTATTCCGGCACATTGTTGACATCCGTGAGTAACAACAACGTACTAAACCTGAAGGGGGTCTACGCATGTGTGGAATTCACGGACAAAGATCAAGATCTAAATGAAGATCTCTTTAGTTAATTTAAAGCACAACAATTTGTTTAGTTTGAATGTCTGTGTTTTGAGGTGTGACTGGAGTACTACAGTCTTCAGTAGTATAAACCTGGAGGAGATTCTTAATGCAATGCCTATGTTTTAGCTGTCTCTCTACTGCCATCTAATGCTTCTTCTTCTAATTCATTCACGGACAAACAAAGATCAAGGTCCAAATAAAGATTATATATAGAGATTAGCAGCCAAACAATATAAAGGCACAAAATGAACCAACACATAAACAACAACTTGAGTCAATCACACAATAACTGATAATGAAGAAGGGTGAAGGCCTCAGTAATGTTGATCTGCTCAGGTCCAGAAAACATTTTGACAGCTCTCTTTAAAAAAGAAAATCGACAGTTTTGGAGATGTCTGCCATGGCAGAATGAGCGTCATGGAATTAAATAACTGGTTTAATTAGCAGCAAGAATTGGCTTCAAATTAAGAAACTGAATGAAGTGAAGCTGATTGGAGTTTGAGGCCCTGACTTAGGTGATCATTTGTTGGCTCACTTAACATCAAATTTATGTTTAGGAAAAAAGAATCAATTCAGTGGTCAGAGTCTCGGGGAAAGTCAATTAAAATAAAGGGAAATAGTTAGCACTAAAAACTGGTCACCAATTAAGAAAAGAGTTAGAATGAAACCTTGCAGTCACAGTAGCTCTCCAGGACTGGAGTTAGAGACCCCTGATCTAGAACGTCTGGCTTATAATCTCACTTTGACTTTCTCACTTTGTTTCTCAGTTTATGTTTTGGTTTAGATAAAATCTGTGCTGTTTTAGTCATGAAAATTGTTGAATTCTTTCTATATACTGTAAGTGCAGCTTCTTCGAATGTTTATATGAACTTACCCAATTAATATTGTCTCTCCCTCTTTTGTTAATGTCTAACAAATTCATGAACCTCTGACATCACAAAAAAAAATCAAACTATGGACTGCTGGTGCCTGGTTTAAAATACCCTCTGACATCATTATTAGCTGACAAAATACAACAATATGGATTTCTCTCAATAATACACTGCTCAAGGAAAATCTATTGGTTAAGAACTGCATAAAATGAAGCAGCAACACTTTACAGTCAAAACTTGAGAAGAGGAAGGTCATGTTTTACCAATGAGGAAGCAACAAAAGGATATGATCAAAGTGGAGCATACAATATTACTTATTTTGACTTTCCGAATTTTATTTGTAGATTGGTGCAAAATCGGCTCGGGCACAGGAAGCAGAGGGTTATAATGTGAGGAACCTCATCAGAATTGGCTGACGTTAAGAGTGGTGTCCTTCAGAGGTCAGTGCTAGGGCTGCTGCTATGTTATATACAGTATATATATATATATATATATATGATTTAGGTAGGAGTATAAGTAATAAGCTGGCTACGTTTGAAGATGATACCAAGATAGGCAGACTTTTAGATAATCTGGAATCTGTTAAAACATTACTGAGGGACTTGGACAGCATACAGGCTTGGGCAGATTAGCGACAGATGAAATTTAATGTCAGTAAATGTAAAGGAAGTAGGAAATAGGAAGTAAAAATGTTTGAATACACAATCGGAAGTCTGAAAATAGATCATTAAATGGGAATACCCTGCTGGTACCCCAACTCTTCACTTTAACCTATTTTGTTTGTTCTTATACCCTTCATAAACTGATTATTACTTTTCCTTTTCAGTTGCTCAGCACTAGAACTCCAGGAATCAAAATGAAAAGCAGTGTAGCACATTTCAAGAAACACCCTTAATGAATCCTCACTGACGTTAGCATCTGTCAGATGACCAGCTGAATGAACAAACTGCTGCTGAAGACTTTTGTTTCGCGTTAATGTACGGTAGGTTTGTGGGTTTCTAGAAAAATGGAACCGTGTCCTTTTTATGTGTACATTCATTACATTATCAGTTTTTTCATTGAAGCAGACACTAGTTGTGGCAGGAATAGTAGTATGCACTTGAATAGACTTGCTAATTGTATTTAAGTGTGTTCTCTTCTTTCTGTGTCTGAAATGCAAATGTGATTCATTAATTGGATCTTCTCTTTTTAGTTTTAGAGTGTATATTAATAAAAATCAAAGTCAAATTAGTAGTATATTTTTTAAAGAGGAAATAATATTATTAATTTACAGTACACTGTGAGGAAAGATTAACTATGGGAATGTCACTGCATGTTCAAAAAGACTCGACTGAACAAGAGGATTAAAAGTCGCCAAAGAGCTTTACTCACAGTAAGCATCCCACCCTCTATGTTAGAATGAGTTGTAAAAACATAAAGAACTGAAACTAAATTAATAGATTCCACACTGGGCCATGGTAATCCAGTATTTGTTGCTTTTTAATCAAGATGGTGGCTCACCCCTGTACCCAGACACAAACTACACAATAGTCTGTTTCAATGTCCAAATAAACCTCCTATGATTTTAGACTCTCCAATTGCCCAACTCAGCTAAAGTTCATAAACAAGGACAGACAAAGCTCTGTATATTTTTTTCCTGTAATTAGGAGGACATGAGGTCCCGTATTTCCTGAAACAGCTCCATACATGAGTACTTACCTATATTTGACTTGCAACATTTGAGATATAACTTGTTACATTTCTTCTGTTTTCCAGGTGTAACACAGGTAGGTGAAGTGACTTGCTCTTGGTCACACAGTGTTAGCAATGAGATTTGAACCCACACCCTTATAGTTTGAAGCACAAAGTCCAAAACCTTAACTACTACACCACACTGACTGTCCCAACTTAAGTATTTGGACTTGTTCTTTCAAAAGTTCTTATTACGTATTTTAGATATGACAAATTTCTCACTGCTTAGATTGGTACATTTGTGCACTCTATTTAATCAACAAAAATTTTACTTCTATTTAAAACTGGCAAAAGATCTGACCAATCAGATGTCCTATGATTGTGAAGTTTAATAGCTGCGAACAGCTCAATTACAACGTCAACATAATTGTCACCTTGAAAACTTTCGTTAGCTATGTATGCCTTTTGTAAAACATCACTTTAAGTGAAACATTGAGCCCTCAAACAGATAATGAGCAGCCCATGACCTCCATCAGTAAGGAACATATAATACAAAACAAATGTCTCACAGTAAAAAGAGATAGATGGACAGAGAGGTGAAATAAAAACCACAAGACTTAGCCGGGGTTCGTAACCAAAATTACAAATTCTCTTGAATCAAAGCAAATATTGACAGGAGGGATAGAGTTCAAGATCAAAATTCCAAAGCCAAATAATCATAACAGGGAATAGTAACCCTAGCACTTTTAAAATAATTATGAAAACATCCACAAAGTTGGACAGTGAGCAGTATACAACACAGGCTTAAATATTATTGCACTGATCACGTCACGTGGTGTGACCTTTGGGTCACTCTGTTAAAATGATGGCCGCTGCTAAAAACAAGAAGACGTTGAGTTAAAATAACAATCACAATAATATATAAAATATACACGTTCCATCAAAATGAAAGTAAAGCATGACATTTAAACTAGATTCTCTGTAATTCAAAATTGTCGGGAAAAAATTGACAAACCTGTAAGCCTACAGAATTTTTTTTTTAATTTAAGGAAAGAAATTTGCAAATTAGATAGCAGCTACCCATAAAGCTTTCTGCAACATTAATAAAAAAAAAAACCTTTGATATAAATTTTACACTTTGTGGTTATGTTTTATATCCTACAATGTGGTCTGCTTTCTTTCTTTCCATCACAGCTAATGTCATGTTTTTAATTTATTGTCTCCACTTTACTAATGGGTTGTTGTATGCGTGAGCAGTGAATCCAAGCAGTGTGTTCTCATATCAGCAGACAATTTAAAAAATATATACATATATGTAATTGCTTATATTATGACCCACACAACTGGCCCAGATGAATCTGGTTACACAACCTATAATGACAATGTAAACCCCCATAATTTAGGTCGCCAGTGAAATTATGACAGCTACCATAATACGATGAGCATGGTTATATGGGTCATATTATACACATCTTTCTCTTAAAGGATGGTATTTTGATGTTATTATTATAACACAGTTTATAGCTATTATGATTACCATTGTTATTTTTAGTTTTTCACAAGCTCAGCCAATATAAATATTCCCATATTCCTCCTTTTATTACTCCATATCCACCATCTATCCACATATCATCAAATGCTATAAATTAGCTTGACCATTATAATGAAATAGAGTGTCATATGGCAGAGAACATCCAAATAAACATCAAATTTCCTCACCTTTTAATGTGAGTTTACAAATTAATAAGTGATGTAGCTGCAAGATGAAAACTGAAAGTGGTTGCTACCTTTGATATAAAGTATAATAGACTGCCTGAGGCAACACCTCCACTGAGCTGTACATACTACAGTTCAGGCCTTAACTCCACCAAATAATCACAGATCCATACATCCGTTACCTAATTAGCATAACCACTTTGGGGCCATGGGGACAGATTTATCAACCAATGCTAACTTAATTCCTCTCCTAGTTAACCATACATCCATTGCTCTTTTCCTTTCCCTAAAGCCAAACCCTCCATCAGTGGGAAGAAGGAAAGAATTCCCTTTAATTAAAGGTCACAATTAGGCATACATATGCACTCAAAAGTGGCCAATCTTGGGTTTCTCATTAACCAAGCAGGGCACCACTGTACTGCTGTAGGAAGCCCACCTCTGCACCAGAACTAAGAATTACACACAAAGAACAATCTAACTGGATTCTAAAACTTATTACATGCTCAACATCATGTACTGTATACTATTTTGCAAAATCTTAATCATGCAAAATTAATAGGAAACACTCAGTAAAGTAATTATTTTTCAAACATATTAGTTGTACAGACATTTCTCATTACTTTTGTTTTCATCCACTATGTACAGTATAAAATAAAAATAGAGTAATAGACTGAGAATAACACATTCTTTCATTCTGCATGTTCTCTGCTCAGTCCACTTACTATTATCTATTAATTAGTTAAAAAGCATTAATAATTATTTCATGACAACACTTAGATCTACTGTAAGTCAGAATTGATTAAAATCAGAAACACTATTCGAGAGTTAAAATACACAGAGTGAATGTTCTAAACTTGCATTTTTCTGAGGTTTTAACATCTAAGGAAGTGGATCACCTCCCAAAAATAACAGGGACAACTAAGGGGATACTGTGGGATTTGGAAATTGAAGAGAGAGAAGTACCGCTCAGATTAAATAGGCTGAAATGTAACAAATGGCCAGGACCAGATAACACATAATGTATAAACTCTTGACATATTTTTTTAAAGGTCAGTGCACATTGGGGAAATTCCTAAGAACTGGAAAATAGCAAATATGATCCCATTATATAAAAAATGTGATGGGCGGATCCAAGTAACTATAGGCCAGTAAGCGTAAAATGCATCATGGGTATATTAAATGGAAGGAATTATTAGGGACAAGATTAGAACATTAGACCAATCTGGACGAACGGGCCATTCAGACTAACAAAGCTTGCCAGTCCTATCCACTTAATTCTTCCAAAGTGATATTGAGTTTTGATAATTGAACAGCACATGGCAAGAACAAGAGTATTAGTAAATACTCAACATGGCTTGAGATCAGAGAGTTCATATTTTACTAATATGCTGGAACAGGAAAAAGGAAAAAAAGAGCTGGGATTGTGGCTGAACTTGCCATCCCATAAAGTATTTATACAGCATGGACTCCAACAGGAAGCGTGTTATTCACTATCAGAAAGAAGGGTGACCTAGTGATGCTTTAGAAATGTGAAACTGTGCTGGAAAGTCATCACAGAGTCATGCAATTTACCATACCTTGCAATTTCTAGTCATGTAATCTGATATCCTGAGGCGACAGGATTGGCAACTGCAGTTGTCAAGATTGACAACCCCGCCAACTAGAAGTTGTGTTATGTACCATCAGCTTTAGCCATTTAAGTCAGACCTTAATTGAAGCTCTTTCTTACTGGTCTCAACCAAATACTGGTGAATCTTCTCGGCTGTAATTATATTCAGTTACATACAGTAGTGTAAGGTAATGAAATAGTAAAATGCAGCACTTGGTTGTTGAGTAGGGCTGAAGAATTTTCTTATTTTACAGGTTCTTCCATTTACAGTTTATGGTTTATGCTTGTAGCGGACGCTTCTCTCACTTATTACTGGCTGAAGGATTTTCTATTCTATTTACTGGCCAGTCTCTCAGTCTTTTGCCCTGGGAAAACTGCTTACCTTTGCTTGCAGGTTTTCACACATTTCAGCAAGCTTTGTCCTGGGGTGTGCTTTTTTGTGGCAGTTGCCTTTATGGTAAAAACACAAAGTGAATCTGTTTCCTTTATATTTGAATATGTGTTTTGTGAGAGACGGCCCCGCCAAGACATCCACGGCGCTAGATGGAGTCCTCCCTGCAGCATGGAGGTGCCCCAGATTCCCTCACGGCATCATGGGAGATGGAGTTCAACTTCACGGCCCTGTTGGATGCCGTGGGTGCCATCAGGTGACGCTGCAGGAAGACACAGGGATTTTTATTTTCACTATAGCCTGGAAGTACTCTCAAGTCATGGGGATAGAAGAACAGAAGTACTTCCGGGCTGAAGAAAAATATAAGTCTTCATCTGACCTGGAAGTGCTATGAATCACATGGACAGAAGAACAGAAACACTTCCAGGTCAAGGACTATATAAAGGACAATGTGAGACCCAGCAAGCGGAGCCGGAGTTGGGAGGTAGAGTGACAGAGCTGCTGGGAGAGGAAGATTGATTATTTGTGTTTGATTATTGATTTATTGTTTATGGTGGTGTTAGTGGTGTCTACTGTTGCACAATATGGAAAAGAAAAAATTTAAATATTTCTAAGTGCTTTTACTTGGTGTCTTGAACGTTTGTCTGCGGGGTTAGAGGAGCGACAGTGCCCCCTAGTGTCACAGTTTATAGCAGTTAACTAATGATTGTTTCATAAGACTGCAAATTTACTTATTGGTTGCTGAATTTTTTTTAATTTTACTTGTTACTTACAGTATGTTCTATTGTGGTCAATTACTTGTTGATTATTATTATTTTTCTTTTACTTTTTTGTGATAAACTATGATGAAATTGAATAATCCTCATCATAGTGCCTTATCTTGATGTTTATTTGAATTTAAAAGCAAACAGATGTTTGCAGATAAATTGGTGAGATAAGCAACTTGATGATGGTATTTTGATTACCTACATAACAGGCCAGACGGTTACTTTCAAATTCCAGCCTTTTCAAAGGTCTTGACCTTCGTGAGTGTGACATTCATCACACATTCAAAGCAGGGTGAAGCCATGTTACACTGCAATAAGGAGAGAACTTTAAGGCATACTTTAAGTGCAGCATAAGTATAGTAAAATGAATAGTGGAGATGTTATGGGGCATCCAGTACCCTAAAGCTAGACCGCAACTTAACTATTGATTCAAAATATCTTAATAATAATAAATATAATATAATAAAACAAAGCAATGCCATAAATTAAATTGTTCAGATGGATTAGGACAGGGAAGTAGCCCCCCCAAAAGCACCCTATAATGGCCCTGATGATCTCCAGCACATCTGCACGCTCAAACTACACAATGTACTGGGAAATGTGTTGTCCATGCAGGGTTAGACTTTCACTGCTCCTTCAATACAATGGTGTGACGGTCACGGCCACGGTCCTTTGCCAGCAGGGAGGCCAATATACCAGAAGGACCAGGGGAGCAGATGTGCACAAGACACTGTCTCCCCCAGAGTGCTAGAGGGCAGCCCCTCACTGGGTTGCTGTGGCTCCACAGATTCTTGCAGGGCGCTCTGGAAGTTGGAGTTTGCTGCAGCCCTGTTGGGTCCTACTTTGGGATTCCACCACACCTGGGAGCACTTTCAGATAATGCTGATGAGCCACCTGATGTACTCCCAGGTGCAGCATAAAGGGAGACGTCTCACTTCACTCATAGAACCAGAGTCAGGAGGAAGAGGGACGAAGCTTGCCAGTCAGTGGAGGACTGGAGGAGGCAGAAAGGAGAGAAAAAAGAAAAGAAAGTGATGTGTGCTATTTATGGTACTGTGCTGTAGGGGGAACAAAAGAAAAGTGGAAAGTAGAACATGTGTGTTGCAAAGACTTGTGCCAAGAGTCTGTCTGTGTCAGAGATGGGCGGCTGGTGAACCTCCTGATGGCCACAATGGTGTTGATCACCAAAATTCATCGAAGTGTTTGTTGCAGCAAATATTCTGTGTTCACAGTTGACCTAAAACAATTTGCTCTGCAGTTGCTGTAGAGAGATGTTGGGAGCCTGTTCTGAGAGCATTGTCGCACCCACCACATGAAGAACCATCTGGATTGTGACCCGAGTGCTTCAGGTAACACCTCAGCATCACACTGAAACAGTGTGAGGTATTTGACAGTTGCTGGAGTGCCAATCCTGCCACCAAACTCCAAGTTGTCCCTGTAAGTTTGAGAACCTGCATGCAGGGCTGGATGCAGATTAATGTCACACACAGGACAAAGCAACTGCAGAGAACTGTAACAGCCATGCAAACAGATAACAATCTGCAAGAAAGAGGCCAGCTACTTTTAGACATGCATACTGTAAGATCGCTGCCCAATCTGCTTCATGCATACTGTATGTCATAACCCGAACCGTACTCGAGCCAAGCTTGCAGTATTTTCAATTGAATTCAGTATTATGAATACTGCCACCAGATATATAAGACTGATTCCTGTGTGCTCACCATGCAGCAACAAGGCTAATAATGCTAAAAGAACGAGTCAAAATAAACCTTAAAAAGTCAGAAAAAATAAGGGGACTACTACAACTTATAAGGCAATTCTTTGTACAGGGATGAAGAAAAAAGTGTGAAGCACCTGTACAGATACATGAGAATCAACAAAGACATTCTAGCAGTGTCCAGAGCTTCAACTTCAAACAATGGAACAAGCAAGTCCCACGCTGCAGCAAGGTACGGCCAATGTATGTCCCAAGATTGTGAAAGCAATTATAAATATTTTATTAACTTATTGCGAATTTGTGGCCATTATATTGTATTTTGTTTGTGCTTTTTGTTCCGTCTGCATCTTTTGTCATTTGCCTGCCTATGGAAAAGTCATGTAATATAAAGCTGCACTGGAATCATCGGGTAGAAAGGTCCTTTCATCGCATTGATCCACCTAGCACTGACTGAGCTGTAGAATGGCCAGTAGACGGGAAGTGGCTTTTAGCCAAGGTGTTCAGGACTCTGACTGTGTCTCACTCCATTTCTACAATCTGGCTGTGGTTCAACAATTAGCTGATGGACAGATATTGTTGTTTTTCATTTTATTAATGAGTTTCTACTTTTTTATGCATTTGAACAAATCTGTATCCTCATATATAACAGTTCTGTATTTAGTAAGTCGTATAATCTATTCTTGCATTTTGCCTTGAAAGTTGTTGCGGTGCCACTGTGCAAGAAGGTGGCCATGACAGATTGGCCATCTAACTCTGTGAAGAGGATCGCTTGTGATCTGTTTTGTGTGTCATATTTACCCCATTTTTTGACACCCATTGTACACCCAAAATACCAGAAAGGGGGTCTCTCTCTGAATTGCCTTTCTCCAGATTTCTTTCCTGTTTTCCCTAAAAAAGTTTTATTTTTGTTGTATTTTCTTGTCTTCTTTTGGAATCAAGGCTGGGGGTCTGTCAATAAACAGCGCATGTTAAAGCACATTGAGGCATTCCTTGTGTGATTTTGCGTTATACAAGAAATAAATTGTTGTTTGAGAGCATTGCTACGTCACAACTCAGATCACATTTCTGGCCACAATAGTTGGCCCAGCATAGTTGGCAGACACTTCACTAGCCCTCATCAGCATTTAAAACACCACTACAACATTATAATCCACTCAAAGCTGGTTCAGTTTCTCCTTCCCCATTGACTGCACTGCATTTCACAGAGTTTGGTGAAGTTCCCAAGCATTTCTGTAATTTTGTCAAACTCTAATTGAAGCCAACTAAACGGGGTACAGTCATCACTAGTGACACACCATCCTGTGTTTTGGCAAGGGTAGAAAAATGGCAGAGCTGCGGGGGAAAAATTGAAAACAAGTCAGAGGATGAATCGTAGGCCAAGAAACAAGAACTGCCAAAACCAGGAAAGCAAGCAAGGCTAAGAAATGTTTAAACTGAAAACAGGGTTAAAAATCAAAGTTGCAAAACACTTGTAAGTTTGTAGTTAAATAATTAAAAACCTCAGACACTTTAGATAGTACCATAATTAGTCAAGCTTAGAATAGATTAAAAAGCCAGTTTAAATATCGTCACATATTTATGCTATGTAGATAGCAGTTGCCATTACTTTGCAACCCGCTATTCATGTCCTTGCACAAAATTGAGGTGTTGATAACAAAATGAAAATGGCAAAGTGGTAAAATAAGAATAAATGATAACTCATGCCAAAACACTAATCCATAACAAAAATAACTGAATAATTCAAATCTTAATATTCAAAAATATAGAAAAAGTTCAAAGAATGAAATCAGAAAATATCACAGAAATCATCCATCCATCCATTATCCAACCCACTATATCCTAACTACAGGGTCACGGGGGGTCTACTGGAGCCAATCCCAGTCAAAACAGGGCACAAGGCAGGAAACAAACCCCGGGCAGGGCGCCAACCCACCGCAGTCACAGAAATCAGGAAAAGTATATACAAGCATAAATTCACAACACCATTGGTGGAACACCAGTCTGTAACCATCCTCCTCTACAGCAAAACTTGTTGTGTCACAACATCTGACATACTTTCTGTGTGTGGTTTGCATGATCCTCCACTTGTCAAGGATCACCGTTGGATGAACTGATTTCTTATTTCTTATTAAAAACTCCATGGGCCATTTTGGGCAATGCTATGCCAACATTGTACAATGACATGGCCTTGTCTTAATCAATGAATGGGCATCTAACTTATCAACCTATGCTTTGTATTTCAGGAAAATAAGGGCTAGAAGTTCATTCTCTTCTGGAAGTTGAGCTGCTTAACAAGACAAAGTAAGCCTTGCAGTCGATATTGTATGAAAGTTTATTTGATCCTGTTTTTAATTAAATCTGAGATCACCCTAATAAATCACATGCTTTAACCATTAGAGATATACCTCTGGGGCACAGAGTGAGCTCATTGTGAAATCTGGCTGCATGACATCATCTATTCATATATTTATCTCTGACTTTCCTGGAGGAGGGCTGGGTTCCCTTCTTTTCAGCACCTCTTTTTGCCACTGCAGATTTGTGCTATGTAGATATCAGTTGCACCACGCGCAGGGCATAGCGTACCTTAGTTCCATCTGGCAACCACTTTGGCAGAATAAAAAATGTAAATTTCGCAAGCTGTGGCAAACCTTTTAGTTATTGCGCTTTGTGCTCAAACAGTTTACACAGCAAGTTCAAAGAGTTCTTTGTGGTCATTTTGACATATATGAAAAAGACTATAATTAAGTCCAGCTGTGATCAAATATTTTAATGCATTTGTCCCTTGATGCTTTAGTATTTGCATGAGGGCTTTCTTCTCTGTGCTTGGTTGAGGCAGATGCAGCAGGTATCTCTGTTTCTTTCAAGGTGAAAATAAAGAAATGTAATACAAATGCAATCACTGGAAGACTATATCATATCGAGAAGAGGCTGGTAGGAAGAACCCACTCATCTTAAGAGCAAACTGTGCAATAAGAAAGATCAAAAATGATAGAGATGACCCAGATATGACAAACCCCAAATGAAGAGTCTAGCACTACCCGTCTCACAAGGCAGCACCTGTCCAGGCAAAGTCTGAGATTCAGGAGTTGAGCCTTCTTCAAGGCCACTGAGGTTTAAATGCCAAACAATAATCCCCATAATTAAGAGGTTGAGGAATTAATCTGCTGGGATTGGCAGTGGAGGCTAACAGGTCTGTGCAGCGGTTTGTATGGGTACCATGAGAAAGAACAGTAAACAGAATTGACTAAAAGCTATTAGCAACTGATCAGGTAAATATTAAAAGGGAGAACCACTGTGAAGAAAATCAAACACAAAGATGCAGCAGCAGCAGCAAAGACTCTCTTGCTGGGAATGAAGGTGGTGACCTTTAGCTCTGTAGACATGTTTTATTGCTTTTTCAAAAAGGGTCACCACCACAGCAGCAGTGCCATATTTTCATACTCTTACTGTTTTATATGCTGTCAAATCACAGTATGACGCATAACATACAGAGCTAATAGAAAGTATTTAACCCTTTGAAATTTTCAACATTTTATTGTTATTACAACATTAAACCACAAGGGATTTAATTTAGCTTTTTTGAATTTGCTCAACAGAAAAAGACACTTTAATGTCAAAGCAGATATCTACAAAGTGGTCTAAATTAATTACAAATATAAAACACAAATTATTTGATCAAATAAATATTCACCCCATTAATATGACACAGCTAAATCATCGTTGATACAGACAATAGAAGGCCACTGAATTAGTTCAGTGGAGATCACCTGTCTGCAGTTTTATTTGAATGCACCTTATCTGGAAGGTCCATCTTGTGGTGAAACATTAAGGTGGCCTAATGAACACAATGAAGACAGAAGAACACACCAAGCAAGTCCATGTAAATATGATTCAAAAGCATAAGTCAAAGGATGGAGACAAGAAAATATTCAAGGACTCCATTTTTGTCCACTTAAATCAATCATTGAGAAACTGAAACGGTATGGCACAGCTGGAAATCTGCATAGAGCAGGCCGTCCATAAAAAAACAACTGATCATGCAAGGAGACCACTAGTGAGATAGGCCACCAAGAAACCAGTGAGAACTCTGAAGAAGTTACAAGCTACAGTGGGTAAGGTTGGAGAGACTGTATATAGAGGAAGCGTTGCTTTAGCAGTCATAGCTTTATGGGAGAGTGACAAAGTGAAAGCCACTATTTGAAAAATATTGAACACTGCAAGAAAAGAGTCTGAATTCTTGCATCAACTTCATATATGGACAGATACCTACTTAACACAACCAACAGGAACAAAGGGACAAAATTCCGAAGGAAACTGAGCTGAGGCCAGCACCCAAGGAGGTTAGGGGTTATGGCAATGGCATTTTTTTCATAGTCATTGGAGATCCTTTTTGGTCTTATTTTCCAAGACAGTTTAAGCAACCATTAAGTAATTTATTATTTGAGAAGTCTTTTTGTTTTCTGTGTCTCACATTTCTCATATTTTTGAACATTAGTGAAATGCCTTTTGACATTTGGCATTGTTTCTGCTTTAATTTGAGCTTCTGAACTTTTTTCAATGAATCTGATGATATTCTAAAATATTCACTCTGTAATCATGCTTGCTTTTAAATAATGAACCACTGTACGTATATATATTGTCACGCACGCGCGAGTAGGAGGCCGCGGATTGATTCGACAGCACCTGGGAAACCACTCGCCGCCAGGGAATGGTGGGGTATTAACTTTCTCCCTCTGCTTCCTCATAGGAAAAAAGACCGTCCTGCACCATAGGCATGGATGACCGCAGTGCGATACTTCCGCCCTTCCTCCGCCATCTTGCCCTGACGTCATCCTTCCCATCCTCCCTTGCGGTCCTTCCCGACATTCCTCCACTTCCGGCTCCTCCCCAATAAAATGGCCGCGACGCCAGGAGTCGGCGTCGCGCATTATGAACTGTTTAGTTTATGATTTTGACCTGTTTTTGTTTATCTGTACAATATACGGGGCCGGAAAAACCCCAACCCTTGCTACTGTCTCTCTCGGTCCTTTACAACTGGCGTAGTCGGCAGGATAAAGATCCCGGAATGACGGAGGGACAGGACCTGAACACCGTGCTGCAGGGAATGAACGCCCAGCTCCAGGCCCTGCAGCAAGCGCAAGCCGCTACCAACCGGGAGCTGGAGGCCACGAAGGCCAGGTTAGTGGAAGCCCAACGGGCGAGACCAGACCCGCCCAGGCAGCCGCCTCCTCCTATGGTACCGATGGGCCCTTCGGAGGACGTCGATGCCTACCTGGGCATGTTTGAGAGGACGGCCACCCGAGCGAGTGGCAGCGGTCCGAGTGGCGTCCATCTTGGCGCCATACCTAAAGGGACCAGCGCTGCGCCTATTATGACCTCCCTGAGGAGGAGGCCGCTAATTACGACCTCCTCAAGCCCGAGATATTGGCCCGCTACGGCATTAGCCCGGCCAGCAGGCGGCGAATGGCGGAACTGGGTCTTTGACCCGAAAACCGCTTCGCGCCCAGGCGTTGAGTTCTGGGGCAAGATGGGCGCTGGCTACGGCCAGAGAGCCCGACGGGCGGAAAGTCGTCGGCGGGTGGCCTGTGAAGGCCTGGTCAATGCAATGCCCAGTTCCCTCGCCCAGCAGGTCCGGGGCACGCCTATCAAAACATGTCGGGCCTCCTCGACGTCCTGGAGCGTCAGTTGGCGGTCCTCCGACTTGGGGGGTCAGAAAAGCCTGCTCGCGGGAACCGCAGGGACGGGCGGCCACCCGAGCCCCTCGACGCTGCAGAAGCGCCAGCCAGAGCCAAAGAGAGGCGGGTCCGCCGCTGTTTCAAGTGTGGCGAGACCGGCCACCTGCTGCCAAACTGCCCCATCACATCGCCCGGAGCCTATGGACTGCAGCTGGACATCAGCGGAGAGGTATTGTACCCGCCGCATCCCTTGGCGAGTCGAATCACGGGAGTGGTGTTGCTAAATGGGCACGCCGTGGTGGCTTTGTTTGATTCCGGCAGCAACATTACCATTGTTGCTCGCCGTTTCGTCTTACCGCAACAGTGGTTAAAGCAACATTTGTTGGTTACCTGTGTACATGGGGGGACTAGGTCATATCGTTCCGCTCACTGCTATCTTACCTGGAAGGGGGACCAATCAAATGGCGGTCGCTGTGTTACCTGACCCCCTTCCCAGTGATCCTGGGACAAGACTGGTCTAAAAGAATCAGCGGTAAGCCATTCGCGCTCCGGGGCCTCGTTGGATCTTGTCATGAGGGGAAAAGGCAACCTCCCGCGGCCTCCACGCCGTGCACAAGGGCAGGCCCTATGGGCTGGTGTCTCGGGGACCTTTCCGTGGCTACGGACCTTGACCGGAAGATTCCGCGGAGAAGGGACTAGCCAGGAACTCTCCCGGCCCAGGCCCCAAGACCCTCTCGGCGCCTGGACCATCAATTTCGGTCCACGCCGCCTCCTTTAAGAGGGAGCAGTGGAATGATGACTCCCTGCGCTTTGCCGGAACGATTGTTCTGCCTAACAGCTCGACAGCGGACGGATCCACACCGCTGAACCCTTCTTTGTCCTTGAAAATGATCTGTTGTACCGGTGGCTACCCATGAGGGCGAGGTGCGGAAGTTGTTGCTAATTCAGCGTACCTTCCGGCGGGAGATATGCGAGTTGGCACATGCTCACCTCCTAGGCCCACCTCGGGCGAAAAACACTGGAGAGGATTAAGCCCGCTTTTACTGGCCTGGGATCAATGAGGAGGTCCGGCGGTTCTGTCAATCCTGTCCGAGTGCCAGCCCCGCTAGATTCCTAGTAGGGACCGTGCTTCTCTAGTCCCTATTCCCCTCGTGGACATCCCCTTTGAAAGGATAGGGTTCTATTTGGTGGGACCCTGGAGCCCTCAACCCGTGGCCACAAGTATATCCTAGTCATGGTGGACTATGCCACCCGGTACCCAGAGGCGGTTCCCCTGCGCTCGCTAATACTAAAAGCATCGCGGGAACTGGTTAACTTGTTTTCACGCGTGGGCATACCCAAGGAGGTCCTCACGGACCAGGGTACGCCCTTCACTTCGGATACGTTCAAGGAGGTGGCCAAATTACTGCAGATAAAGCACCTGAAAGCGTCAGTCTATCACCCGCAAACTGGCGGGTTGGTCGAGCGATTTAATCAGACGCTTAAGCAGATGCTCCGCAAGGTAGTCAGCGGACGGCAGGAACTGGGACCAGCTCCTCCCGCTCGTGCTTTTTGCCTACCGGGAGGTACCCCAGGCCTCTACGGGCTTCTCCCCTTTGAATTACTATACGGGCGACAACCCCGGGGAATCCTCGACATCCTAAAAGAAGGCTGGGAGGCCGAGGCTCTTCCCTCCTCTAATATTTTGGAGTACGTAGCGCAACTGCGCGACCGACTCACAAAGATCAGGCCCCTCCTAAAAGAGCACGTGACTCGTGCGCAAGCAGCGCAGGCCGGTGTTACAACCGCAACTCCGTCCTCAGGGAGTTCGCCCGGGGACGAGTTATGGTGCTCGTCCCGACCTCCCACTTTCGAAGCTGCTCGCTCACTGGCAAGGGCCTTACGAGGTTAAGGAGAGAAAGGACTGCGTCGACTATTTGGTAAAACAGCCCAACCGTCGACCGAGTGAGAGGATCTATCATGTCAACCTGTTAAAGCCCTGGAAAGATAGAGAGGAGCTTCCCAGCTCCCGTAGGTCACTCTCCCTTTTCGCAAGCACAACTGCCCTTAACCTCGGTGAAGAGCTGACCCCCAAGCAGCGGCAGGAGTTAGCCCAAACACTCCGAGCCATCCCGAGGTAGTGAGCGAGTCACCCGGCGGACCGCTGATTGAGCACGATATAGTCACGGAGCCCGGGGTAATCGTCCGGGAGAGGCCCTACCGACTCCGGAGGCAAAACGCAGCGCAGAGGTCGAACTGGAGGTGAAACGTATGTTGGACATGGACATAATTGAAGAGAGCCATAGTCCCTGGTCCAGCCCTATTGTCCTCGTCTCCAAGCCAGGCGGCTCCTGGAGGTTCTGTAATGACTTTAGGCGTCTGAATCAGATCTCCAAGTTCGATGCCTACCCCATGCCCGCATTGGCGACCTCCTTGGCGGCTGGAGTGCGGCTCGATATCTGACTACCCTTGACATGACAAAGGGTATTGGCAAATTCCTTTAACGGCATCCGCAAAGGAGAAAACGGCCTTTAGCACCCCTAGCGGGCACTGGCAGTACAAGGTCCTCCCATTTGGGCTGCACGGGGCTCCGGCGACCTTCCAACGTCTGGTAGATAGAGTGCTGACGCCTCACCAGTCCTATAGTGCCGCCTACCTGGATGACGTTGTCATCTATTCCGGCACCTGGGAGGAGCATCTACTGCAGGTCGCAGCTGTCCTCCGAACACTGGCTAAAGCCGGCCTCCGCATAAACCCCGAGAAGTGTTTTTTTGGATTAAAGGAGGCCAAATATTTAGGCTACCTCGTGGGACAAGGACAGGTGCGGCCACAGAGCTCCAAAGTGAAAGACATCTTAGAATGGCCCCGTCCGAGTACCAAGAAACAGGTGCAGGCTTTCTTGGGGCTTGCGGTTACTACCGCCGGTTTGTTCCCGTTTCTCGAAGAGCAGCACCCTTGACTGACCTGACAAAAGGCTCCCTATACGTGGTGTGGACCGGCAAAGCAGAACACGCGTTCAGTGACCTAAAGAAGGCCCTAACGTCGGCACCTGTGTTACGGACGCCCGATTTTGGGCTCCGTTTATTCTCCAGACCGGCGCCGGACACAGGCCTGGGTGCCGTGCTGAGCCAAAGCGTCGATGGTGTCGAGCACCCTGTGATGTACCTTAGCCGGAAACTGATGGACCGGGAGACCCGGTGCGCGGCAGTGGAGAGGGAGGCCTTGGCCATTAAGTGGGCAGTGACCCACCTCCGGTACTACCTGCTGGGTCGCGAGTTCGCTCTGGTGACTGATCACGCTGCACTTCAGTGGATGTCCCTGCACAAAGAGTCGAATCCGCGGGTCACCAGGTGGTTCCTGGACTTACAGCCGTATAAGTTCACTGTCACTTATCGGCGGGGACCCCTTCAGGCCAATGCCGATGCCCTCTCTCGTATTCACGACCTCTCGGTTAGGTCCGCCCGACCTGGCGGTCCTGGGCTAAGGGGGATCGTGTCACGCGCTGCGAGTAGGAGGCAGCGGATTGATTCGACAGCACCTGGGAAACCACTCGCCGCCAGGGAATGGTGGGGTATTAACTTTCTCCCTCTGCTTCCTCATAGGAAAAAGACCGCCCTGCACCATAGGCATGGATGACCGCAGTGCGATACTTCCGCCCTTCCTCCGCCATCTTGCCCTGGCGTCATCCTTCCCATCCTCCCTTGCGGTCCTTCCCGACATTCCTCCACTTCCGGCTCCTCCCCAATAAAATGGCGCGGCGCCAGGAGTCGGCGTCGCGCATATGAACTGTTTAGTTTATGATTTTGACCTGTTTTTTGTTTATCTGTACAATATACGGGGCCGGAAAAACCCCAACCCTTGCTACTGTCTCTCTCGGTCCTTTACAATATATATATATAAAATAATAATTCTTTGCATTTATATAGCGCTTTTCTCACTACTCAAAGTGCTCAGCAATTGCAGGTTAAGGGCCTTGCTTAAGGGCCCAAGAGAGCAGAGTCTATTTTGGTATTTACAGGATTCGAACCGGCAACCTTCTGATTGCCAGTGCAGATCCCTAGCCTCAGAGCCACCACTCCACCTATATATATATATATATATACATGCAAAGTATAGGGCGGCATGGTGGCGCAGTGGTAGCGCTGCTGCCTCGCAGTTAGGAGACCCGGGTTTGCTTTCCGGGTCCTCCCTGCGTGGAGTTTGTATGTTCTCCCGTGTCTGCGTGGGTTTCCTCCGGCGCCCAGTTTCCTCCCACAATCCAAAGACATGCAGGTTAGGTGGATTGGCAATTCTAAATTGGCCCTAGTGTGTGCTTGGTGTGTGGGTGTGTTTGTGTGTGTCCTGCGGTGGGTTGGCACCCTGCCCAGGATTGGTTCGTGCCCTGTGTTGGCTGGGATTGGCTCCAGCAGACCCCCGTGACCCTGTATTCGGATTCAGCGGATTAGAAAATGGATGGATGGATGGATACAAAGTATATATATACACAGTATATACTCAGCAAAAAAAGAAACGTCCTCTGACTTTCAACTATTTTTACTTTCAGTAAACTTAATGTGTAAATATTTGTATGAACACTAAAAGAGTCAACACCATAAGACATAAACTAAAAATGTTTCACAATGTGTCCCTGAATGAAGGGAGGCTCAAAATCAAAAGTACCAGTCAGTATCTGGTGTGGCCACCAGCTGCTTGAAGTACTGCAGTGCATCTCCTCCTCATGGACTGGACCAGATTTGTCAGTTCTTGCTGTGAGATGTTACCCCACTCTTCCACCAAGGCACCTGCAAGTTCCTGGACTTTTCTGGGGGGAATGGCCCTAGCCCTCACCCTGCGATCCAACAGGTCCCAGACGTGCTCAATGGGATTGAGATCTGGGCTCTTCCACTCCGAGGATGATCAGCTGTCCTTCCTATCTCCCTGTAGCGCTGTCTTAGGCGTCTCTCAGTGCGGACATGGCAATTTATTGCCCATGCCACATCAGCAGTCCTCATGCCTCCCTGCAACATGCCTAATGCACGTTCACGCAGATGAGCAGGGACCCTGGGCATCTTTCTTTGGGTGTTTTTCACAGTCGGTAGACAAGTCTCTTTAGTGTCCTGCATTTTTAGAACTGTGACCTTAAATGCCTACTTTCTGTAAGCTGTTAAGGTCTTAACGACCATTCCACAGGTGCATGTTAATTAATTGATTATGGTTAATTGAACATGCATGGAAAACATTGTTTAAACCCTTTACAATGAAGATCTGTAAAGTTATTTGGATTTTTAAAACATTATTGTTGAAATACACAGTCCTGAAAAAGGGACGTTTCTTTTTTTGCTGAGTACAGTATTTATATATATAGAGAGAGAGGGGGATATGAATAGTAATAGTAGTAATTTGAATCTCCAGTGTGTAGAGTATATTGACATTTTTATTTGCTTTTTCAACCATAATACACCATGTTGTCACTCTCCATGTCATAATGAATTCAACGGTATAATCAGTTTATGTCATTGATTCACTTGCAATTACCATGACGTTATTTCATTTTTACCATGAGCAGCAATCTTCTTGGTATCCAGAGCAGACACATTTAATTTCAGTTCACTTACTGATTCAGTGGACTAATAAGTAATGTTGCTTGAAGATTTTGTCCTCTCAAACTCAATCAGTTAAGTTTGCCGTGGTTTGTTCATCCTGTATAATTAATTGTATTATAAAAGTCAATTCCCAAGAGCAGGACGTAAGCTGGTTTAGTGTAAGCTTATAGAGACATACTAGGAAACTTTACCTCGTATTTACCTATTTGGTTAATGTTTCAGTACAATAGGGCAGAGTTTTGGCCCTGAGGCTAGGAATCTGCACCGGCAATTGGAAAGTCGCTGATTCGAATCCTGTAACCGCCAGAAGTGATTGTACTCCATTGGGTCCTTGAGCAAGGCCTTTAACCTGCAATTGCTTCTTCTTGGGTATGATGTTAATCTCCATCCAGCCCTGAAAGTAGGTCATCCTAATTGCAAGGAAAACTTGGGGGTTGATGGCAGGATTGGCACTCCAACTAGTGTAAATAAAACCTCACACTGTTTCAGTGTGCTGCTGACGTGTCACCTGCTTGCGCTTGGGTGTCAATCCAGGTGGTTCGTTGTGTGGCAATACGCTATGAGCACATACTCCCAACTTCTCATTATACTGATCTCAGATCTTTAACATTTGTCACACATGTACATCAGAGAATCACCTTCTAGGTATGCAATACTACTCCGGGGTGAGGGGGAGCGCTGTCGCTAATTTCTTTTAACCTCCACAATGCAGAGACGACACCCAGTGAGGGCAATTGATCCTGAGAAGCTCCGCCCCTTCTAGTCGGGATAATATGAAATTGGATGTCCCCAAAAAGAAGCATAACATTTTGGACTTATATCAGATTTATGGCATATTTGACCACAATTGCCTGTTTTTGGTTCTTAACGCTATTGTGTGCCTTTTTGTTTTTAAGTATTCTCTGGCTATAATAAACAGAGTGGTCCTGTTGGTACACCAACTTACTTTTGGACTTACTTTCAGGTCTGTTACTTGTCCAAACACTGTAAAAGGCAGCCTACAGATAACCATCTTGAGAAAGTGTAAGTGAATGTTAAACACCACAGTTGGAAATGGTATGGTAGCACATTACAAAAGTAAACACTTAATTAGGCTTTTATTGTGAACTTACTGCCACATAAAACATCACACATTAAAACCAAAATGTGCCATATGAAGTTTTATGAGGTAAATAAATGCCTATAATTGGTCAAACTTTTGAACAAATACTTTAATTATGCTTTTATGCTGTGATTATTATTGATTTCTCGGTGCATTATTGTTACCGAAGACATCATCGAGTAGTACCAAACTGTAGCTCATAATGTCTTGCATGCTAATTAAACATCCAAAACTGTAATCTTTTAAAGCATTGATTGAAAAATTTGGCTTTTACAGTATTCACACCCCTTCAGTTTTATTCACAGTTTGTTATGTTAAACTAATTTATTTTTCCCTCATCAAACCCAATCAATACCCCAGAATGACAAAGCAAGAATAATTTAGTCTGTACGTCAGTATATCCTAACACAGGGTCACAGGGTATGCTGGAGCCAATCCCAGCCAGCACATTGCGCAAGGCAGGAACAAACCCTGGGCAGGGCGCCACCCTACAGCAGAAGCGAGAATAAGGTTTCAGAATTTTTTAAAAATTAATTAAAAATATAAATCTGAAATATCATACTGATACAAGCATTCAGACTCTTTACTCAGTATGTACTGTAGTTGAAGCACTTTTGGCAACAATTATGGCCTGAAATTTTCCTGGGTATGACGCAACAATTTTCAAAACACCTGAATTTGGGGATCTTCTGCCATTCTCTGCAGATCCTCTCAAGCTCTGTCAGGTTGAATGAAGAGAGTCTGTGAACAGCTGTTTTCTGGTCTCTCCAGAGACATTCAATTGGGCTCAAGTCTGGGCCCTGGCAGGATCACTCAAGGACCTTCACAGAGCTACTCCTAAGCCACTCCTGTGTTGTCTTTGCTTTGTGTTAAGGGTCATTGTCCCGTTGAAAGAGATCCCCAGTCTGAGGTCCATAACACTCTGGAGCAGATTTTCATTAAGGTGTCTCTGTATTTTGCTCCTTCAGCTTTTCCTCAATCCCAACTAGTCTCTCAGTCCCTGCTGCAGAAAAAAATAACCACATATCATGATGTTGGCACCACCATGCTTTACCATTGAAATGACATTGCAAAGGTGATAAACAGGGCCTGGTTTCCTCTAGACGTGATGCTTGGAACTGAGACCAGACAGTTCAGTTTTTATTTCATCAGATCACAGAATCTTGTTTCTCATAGTCTGAGAGTCCATTAGGTGCCTTTTTGCAAACTCCAGTTGGGCTTTCATGTCTCATCTGGTTACTCTGCAATGAAGCCCAGATTAGTGGAGAATTGCAGTGAAGGATATCCTTCTGGAGGTTTTCCCATTTCCACACAGGTTCTCTGGAGTTCAACCAGAGTGACCATCAATTTCTTCATTGTCTCTCTTACCATGGCCTTTCTCCCATGATTTCTCAGTTTGGCTGGGCAGCCAGCTGTTGGCAGAGTTGGGTAGTTCCAAACTTTTTTGATTTAAAAACTATTGTGGTCGCTGTGCACTTGGGAACCTTCAATGTTGCATAATTTTTCTGTAGCCTTCTCCAGACCTGTGCCTCAACACAAACCCTGTCTCTAAGCATTGAAGGTAATTCCTTCAAACACATGGCTTGCTTTTTGCTCTGATACAGACTGACAGACCTTATTTAGACAGGCGTGTATCTTTCCCGATCATGTCCAGTCATTTGAATTGCCCACAAATGTGGATTCTAAATAAGATTTCAATGATGATCAATAGCATGGTATACACCTGAGCCAGATTTCAAATGTCATAGCAAAAGGTCAGAATAATACTGACAATGTGATATTTCAGGTTTTTCATGTTTAATAAACTGGCAATCATTTCTAAAATCTTGTTTTCTTATTGTCACTCTGTGGCACTGAATGTTGTTTGATTAGGGATAAAATGAATTTTAAAACTTTTAGCTTAACAATGTGTGAAAAAAATGAAGAGATACGAATACTTTCTGAATGTATGCTGTGCTTACTGTTGGGATTTGTCTACTTTGTTGATGCTTACAAAAAGGTCCTACCATATTTAACAAGGTAATTAGCCACATACAAGGATACAACAAAGTACCTAGAAATGCAGTCAGTATTACTAATTATTTCAATTGAAAAGAAATCATAGTTTAAAATACAATAGGAAAACAAAACCTCTGGGTAACCTGAATACTGGGGATAATTTAGCACCTTTAAGACCACATTCCTCATGTCATGCAAATTTCCAACTGATCAAATCTTGCTGGTGACTCGGTTCATGCCTAGGTCTTCAAGCAATACTCAGCAACTACAGGAAATATTACTCAGCATTGCATTATACTCGTGCTTGCTTTCACAAATTTCCTTGCTCCTCCACATCGAGAGGAGACAGATGAGGTAGCTCGGGCATCTGATCAGGATGCCTCCAGGACACCTCCCTGGTGAGGTGTTCCGAGCACGTCCAACCGGGAGGAGGCCCCGGGGAAGACCCAGGACATGCTGGAGGGACTATGTCTCTCGGCTGGCCTGGGAAGGGCTTGGAATTCTCCTGGAAAAGCTAGAAGAAGTGGCCAGGGAGAGGGAAGTCTGGGCATCTCTGCTCAAGCTGCTGCCCCCGCGATCTGAACTCGGATAAGCGGAAGAGGATGGATGGATGGATGGATGGATGGATGGATGGCCTTGCTATGTGGCTCAGTGAGAAGGGCACTACAGTGGACCCTTGACTTACAAACTCAATTCGTTCGCGAGGGCTGGTTGTAACTCAAGTTGGTTGTAAGTCAAGACTATTTTTCCATTAAGAAATAATGGAAATACCCATAATGCGCTCCAAACCTCCCACAGCAACACTTACTTAACCTTTTCATAATAAAAAAGGGTTGTGTAATGTGCATAATTTACCAAAACGCCAATAATTTTTCTAATGTACTAAACAAAAAGTTATAAAAAGTGCCTAGCCTACCAGAAACAACAATTTCATACTGTACTCACCATGTAATTTGACATCTTTGGGCTGCAGGAAGGGAGGAGGAGGAGGAGAAAGAAACGGAAGGTGGTTATTGTTTAGAAGGAGCCTCCTTATGCAAATCTTTTGTTTGTAAAATTGTCGAGATGGTGGATTTCGACATGCTGTACATATTAGCGTGATTGGTCACGAATGCCACTCTCATATTTCCGTACAATTTCCTTCTTCGTTTCGTTTGTGATCGCTGTTTCTCAAGTTAATAATGACAGTAGTCGAGCACTTAGTTCAAAGCTGGCCGTGTTGTGAACTGCTGTAATAATACACTCCAAAGCAAGCCTGTGCTGACTCAGCCTGATGACATCATCATGTGCCACGCCAGCCTGCTAGCTAACATCCCTCAACAATCGCTTTCTTTACCTTCGTTACCTTCTCTTCCTTCCTTAGCAATTATGCATCTTGCTTGCCATGGTCTTAGTGAATTACAGTATATATACAGATAAATCACTGCACTGACCGAAATTATGTCCACAAATACATGTATCTGGACTCCGGCTGACGCTTACGAACGCTCTCGGCTGTCTGTTTACAATCGCACAAGCGGATACACATGACCGCATTCGGGTCGTAACGCAAGATGTTGGTGGTAAATCAAAACAAAAATTTTGGTCGTAAATCAAGTTGTTCGCATGTCCGGCCGGTCGTATATATCAAGGGTCGACTGTATATATAATTATATTCAATTGATTCAGAGCTTGGTTGGCATAAAGGGTAAAATACAGTGAAGCAAGACTTCAATTATGATGTGAGTAATAATGGAGTCATCCCAGTCCTGGACTATATAAATGTAAAGATTTATTATTAGACAATAAAGTAGTTTTGAAGCTTAGAGTCTCTGTAACTAAACAATGCAGCACACACCTCCATTGTCTTTGTCCTCTCAGTTATTATATCAGGCACATGATGTCTCTTTGCTATATGTGCATTAAACTCAATAGGGTTTACACTTGTTCCTAATATAAAATGGTGATTAAGAAATATATTTCCAAGCTAAATGTGTGCCCAGCTACCCATCAACCCTATGCTGGATAATTGGGTTAAGGAAAATGGATGGCTGGATGGATGTGAAACATTTCATTCATATCTGATTTTAATAATTAATCAAAATTAAATGTAATGGTTATAAAATACATACTCTTTCCTCAGACATTATATTTCTTATAACTCCTAATGTTTTCCTTTATATAAGAACTCATATTACTGAAAGATAATTCAGCACCACAAAACATTCTACACAGTTCAAAAACTAATCAAAGCATTTAAATAAATATACAAATATAGCCTATAGCAGTGTTTCTCAACCTCTCTAGTGTAGCAACCCACTTTTTTAATTGAAAGTCTCTTTGTGACCCACCAAGAAGGGGGCTCTTCTAGCTGAATCGAATGCCATCGTCAGAGCGGAGGCTGAGAGATCATTTATCTATCATTGGAGCAGTAACCTGCCACTTCCATTACAAACAACAGCAACTCCCACTGGCTGCATGCTGTGACCCACTGTTTGAGAAATAGCAGCCTATAGAGCTGGAGTAAAAATAAGGATTAAAATTGTAATGTACAGAAAAATACCAAGAAAATCCACTCTGTGTTTGCAGGAGTACTGCTTTTATGAATGTTATATTAATATGACAATTACCTGAATATTGAAGTCTTCACTTGTAAAATGAGAGAAAAAGCAGAATTAGCAATAGCTCATCCTCAAGCTAATCAAGTCAGGGAACTTGGAAAAGCTCTTAAAGACAACCATATTATTGTTATTAGCTAAATTCACTGCAAACAGATGGCAAGTTTAATCAGAGCCAGTTGTGTTTGATGCTGTGCTTGTTGTTCATTTTGAATTATTGCTCCACAATGGCCAAGATAAACATGTCTAAAAAAATATTGTAGCATTTCTCCATTTTTCTTCTCTCTCAGCGCCTCATCTGTCCAGGCTAAGAATGAGAAACACAACAGCAGCCAATGAGTGGTTTGATAAACAATATTATCCAGACAATGGCACCTTCTTCATACAGTCACTGTTCACCCTGCCTCCCTGTGACGTCTGTCAAGAGAGAACACAGAAAACTCTAGGGACAAACAGAGGGGCTTTAAGGCACCTCAAAGCGTGTTGTCTCTTTTTGTTTTTTAAGTAAGGATCAGCAGTCAGCTGGAATGAGCCACACTCAGGAAGAGAGATGAGACACCCAGAGCAATGACACCCTTGTCATATAAGTTCCCTGGAAAAAACACCAAGAACCATCCCCCTTCTGGGCACATGACCCAGAACACCTGGAAAAAAAAGGGGGAACTCTAAGGGGGTCCAGCAGTTCATTTTCTGCTATGGATAAGAGAACTCAGCCCTATGGAGTGTGAATGCAGTGGGCTGCAGCTCATAACAAAAAAAAACAAAACAGAGAAAACACTAAGAGGCAAGGGTTAGCAAAGCTCCAGTAGATTATTGTTGGCTCTAAAAGGGGTCTTGTAGACTAGTTTTGTTTTCCAAGGAGGCTATAAACTGAAAGTTTTATTTTATTATAGATTGGTAGTGGAGAAAGGCAGGCAGTGTGGTATAGTGGTTAAGGCTTTGGACTTCGAACACTGAGGCTGTGTGTCCATGCGCAGGTCACCTGACCTACCTGTGCTCCAATGGGAAAACCCAAAGAAAGGCAACCAATTGTATGATAAATGTTGTAAGCTGCCTTGGATAGAAGTGTCAACCAAACAAGTAAATGAGATTCTGTCTTTAGACAGAACAACCTCCAGCACTTACAATGCTGTAAATCAGTAGTAATAGTAATAGTAGTTGTAGTATTGTGACGTGTACAGAGTATAGTCAGACTTACTGCCTTTTTCAAGCAACATGCAACACATCACCACCACCCAGCACCAAGATAAACAAGTGTACAACATTTGCCCAACTGGACGCTGTCTGTGTGGATTGGTCTCCCCAGGTCTGTCTGAAGTTTTCACTAAGTATCCAATTTTCAAGCTTATCGTTTTATGTTACAGTTGTAAAATCCTTGTTATACTTTAACCCAGAATGATTAACTAAAGAAACTAAATAATGCTCTAATATTCAGAATTAGAATATTCAATTTCGATTTGTTTATTCACTTCCTTAATATCTTACATGAAATTTCAGGTTTACAGACAGATGGGTCTTAGCAAAACAACATCAGGGCAAAGCAGGACAGCATGAATCTTGGTTTCACAATTGACAAAGGATGACAGCATCTATTAACAAATACTGTACACACTTTTAATCAACTCTTACTTCACTCTGCACCCCAATATGCTTCAGACAAGAGTTGCATTCACTACAACAACTAAAGCAATCAGATACTAAATAGCCAAAAACCTAAGTAGCATGACTGGGAACTTGTTATTGTCTTGACCTTGACTATTGTCATAGAAGACAAAGGTTGGCTAGCATCCTAGCTGGAATGGATGGTTCCCTACCTGGCCGAAATGCCTTGGTAATGGAAGAGTGGAAAGACACCACCACCCGGGTAAATCTGCTCCTCCAGTCCAACAGGTGGCAGCAGCTCTCTAGTGGGTCTGCCATATACACACCCACAGGACTAAATGGTAATTGGAGATTCAGTGGTCTGGTGGAAGATGCAAGAGGGAGCTGTGAGGAGGAGGTTTCCTCCGTTTAGGAAGGTTCTACCTGACCTGGAAGTGCTTTGAGGATGAAATGTGGTAGCACTGGAAGTACTCCCCTGTCTGGTATAAAGGAAGCCACTCCTCTACTCTTGGTGCATCAAAGTAACCTGGAAGAGGATAAAGTTCAATAAGGAGAAGTGGAGAGAGAGAAGGAAAGAAGAAACAAAAACAGAAGTGAAGGGTTTAGTGTATTTAACAAAGAAACCTGTATAACAGAGGTATTTATACGATTAATTATTCAATTGCACCTGGTACCTGTGTTTGTATTGTTGTGTCTTTTGGTTTTAGGTGCTACAATGCCTCCTAATAGTCACACCATTTATTCTGAAAGTTTTATCTGTGTACTGATAGAATAGGCATCAGGCTTTCTAGAATTTTATATTAGACAATGATAAAAAGAGTAAGCAGTTTGAGCACAAAAAAGCCAAAGCCCACCCTACTGGTGCAGTTTGGATTTTAGCCCAAAATGTTGCCAAATATTTTATTATTCTGCCATTCCACTAATCTAATTGATCAGGATACATCAGCATACATCTGATGCACACAATATCAGATTCAAACAAACAATTATGATGAAGACAGGTCATGCCTTCACTGTAACATACATTTCTGCAATAAAGTCTATAATTTTAAAATAAGCAGCACAACTGAACCTTTAAAAATACAAAAACAAACAAATGCTGACATCTATGCTTAGTGAATCCATTAAGTCCATGCCACATACTGTTGCCATTGCAGTTACAGAGTTATAATGCAAATCTGTAAACCTCAGTAAATGCACAATTAATAACACGATGGCCTTCAAAGGTCAGAACTCGAGGGGGATTCTTGGAGTGGCTATGCCCCCCCTAAAAAGTTGTCTTCCCACCCCAACTATAATGCAAACTTGAGGTATTTGTGATGCTTGAATCACCTTTTGGACCCCAACCTCCACTCTGTGATCATGCAGCTCAAAAGGATGATGATCCCCTTCACACTCTCCTTGATCATAAACCTTAAAATGCCATGGTGGACTTTCCTTCCACATTTCAATCATGACTCTAACCACCAAAGAGGAACACCCCTGACTATTCGATCATGGACCACCTACCTAATCGTACTAAAACAGGTCCTGCTTACTTTTAAACTGTCAAAAGTCACCGTAGGAGTTCACTTTTTTCCATGACATTAATCGCCCATTTTGCCTGGAGTGTCAAAATGATGTCCTTTTCGGTTGATATGAACATAAAAGCCTCCAGATGATCTTGTGACAATGTAGTCCTGAGTCTATTTTTTATGAACTTCAGGGTGGAAAAAACTCCTTTCCCATTCTACCCGAGTAACTGGCACAGTCAGAATTAATGTGTAATTACATAATATACATCCATTAATAAGTTGCATTTGAGTAGAAAACGGTAACAACACAAAGTGCAGCTTCTGCATGATTGTATTAAATAAGATCAAGTTCTTGTCCACTCTGCATTTGCTTTTCAGCAGTTGTGCGAGTAATGTGAAGTTCCTTGAGAAGCCAAAGTAGACAGTTTAACTGTAAATTCTCAGTAGTGGTCCTGCTGTCAAATGGCACCAATCTTTTGCTTAGCTTTTCAAGTGTGGATGTGTTTTATCTGAGGACAATGTCCCATTTTTCAAAAAGTTTCAATTTAGACTATTGGTGACCACTAAGATTACATTGTGAATGTGAATTTTGTAAACTGTTTCTGCATCTGATAATGTCTGGTCATTATTGTATCCACCTGATTTTTTGTTTTGTCCGCCAAATGTGTCATCACCTGGGAAGGCACTACAAAAACTAGTCTGCCTAACCTTCTGCCTAAACTAAACTAAAACCTAAACTATTGCCTAACCTTCCTTTTCCAGTGATTTTGGGGCAGGACTGGTCAAATATTAAACGTAGTTTGGAAATAACCACTCCTGACAAGAAATTGGGCCTTAAAATGGATGGGGATTCCCTGGACTTGGCTGTCCCCACGCTGTGTAACCTCACAGAATACAGTGATGTCACCAACCAGAGTGACTGGGCAAACACCTTCGTGGCCGACCCAGAAGTGGAGGCACTCTTCACAGAGGTTGAGGAGGTCAAAGCCCCACCCCTTGAGGCTGATGAGGATCCCTTAATAACCTTACAGTTTCAGTTTAAACATACCCCCTCACCCTTTAAAAGGGAACAGTGGAATGATGATTCCCTAAATTCGCTAGAAATACAATAATATCAGTTGATGGGCAACCCACACAGAATCATATTTCACAAGTTCCCCACTTTGTATTAAAGAACGATCTGGTGTATCGAGTAGCAGAACATGAAAGAGAGGTGAGGTCACTGTTAGTGCCACAACTGTGAACTAGCACACACCCATCTCCTAGGTGCTCATCTAGGGGTTGATAAAACACTGGAGAGGATTAAACAAATTTTTCTGGCCATGAATAAATGAGGAAGTCCGTAGATTTTGTACATCCTGCCCAGAGTGTCAACTTTGTCAGATTCCCCGGAGGGACTGTGCTCCTCTTATTCCTCTTCCATTAATAGACATCCCATTTGAACAAATCGTCATCAATCTCGTTGGGCCCCTGGAACCCTCTGCGAATGGTCATAAGTGTGTACTTTTCATAGTTGATTATGCTACTCATTATCCAGAGGCCGTCCCGTCGCAAACGGCTAATTCAAAAACCATCACTCGGGAACTTGTAGGAAAGAGATGCCAGAGTAGGAATCCCTTAGGAAGTCCTTACAGTCCAGGGAACTTTTTTCACCTCAGAGACGTTGAGTGAGGTTGCCAAGTTACTCCAGATTAAGCATCTTAAAACATCTGTCTATCAACCTCCTACTGAAGGGTTGGTAGAAAGATTCAATCAGACTCTTAAACAGATGCTCCACAAGGTAGTTAATGAGGATGGGAGAAACTGGGATCAGTTAATTCCCATCATCCTTTTTGCATACCAGGAGGTACCACAAGCCTCGACAGGGTTTTCCCCTTTTGAATTATTATATGGGCGACAACCCTGAGGTATTTTGGATATACTAAAGGACGGGTTGGAAGATCCCATCTACTAATATATTGGAGTAAATCACACAGTTACGTGAAAGATTACAGGAGATCAGTCCTATACTAAAAGAACATATGGAAAAGGCTCAATCAGTGCTAGTCTGGAATTATAAGAAAAACACTGCCCTACGGGAGTTCCTCCAGGGATATCGAGAGATGTTACTCATACCCACTTCTCACTCCAAACTGTTGGCACATTGGCAAGGCCCATACGAGATTAAAGAGAGAAAAGGTCTCGTTGACTATTTGGTTAAGCAACCAAACCGTCGCCCGAGTGAGCGTATTTATCATGTCAAATTGTTGAAACTATGGAAGGAGAGGAAGACTGACCTCCACTCCTGTCAACCTCGCTCCCTTTTCTAGTTAAAACCATCTCTCAATCTCGGTCCCAATCTGACTCCCCAACAAAGACAGGAGCTGGAATCAGCTATCCTGTCTATCCCAGAAGTGGTTAGCAATTACCTGGCCTGACTTCAGTGATTAAGCATAACATTGTCACAGAACCGGAGGTGATCATCAGGGAACACCCCTATCACCTCCCAGAGGCAAAAAGGAATGAAGTAGAGCTAGAGATCAAATGAATGCTGGACCTAGCCATAATTGAAGAAAGCCACAGTCCCTGGTCCAGTCCAATCGTATTGGTCTCTAAGCCTGACGGGAGTTAGAGGTTCTGTAACGATTTTCGACAACTCAATCAGGTCTCTAGATTTCATACATACCCAATACCTTGAGTAGATGAACTCCTAAAGAGGCTTGGGAATGTCAAATACATAACTACATTTGACATGGTAAAGGGATACTGGCAAATTCCCTTAACAGAGCAAAGGAAAAAAGCACCCCTAGTGGACACTGGCAATAAACAGTTCTCTTAATTGGATTTCACAGGGTTCCAGCAACCTTCCAACGTCTGGTAGATAGAGTGCTAAAACCTCACAGTTCATATAGTGCTACCTACTTGAATGATGTAGTCATCTATTCTGGCACAAGGGAAGAACATGTGTTACAGGTCTATACAATTTTACTGACGCTAGCTAGAGCCGGACTACGTATCAATCCAAAGAAATGCTTCTTTGGTATGAATGAAACCACATATTTGGGCTACCTAGTGGGTAGGGGAGCCTTGACCAGTGTTCCAAAGTTGATGCCATTCTGAAGTGTCCCCGACTGATCACCAGGCAGCAGATACAAGCCTTTTTGGGATTAGCAAGCTACTACCGCCAGTTTGTACCTCGCTTCTCGGAAAGAGCTACACCCTTAAGTAATCGTACAAGGAAGAAGGCCCCTTTTAATGTGGTATGGGATAAAGAAGCTGAACTTGCATTTCGTGACTTAAAAGTGGCCCTTACTTCAGTACCTATATTAAGGACTCCTGATTTCTCTTCTCTCTTTATTCTCCTGACTGATGCTTCAGACACAAGTCTCAGTGTCATGCTTAGCCAAAGTATCAACAGTGGTGAACATCCCGTGATGTACCTAAGCTAGAAATTGCTAGACCAGGAGACCAGGCAGTGGTGTGAAAAACTATTTGCCCCCTTCCTGATTTCTTATTCTTTTGCATGTTTGTCACACAAAATGTTTCTGATCATCAAACACATTTAACCATTAGTCAAATATAACACAAGTAAACACAAAATGCAGTTTTTAAATGATGGTTTTTATTATTTAGGGAGAAAAAATCCAAACCTACATGGCCCTGTGTGAAAAAGTAATTGCCCCCTGAACCTAATAACTGGTTGGGCCACCCTTAGCAGCAATAACTGCAATCAAGCATTTGTGATAACTTGCAATTAGTCTTTTACAGCGCTCTGGAGGAATTTTGGCCCACTCATCTTTGCAGAATTGTTGTAATTCAGCTTTATTTGAGGGTTTTCTAGCATGAACCGCCTTTTTAAGGTCATGCCATAGCATCTCAATTGGATTCAGGTCAGGACTTTGACTAGGCCACTCCAAAGTCTTCATTTTTTTTCTTCAGCCATTCAGAGGTGGATTTGCTGGTGTGTTTTGGGTCATTGTCCTGTTGCAGCACCCAAGATCGCTTCAGCTTGAGTTGACGAACAGATGGCCAGACATTCCCCTTCAGGATTTTTTGGTAGACAGTAGAATTCATGGTTCCATCTATCAAAGCAAGCCTTCCAGGTCCTGAAACAGCAAAACAACCCCAGACCATCACACTACCACCACCATATTTTACTGTTGGTATGATGTTCTTTTTTGAAATGCTGTGTTCCTTTTACGCCAGATGTAACGGGACATTTGCCTTCCAAAAGTTCAACTTTTGTCTCATCAGTCCACAAGGTATTTTCCCAAAAGTCTTGGCAATCATTGAGATGTTTCTTAGCAAAATTGAGACGAGCCCTAATGTTCTTTTGCTTAACAGTGGTTTGCGTCTTGGAAATCTGCCATGCAGGCCGTTTTGCCCAGTCTCTTTCTTATGGTGGAGTCGTGAACACTGACCTTAATTGAGGCAAGTGAGGCCTGCAGTTCTTTAGACGTTGTCCTGGGGTCTTTTGTGACCTCTCGGATGAGTCATCTCTGCGCTCTTGGGGTAATTTTGGTTGGCCAGCCACTCCTGGGAAGGTTCACCATTGTTCCATGTTTTTGCCATTTGTGGATAATGGCTCTCACTGTGGTTCGCTGGAGTCCCAAAGCTTTAGGAATGGCTTTATAACCTTTACCAGACTGATAGATCTCAATTACTTCTGTTCTCATTTGTTCCTAAATTTCTTTGGATCTTGGCATGATGTCTAGCTTTTGAGGTGCTTTTGGTCTACTTCTCTGTGTCAGGCAGCTCCTATTTAAGTGATTTCTTGATTGAAACAGGTGTGGCAGTAATCAGGCCTGGGGGTGGCTACGGAAATTGAACTCAGGTGTGATACACCACAGTTAGGTTATTTTTTAACAAGGGGCAATTACTTTTTCACACAGGGCCATGTAGGTTTGGATTTTTTTTCTCCCTAAATAATAAAAACCATCATTTAAAAACTGCATTTTGTGTTTACTTGTATTATATTTGACTAATGGTTAAATGTGTTTGATGATCAGAAACATTTTGTGTGACAAACATGCAAAAGAATAAGAAATCAGGAAGGGGGCAAATAGTTTTTCACACCACTGAGGTATGTGGCGGTAGAAGGGAAGCCCTGTTGATCAAATGGGCCGTGACCCAACTGCAGTACTATCTTTTGGGACAAGAGTTCACTTTGGCTATGGATCATGCAGCACTTCAGTGGATGGCCGTACACAAGGAATCAAATCCTCGTATCCTGGTGCCCTTTTCCATGTTTTCGACCTCTCAGTTCGGGCCACCCAACCCGATTGGTCTGGGCCGATGGGGGGGTCGTGTCACACATGCGCAAATAGGGGACAGTGAAAGGCCTCTATGGGGTGCAAACAAACGAAAGATGGGGAACTGAACAGGGCACTAATGCTTTTTTCTCCTTTTGTCTACAGAAAGATGCAAGAATAAAAACACTCATACCGGATGTAAAGCTCCCATATCCACCTTCATGTCACGCAACATAAAAGACTTCTCTTCCGGCTCCATGGAACTATCTTACTTCTGGTTTCATCCCAATGACTTCAGTTCCATCCCTTTGCTTCTGACGTCATCTGCAGCTGCTACATTTGACCTCACATCCGTTATTGATGTCATTTCCTCCCTGTTAATTATAGTTCCTTGATCAACTCCATAAAAACGTAGTGAACCCATTTTGTTTTGTCAAATGGCTGTTTTATTCTACTTTGACCCTCATTTTGAACTACTGGATGCTACAGCCAGTATACGAGGAGTCTCCCAAACACTTAATCTGTGTCTTTGTGTTTCTCATTTATCACTTGATGTAAAAGTAGACAATCCAGCCCATTGACAGCTCAACACAAAAGGACATGTTTTAGGAAGTCCCAGAAAGTGGTTAAAGCATTTATTATTTTGTTTCAAGTTCTGTAATCATGATTATCCCTTGTTTCACAACACAGAGGTAAGAGCTAATTAACAAAAACTCTGCACAAACCAGAACCTTTGTACCTGCTTTGATATGTTCCAGTTAAGAACAACTGCACACACCAAGCTGCAAGTTTATTTGTGAGAACTAAAACCAATTTATTTTTATTTATGCACAAAGAAATTAAAGAGCATTCAACTTACGGACTCCTCTATTAAATTCACTATACAAGAACAAACGCACATTATTTTGAAATTTTAGAATTTGAAACACTGTAGACTATAACATGGTCAATTATGTTTATTCCAGCACGACAGAAGGATTTTCTCACTTCGGGACTACAGGCACAGTAATCAAGGCCATGTGTATAAAACACGCTCCTACATGTGAAGCTAAGATTTAACACTTCTTTTCTTCTTTGTATGTGATGCAAGGATTATCATTTGTTTACATCATAAGCAAGGCAAGGTCTAAAAGAAAAAAATGAAAATGAATTCCAGCTGGCCTCTTTAATGCTGCTACATGGCATTTCACTTCAAACTGTGTGGTAGCATCCGCCCCACTGAATGTTTGTCAACCCTTACAGTTTCTCTGTAATAAAAAAAATAATCTGGGCCAAAAACTCATTTCCAAAGTAATGCTAGCTATTGACACGTATCAAGGTCTGCTATCTATTAAAAATACATTTGATCAATTTTCTGATTGCATGTTTTTTATTACCTCAAAAGAAAAACATTTGTCTAAAACTGTATTGTCTGATTTGATCATTACACGAGAAGACGTTAGTGGGGGGCTGTGTGAAAATAATACTACTTAAAGTCTGGAGTGAAGCATGAAAATGTTGCCTGCTAGCATACCTTTCTTGAGGTGTTCTATTTATAATTTTTTGCTACTTAATAGAAAACAGAACGGGGTCCACCATTCGAATGATAAAAATTAGACAACTGGAATGTGTTAGTGTTTGATGTTATGTGATCAAACCCACCTGAAGTGCGATATCTAATACTGTACCCTTTTTTCTCAGCAAGAGAACACTTTCTGCTACCTTGTTAGCACCATAAAATGCAATCACTTTTTTTCTTAATCATTTTTGAAGTATTTTTCCCCTTTTCTTTAGCTTTTCACCCCCTGCCTAGTTTCTTAGGCATGTTGGATAGAGGCATCAAACCAGCATACTCTAGAACTGCTAACAACACTGATTATAAAAGGCAGAAGACAGAAAACCTGTCCCACCCTTTTTTTCCAAAGGATTTGAAATTATCCCTCATATTCTAAACTTGCCTATCAGTTCATGGTTACAGTGAGGTAGCTGAACAATCATGAGAATGGAGGCTTTGCTAGTCTATCTGGTTATCTTTGTTGTGCTGTGCACTTAAGTGCTATACAAAAAAATAGTGGGAATCTCTAGAGACAAGCTGATGTGCTAGCGACTTTTAGTTTTCTGGCTGGCATGAGCATTTAGACAAATGTAGTGGCTGAAAGGGCAAACTAAGGCATGGTGTTATTGATGGATTCATCACAGGAAACTGTAAAAAAGGAACAAGTAAATGTTTTGTGTTTCTGATAGAAATTGATACCTTTTTAATCAAGATACAATTAACTTGATTTGAAAATACAGTTCAGACAAGACATTACTACTGTTGCTAATGAGTATTACTGTTGAAAATTACTGAGTTTAATGTATTATTCAAATATGACTGCAATACTCCATTTTCAGCAGCCAAACTTTCAGGGTCCTAATTGACAACTCCCTTTATTTGTTATGTGAGAAACAAACAGCTTAATGGTCCTCAGTTGTCTTCTTCCTGATATACAGTACACACCAAATATCGGTGTCATCTGCAACAAAGAAAAGATGATTTTAAAAAAAGCCTTTTCTAAAATTGGAAAATTAAAACAAAAAAAAGATTAAAATGGGCAAAAGAGCACAGACATTGAAAGGAATAGGACTGGAAAACCATCACATTTTGTTATGTGACATGGCATGTATTACGGTCAGTATTCCATTAACTGTTATGTTGTATACTGTGCTGGTGCCGCCGCTCTGTATAATAAAGCAACATAATCACAATTGCATTTAAATATTAATATAAAGAAAAATTCAAGGAGGAAAATGGTGACACCAACACAGACAAGATGTGTTGATGTTTGTCTGCTGGGAGGTTTATTTCCTTAGAAACGTTTTCAAGCTGACATAAAGTTTGAGGCTGATGTGCTTTCACAAAGGAAACCACTTAGAATTAGAAAGAAAGAAAGAAAGAAAGAAAGAAAGAAAGAAAGAAAGAAAGAAAGAAAGAAAGAAAGAGTATTTCTATAACTATATAGCAAGAAGCCTGTGTGACCAGTCGCCATTCAGGGGGAGGATGCAGAAGTGGTGCAGAGCTTCAAATACCTGGGGCTTCACATAAACAAAAAATATATAAATATATTTAAAAACAAACAGATTTTTAAGTGCCATGATTTTATTCAAAAATGCACTAAAAAAAAAAAAAATTCTTGTACTAAGATTTTGTTGGTCATATGTGACTAAAAATAAAAAAAATGGGGCTTCCATAAAATAATTAATTTATTTAAATTAAAATGCATAGATTTGTTAAAATGAAATTTCTAAGCAGCTTAACTATGGAAAGAAAATGACACATCGTATAAAAGTTGACTAAAGTATGCAGGGTAATGGTTATGATGAGAGGAATTTTCAAAGTGTAAGAGTTATTTTTATTTTAATCATTTAAGGAATCTATAAAAATTAAAAACTGTCACATAGAAGTTGTGGCAGATGGCCAGAGGTCTTGAGAGGACCGGGGGAGAGGACATGTCAACAGCAGTACCTCTCTCGGAACACGAAAGGGCAGCCCCCCTGGATGGCATCCGGGCCAGTGGCCAATGACAGGGGGTGCCTGGACACCTTGGTCTGCAGCACTTCGGCCACACCTGGAAGTGCTGCCAGAAGAAGATCTGGGTTCCCATGTAGCACTTTCCCCATACCTGCTGGAAGATGACCGAGGAGCACCTGCAGCACTTTGGGGTGCAATATAAAAGAGGCCCCCTCACTCCATTCAAGGAGCTGGAGTTGGGAGGCAGAGGACAGAGCTTAAGGGAGAGGAGTGCAGGCGGCAAAAGAAAGAGAATAAACACAAAGGAAAGGAAGGAAAAGGAATGAGTTGTAGCTGATTGGTGATTGTACAGTGTTGTAAACGGAAGAAGATAAAGAATAAAAAGTGTGTGCTTTAGACTTGTGTGTCCTGTGTCTGTCTGGGTGCAGGCCGATTCTCCACAAAGTAATATGACAAAACTTCAATATCAATTAATCAAAATATTTTTTTAAATTAATTTGTCTACATCGGTCTTGAACCTTCAACCATTTGATTGAAAATCCAATACACTAACCACTTGACCAATACCTCTAATTTTTCATAAATATGTGTGTTTGCTAAAAGCTCTATATATTTGTCTAATTGCTTAAAGTATAATGTAAGGACATGAGAAATATTGCATTGCCACCAGAGAGCAGAATGCATGCAAAGTTTAAGGAAATCGATTTGGAAAAAGTGGGTAAAAAATTGATTGCAAAATTTGGCCCAGACAAACAGAGGAGGCAAGTTGAATAAAATCAAGTAATAATAATAACAAACTCCACTGGTCTGGTATCACAGTGGCGCTGTACAAGGAGAGCCAGAGGAGAACGTACTTGCTAAGGAGACTCAGTTCTTTTGACGTATGCAGCAAGCTGCTGGAAATGTTCAGTCAATCCATAGTAGCAAATGTGGCGTTCTACGCTGCAGTCTCCTGGGGAAGAAACTTGAACTCAAAAGATGCAGAATACCTGAACAACCTCATGAGGAAAATGCCTGCTCCTTCACAGGCCCAAACTTGGACACACTGAAAGCTATGGCAAAATTGAATGTCATCATTAAAAATCCCCCCTATTCCCTCCAGAAGTTGCTCTCTTGGAGCACTTTGAGCCACAGGATCATTATATCATAGTCCACTAAGAAGTCCCTCTGGGGGTCTTTTCTGCCCACTGCTATCAGGCAATTCAATGCTTCCTTCCCAAAATTCATTTTGAAACATCTGCACAATTTACATCTTTTGATTGATTGATTGATCAATTGATTGATTGGCTGGATTATTTGCCCTTTGAATCTACAGTATATCCTTGTTTTTTATGTGTCTGCTGCTATATGCAATTGAATTTCCCCACAGGATTAATAAAGTTTATCTAATCTAATCAAATCCAATCTAATCCAATAATCTCTGATTTATTGTAGAGGTCCTGTGAACTGGATGATGATTCAATCCATTAAGCACATCTTTGAGGGCCCAGGAAAAACCTGGAAAGATTTGTTAAGTCCACACAGATTTTGACTTCAAATATAGTCTCTCCTTCAGCTGTGAAGCTGCAAGGCCACACTAACTGTGCTGCAAATCACAGAATCCATCTCTCCATTTTCCTAACCTACTTGTTTAGTGTATAGTATGGTGTGCACCCAGAACACAGCAACGATCACTTAAAAGATACATTGGCACAATTTGTTACACTGGACCAACCACAAATCATTAATTAAACTCACATACACATCTCTACAGAAGTCTTTCACAGACACATATGGTATATGCACACTTCAAAAGGAAAGACAAGTGATGAAATTTGACCCGTGAGAAAGCAGTGCTCACTACAATGCCTTGTTGAACAATAGATATGAAATCTTCAGTATAGCCAGCCACCACTAGATCACACTCTTTGCCAATAATCTTATTTGTGACCAACTGTTGAGAATTCCTACTATGAATGACTTCCCTACAAAGAGGAGTAATGAACACTGGTTTCCTTTACAGTTCCTCCTTTTATTGATAGAGTATACAGTTTCTATTGGTTTGTTAAACACACTAGCTGTCCCTATACAAAGTTTCATCTCAATTTGTGTTTTAGTGATCCCATAAAACATAAAAAGCAAATTCGCCAGAAACAGCATTAAAGGAGCACTTCGTCTGAGGCTAATTAAATGTTTAAAAGTGGGTGCTTATGTGTAACTACTCAGTTCACTAGAACACTGTTATGTACATGACAATAACAAAGAACACATTGGGAGCTGTCCTTGTTCATATATGGTTAATATAAGGATGTTACAATGTTGTTACTGTTGAAAATATGGATTTAATTTCATCACATGAGAAGAATCAGGCTCTAAAAATGATAACATTACACATTTCTAATATGCTGTCATTAGAATATGAAACAACTTTAACCAATTACCCTGAATTAAACCCACATTGAACTACAGCTCTTAACACTTGCCAGACTGTGTATGGGAACCTGATATTTTGTTATATGACGAGAAGAAGGTTTTTTTTATTAATGCAGAATAATTTATAAAAATTGCAAACTTTCTAATCACTGTAGGTTTTTTCTTCGAGATAAACCAAGAATTTGAGAATTCTGCTAATCTACTGCAGTATATGATCACTGGTAAAATCACAATATGGAAGGCTTTTTTATGCATGGAAATTATTTAGAAATGATTCAATACAAAGCATACTGGTACCACTTTTGAATAAATCAAATGCTTTCAGTTGCCAGAACTAGTGAAATTAGCTTTACTGGCCTTCACGCGATGAAAGGCTTTCAGAAACCCTGCATGATGATTTAATCTTCAGACAGGAAAACCGCAGTACGGCAGGGAAAGCTGTACCTGCTTAACTGGTTATTTAAATGACATTGTGTAAGGAAAGTTTAGAATACATTATAGTCCTTACCTTAAAGAATGTACTGTAAATTCACACTGTTAAGGTTTAGGTTTATGACTTTATCCATTTTTTGGATGAAATGTAAAACCAAGGGCCTGACTCTGTGTGGTTATAAAAGATCCCTGAACAAACAGGACTTAGTCATTCTGGTCCCCTAATCTTTCCCTGTCTCTAATAGGCTATCTATCTCTCTCTCTCTCTTACTCCTTCACCACCTAACAGCTAATGTGTGGTGAGCATACAGGTAGATGGTACACATTGTTGAACCTCCCCACTCACTATGTAAATTTCTTTGAGTAGTGATAAAAGCGTTAAATAAATGTAAAGAAATATTATTATCATTAGAGTTTAATTTGAGTTCTGAAGTCTACATTTATATTTTACAAATGATAGGAAGAGACCTGAGACGGCTTTAATAATGAACCTGACTACTTGAAATTGCATTGTATGCCATGTTATGTTAATAATCCTATTGTTTACTAGTCCAGATGTAATTATTGACTTCTGAAATTCACATTTTGATTATTCAGAAATAATTACAGATATCTCTGATATGAATTAGGAGGATCAGAACTGAATAAAAGGCTATATGGTGTCCCAGTGGTTAGGGCTGCTGCCTCCTATGTTTGAATTTAGCTCAGTGTTGCTGTCTCTGCAGAGGCTGTACCTTCTCCCCATGTTTCCATGGGTTTTTCTCCAGGTATTTTGGATTTTCTTTCTATGTCCCAAAGAGTGCATGTTAAGTTAATCCTTTAAATTTTAAATTGGACTAGTGTGAGTCTGAATGTGTAGGTGAGTGGACCCTGTGATGACCAGTGTTGTGCAAGTTCACACCTCACAAGAACTAGCTCAAAGTTCAGTTCACACAGATTAAAATAAATAAATTCACCATTTCATTTTTGAACTAGTTCATGTTCAGTTCATTTTGTATTTTTTAAGGAGTGAGAATAAATGACCCATGAGTTTATTTTTTTCAATTTTGCATGCCTTATATTAGGTTATTGCAATGTTCTTGAATGAAATACAATAATTATAAAGACTTTTTTGTTTAAATACACTTTATTGAGTTATACCCAGCAACAAACATGTATAACCATATATGCTAATATCCTCCAGGTCAAAAAAGAAATTAAATAGATGCAAGTATACATATAAATTACTGCTCTATTTCCAATCCTGTGACAGAAATGGTGACTGTGGAACCAGCATGTAGGTGAACTAACCTATTATGTTGCCAGTCAAAATTCACATCACATATTGCATGTCCAACAGGGAAAAATATAAAGTGGCCTTGCTAAGTACAACATTTTTCTAAAAGCGAAAGCGGAGCTTCACCACGTGCTCATGTCAGTGGGGGTGCACCTTAAGCACAAGCAGGCAGACACAGACAGTGTCTATTTGATTTTACATTATTTTTTCCGAATACAAATAAATGGCAAATAATTTGTACAAAATAAATATTTGTAAAAATCCACTATTTGTGCTCATCTGAATACCATATTCAGATTTGGCTCCACCCCAACATTACAGGGTAAAGCAAAACGTTTAATCTGGACTTAAATCAGATCCAAAATGTCACATAAAACTGAACTAGCTCACGTTCAAGTTCTTCACTTGCAAATACATTACGTTAAGTTTACCGTTCTTAGAAAAATGAGCTTCTTCAATGAACATGCTCTTTTGAACTAGTTCATGCACAACACTGGTGATGGTGACTTATTTTTTAATTTTTTATGATACACTGCTGGTGTTAGCCTGATGCCTTTCATATTTGCTAAGGTGATTTTTACTTGTCTGGTTCTTGCAGTCAGAGTGAGGGCCAGGTTTTGCTTCATCGGGCTGTTTGGGGAAAGAAAACCCTTTTGGCTGCTTTGTAGACCATAATTTAGCACCACCCTAGTTAGGCTTAGAGTCAGGAATGGTTACGGTAATGTCACTTACTGTTTGGTTCTCATTTTATTACCAACTAATAGTGATGAGAGAACCCCACTGAATTTGTGTTGCGGTGAGTTTCTAAAAATGCAGAAATATTCGGGAATTTCAGCAAATATTCCGGTGAAGGAGAAACTGAACTACCTTGAAGTAGTGAATTATAATAGTGCATTGGTCTTTTAATTGTTTCCGAAGGCTAAGGAAAAGTCTACCAACTGTCCTGGACTGATTAACTACTGCTCCATCATGTCTCCCACCGACGTAAAACTATACTCTGATTCCTTCCTTTCTCTCTGCATCTCCTTAGCTCAACCACTAAGGCTACAGAAATGTGATGGAAGGAATTGGCGTCATATTCTAAGGAATGATTGTCCCTGTCACTACCCAATCAGCACCTAATGAAGAGCATAACATGCTTAATCAAGCAGATTGGGCAGCTCTGCAAAGTGTGAGGTGGAGTATGCATACAGCACACGTATGTACAAGTTCTGAGTGTCACGCGTGTCACACATCAGACAGGTAATGCAAATCAGGTAGTGTTGTATCCAGCACACATGGCTGCTACTGTGATATCACACTGAACATGGAAAGTGCCCTATGGAACTTGGAAAAAAGTCTGCCTAAGCTGGCTGCACTTTAAATTTTCAGGGAAAACTTTATGTATAAGGTCACCAGCAAGTCTGCTATCAAATACGTTTTGGTGAAGTTCGACAATCAACACTGCCAACTAATAGGGTACAGCAAAACAAAATAATTTCTTCATGCCAGCTAAGTCCTATCAATTCCAGGTAAGCATTTTGTTCTTGCCTGTTGACCTGTCAACTGGAGTAGAAGCCTTTTTTTGGTAAAAACTGAATTTAATAATTTATTGAATAGTTTCTGGCAATTATAGTCATAGGTATAGGCATAACAAATTATTAACCTTACTTAAAGAAACTACATTCTTTTTGACAAAGAAACCTACTTGTCATTCTTGATTGATGACATTGAGTTTTAGGTGATTTAGAACTCATTATGCTATAAAGGTGGGTAAATTAATTAGCTAATATAAAAATGACCATATATCATTAGACCATCACATTTTTGTGGATTTCCATTTGCCTTTCCAGTTTTTCAGATGGCTCACAGATATGCTGTTAAGCTAACTCTTGATGCTAAATTGTCCTGAACAGAAAAAAACATAAATAATTCTAGCAAATATTTGAAAAATAATCAGAAGGCCAGCGCAGAATTGACCCGAGTCTCAAACAAAATAAACCAGAAAACATTTTACACATATTAAAGGCATATTCAATGAACAGCTTAAAAAATTCAAATGAAAAATTAAAAACCTTAAAGACATTTTACCAGATATCACTTACTAACACAGCTGTTTCACTTTTTGAACGAGTCAGGGAGTCTAGGAGTGTGGCCCTAGATAAGTCTTATCTGGAAGTTAAAGCCATCTTACATTCCTCAGATCATTCACCGTGCTGAAGACTTGTTACTTTGAAAATCAGAGGAAGGTGGCTAGTGCCACTGACTGCAGCCAGTTCCTTAAACCTGTCTCTTTATTTACTATCCAACTATTTTCTCAATCCACTCTTTCCAGGACAATACAAATTTTTACATGTCAAGGTTGTCCACTCTAAATCTTTCTCAGTATTTACATGATTTTAATGGAATACTGACTCCTTATTTTTCTGTTATGCTTACTGACTGATAGAGATTCAAAGCATTTCTGCAAATCCTGCATTTGCTGAAAGGAAGGGGATAGCCCTAAAGCATTGGGTGCAAGGTAGACCACATGTATCTGCGTGAACATATAGTGCAAAAATATTACTGTTCGTTTATGTTGCGATTACCAATCATTCCCAAGCGTATAAGTCTCAAAAACTTCCAGAAATTGCCACTGGGAGGGATTTGCAATCAGACCCAGGCTGGTAATAAGGATAACCACAAAATGTTTATAAACAAAAAGTTACTTTTTTGAACGTTTTTTGAACAAAAACAAACTATGTGGAGCACAAAAGATAAAAAGGCATTGTCTGAATGGGCAACAATATTCCAAGGCAAATAAGTCCAAATCATAAATCCAAAAAATAGTCTAAATACAGAGTACAATAACCACATAAAATTACAAAACTACGTAACTAGCCACTGCCAAGCACATTCAAATGAACAGCAAGGAACATTGGGTTGCCTTAGCCAATACTGTATAGGGCTGAGGATAGTCCTCTGTAGTCTTGGGAGTTTGGCACCACCTCTTGGGGAACCACACACAAAACACTAGGAATGTAACCAAAGCATAAATACATAAGCAAAATCAGATAGACAGAATCATGTAAATGAACAGAAATGAAATTAATATAAACAGAAGAATCAAAAATGAGCAAAGATATAAAATATAGATTTGAACCCCAGCCAGGAAAAGAACCCTGGCTAAAATATAACAGTTCAAGAAGACTTAACATATTTATTTATGTGATGTTTTATTGTAGGAATAGTATAATTAATTAGATAAGATGCAGCTTTTAAGTAAATTAATCTTTGTAAAAGACTATTTGTATAAGTTTATAATGGAAAGCTAGTGCTATTTTAGGTTGTGTGTATTTAAATAGGAGTATAACAAGCATGTGCCTTTTTAGACAGAAACCATGGAGAAGGAAGAACATGACAACTGTCATAGGATAATAGTGTGTTTTTCAAGAAACAGAGGATATTGGGATGCAGGCAAATACTGTATATTGAAAATATAGGGAGATATGAACTTATAAAAGATAAAAACTGGTACTATTAGATTGTATATGTTGAAGCTCAGATAAATTAACCAGTATGTATATGTTTGTAAGAAATTATTAAATGGGTGCTTGGCACCTTGAATTCAACATGTTATTGTATTTAGCTAAAAGTATCTTCACTGACAAGTAACTAAATAGTTGTCCAATTTTGGCTGAAGCAACTATTGCTAAAATTTGCATGATCAGCCACTGAGGCTCTCTATAAAGGAACCGATTTGAAAGCATTTTTCAGAGAAATAACAAGAGAAGAAGTGAGAGCAAACATCACACCTGGCCTAAGTAGACAAAGACTACAGCAGCCCAAAGCCATTTAGACACCTGATGCAAAGCCTGCTTTGTGAGTCTGATTTGAATCATTCAGTTTGTATATTTTCATCCATTATTTTATCTAACATTTGTATGTATGCCTGTTTTTTCTGAGAAAATAAAATCTCACTTAAACACCAACAATCATCAGAGGGTTTCTACAGGATGTGAGATTGAGATACGTGTGCAGGTTCTGTAGGACACTAACCCAGGTCATAAGTTTTAAGAGGTTCAATAATATACGCTCATTTGGGAGCAAGGCAGCAAACTTGGAGCAGACAGTGGTCTGGCAGTTTTTAAGGTTACGCTAGTTTGTGAGCACATAATCACAGCCACAGCTTCCTCTTCTGCTAAAGGGACACAAAGAAAATAATATATTTTAGAAAGAAGTTTGATCCAAAACCCGGACACAGAGATATGAGTTGACATGTTTTATGGTTAACTGTATTGTGAGGAAAAAATGTCATGTAATGTCTGTTATTTGATTGGTAACCTATATGACAATGATAAATAATTATGAGTGACTATGACAAAATGAAAAAAAAAATGACATTGCATCAGTGATACAAAATATATTTATGTATGTTTTAAGGGACGGCCAGCAGCCCAAGAAATACAAGGATTGGGGCAGGCAGCTTCTTTAGGGCACTGCCTCCCCCAGAACACTAGATGGCAACTTTCCTGGGTTGCAGTGGTTGCATGGGACTTGGAGTTCTTTAACTCAGCCCTGTTGGGGGCTGTGGGTGCTGCCAGGGGGTGCGGCAAGGACTGAGGAGCCCTATTGCATGTGGTTTCCACCTAGCCTAAAAGTGCTGACAGACCACGTGGAAGGGATGTTGGGAAGCACTTCAGGGGTGGTTGAAATAAAAAGGGCTGTCTGCCTTACATTCATGAGCCAGAGTAGGGTGGAAAGTAGGAACCCCATGCCATAGGGATCCTCAGTCCTTGCCACACTCCCTAGCAGCATTCCCAGAGCCCAATAGGGCTGAGCCAACCAATATCAACTCCCTTATAGCCCAGTAGGACTGAGGAGTTGTTGCACCCCAGGGGAGGGAGGGCGTGCCAAATAGCAGTTTGGGGGAGATACCACCCTTCATAAGTCATCTCCCTCTGTCCTTCCATTATGGAGGCATCTCGGACGGGTAATGGCACTGCCCACCATCCGTCACAATGTACGTATTTACTGTATCTATATAGTGCAAAGTTGACTCACTCTCTCGCTCATTAACTCCAACAAAAACACTATTTCAAAAGTGCACAGAAAAGGAGAGCCCTGAGAGCGCCACCATGCTCCTAGCTTAATCGAAGTAGGCTAGGCACTTTTTATAACTTTTTAGTTAGTACATAAAAATTATTGGTGTTTTGGTAAATTATGTACATTATATTATATATCAAAAATGCCAACAGTCTCAAATTCTCGCCGATAAACATCTATACTAATAAAAGACAAAGCCATCACTGACTCACTCACTCACTCACTCAATCACTCACTCACTCACTCACTCACTCACTCACTCACTCACTCACTCACTCACTCACTCACTCACTCACTCACTCATTCACTCACTCACTCACTCATCACTAATTCTCCAACTTCCCGTGTAGGTAGAAGGCTGAAATTTGGCAGGCTCATTCCTTACAGCTTACTTACAAAAGTTGGGCAGGTTTCATTTTGAAATTCTACGCGTAATGGTCATAACTAGAAGCTATTTTTCTCCATTTATTGTAATGGAGTTGAGCTCGAATGTCGTGGGGGGCGGATCATGTGACATCATCACGCCTCCCACGTAATCACGCAGTATGTAGAAAACCAGGAAGAGCTCCAAAAACCGCTGAAGAAAACATACATTATATAATTAAGAAGGCAATTAGAAAAATTTAGAAGAGAGTGAGTGACATATAAAACCATATTCTATCTATCTATCTATCTATTCAGTGGCTCACGTGAACTGACGCAGTGCGCAGACAAAAAGCAGCAGTTCTGAAGAGTGCTGAACAAAAAATTTGAATTACACTGGTATGCTCAAATAGACAAACCACACGCTGTGGCGCAATAGTAGAGGCTTCGCCTCTAGCGCCGGTTTCCGAGGTTCGATTCCCGAGAGGGGATGCACTAAGTATGTATGTGCGCTTCCCGATACATTTTAGCCTTGAATCTCTTGGTTTCAGACGTATGAAAAAATATGCGGTTAACGTAGAAAGACAGATAACCAATTGAAGCTTCATGAATAATGGATACTTTATTCGCGATCAATGATTGTTTTGGTAAAGCCATACTCAGTGTATTCATTAGATGAACGGTAAAAAAGTAAGAGCGAGGGGAGGATGACTTATTGAGGCACGCAGGCAAAACCATAATAGCACGCAGGCTCGATGTACTGTATTGCGCGTCAACTCGATCTGAATTGCGCGATCACATTTGAAAAAATATATCTTTTCAAGTTCTATTTAGTCCATATGTGTCAAACTCAAGGCTCGCGAGATCATTTTATATATTATTGTTATTAATGGCCCAGGGATATGAAGGGCTGGTAACACAATAAACTACAGATCCCATAATGCAGCGCTTCAGCTGCCTTGCCGAACACTTACCGCATTAATCAAGTCTAGCTTATGATGCTGCAAGTTATTGCGAAGCTAGCCCACACGATACCAAAGAGAAAAGGTGATTCTGAACATAGAGCCTTTAAAAACCGATGGGAGGCTGAGTATATGTTTACTGACATTGCCGGTAAACCCGTGTGTCTCATTTGTGGAGCTAATGTGGCTGTAATTACAGAATTTAATCTAAGACGGCACTATAAGACAAAACATCAAGATAACCTGAAAGACCTGAATGCAATGCACAAGATACAGAAAGCAGAAGAGTTAAAGAAGAATCTGACACTTCAGCAGACGTTTTCACCCGTGGAAAATCACAAAGTGATTTCAAGTGAAGCTACTTTTATGGGAGACACAAATGCACCAGTGCAACTTGCCCCACTTTCCCTGTTGCCAAGTAATGTTGAACCAAGTCGGCACAACGGTGTTCCCAAATACGCACTTTGCTGATAAACTGAGCGCACTGCACTGAGTTCACACCGCTTTGGTGACTTTGAAGAACAAAAAAAGAATTTTGAGTTGTTTCGCAACCCATTTGCCGTCGATGTGGAAACTGCACCTGTGCAGATTCAGATGGAGGTGATTGAGCTGCAGTGTAATGGCACACTGAAGGCAAAGTACGATACTGCAGGGCCCGCACAGTTTATTCACTTCATTCCTGCACAAATGCTCCAGCTCCGTCTACATGCGGCTCGAACCTTGTGTATGTTTGGTAGCACATATCTGTGTGAGAAGCTCTTCTCAGTGATAAAGACTAACAAAACAGCACACAGGAGTCGCCTCACTGATGAGCACCTGCAATCCATCCTGAGAATCTCCACAACACAGAACCTCACACCAAACATAAACGAACTTGTTGCCAAAAAAAGATGCCACGCATCCAGCTCTGATAAAATGACATAAGAGCAAAGACAACTGAATGATTTGATTTGTTATTGCTGAAAAGAACAAATTTTATTTATATTTCCAGGTTTTGTTATGCACCATGTTCATATTTGAATTTGTATAATTTTGACAGGATATATTTTTATGGAGAGCAAAATATTATAAGTTATTTAAAGTTTGAGTTGATTTATTCAGAATAATATTCTGTCGACTAAATAAAAATTCCTTCTATTTAAAATTTAAATAGAACTTGAACATATACGATAGTTGTGTTTGTGTGTGTATGTATATATGTAGATATGTATGTATATATATGTTTATATGTATGTGTGTATATGTAGATATATATATATATATGTATATATATGTGGATGTATGTGTATATATGTATGTATATATGTGTGTGTGTATATATATGTGTATATGTGTATATGTATATATGTATGGATATGTATATATATATGTTTATATGTGTGTGTGTGTATATATATATAAATGTATATATATATATGTAAATATATATATATATGACAGCAACACTCATCACTCATAACAGTGACAAAACAATTACATACAATCATGTTACATTATTTTCAAAATGTTTCCTTTTCTTTTTCATTGCTTATTTAACACACTACTTCTCCATGCTGGAGGTATTTTGCTATGTATATATATGTCTATATTTGTATATGTGTATATGTATATATGTATGTATATGTATATATATATATATATGATGTGTATATATATGTATATATATGTGTGTGTGTAAATATATATATATATATATATATATATATATATATATATATATATGCCAGCAACACTCATGACAATGACAAAACAATTACATTGTCAATTATGTTACGTTATTATTAAAATGTTTCCTTTTTATTTTTACTTTTCCACTGCCAAGCTCGGGTATTTTGCTATATACTGTATATATATATATATATATAGATATATATATATAGATAGATATAACAACACTCATATCAATGACAAAACAATTACATTAACAATCAAGTAGTTATATTATTTTTAAAATTTTTCCTATTTTTCCTTTTTCCTTTTTCATAACTTCTTTAACACACTACTTCTCCGCTGCGAAGCGTGGGTATTCTGCTAGTTATAAATATACCTGAAGAGACACTTTTAAGGAAATTTAGAAAATTTTGCTTGGAGAAGAGGGTCGGCTTAAATACCGGTCATCTGCAAATACTTGTAATTTTGTAGGTAGAGAAGGGGTTCGGCTAATATACCGGGTCGGCCTGTATTCCGGAATCTACGGTAGCAGAAAAACTAAATACACCAACATCTCAAAAATGTCTTCACTGGTTTGTTTTAAATTTAGTGATGTTAAAGAAAAAAGAAAATTAGCAGACTTGTTTTTTTTTCTTTTTTTTATTGATATTTGTAGGAAGTAAAGCTTTAACAATTAGAGCATTCTTAGGCCACCACATCATTTGTTGCAGCTGAGCACAGAGGTTGTAAGCATGCAGAGAAATGGGGCTGGCAGCAAGTGAAAAAGTGCAGATGCCCCACACAGGAAAAAGAGACAAGGTGACGAGCTGCAGTGAAAATGAAATGGATGAAGAAAAGTTAGATGAAACTCAAAGAAAATGGTGAACGTTTGGCTTCTTTGGGTACACACAGTAGTCCCTTGTGATGTTTCAACCAGCATTTTGCCCCTGGGCTGGGGTTCAAATTCATATGTTGCTTAATTTTATGTCAGTTATTTGCATTTTTTGTTTATTTTATTTATTGTGCTTGTATATTGGATTAAGGTTAAGGGCCTTGTTTTGTAGCTTGTGCTTTGCAGGCAGTCCCACAGGAGGCCAGGGCCACCTGCCCATCACCACCAAGAACGGCCCTCCACTCTATTTAAGGGAGGCCTCCCATAGTTCCTAGCAGTTCATTAAATGTTCTGCGACTGGAGAGTGTTTTGTTCAGTTTATGTGCTATTGCTTTGCTTTGTTTCCTGGAATTTTGACCCTGAGCTCTGCTTTTGACTTCACTTTTGGATTTTGTTTTTGTCATTGTGCTTATTGATATTTTTGAACCTCTGCTCTGTGTACTGTCTTGCTATTTCAGGCATCTCCATGTGCTCTTGAGAGCTTTGGGGCTTGCACAGCTTTTTTGGTGAAAATAAACCTTTAATCTCAGCCCTTTTTGTTTCTACTTGGGGTATTTTGATGGTGTTTCCCACTCTTAGAGTGCAACATTGGAACTGACTTTGCAGATGTGCTTTTTGAACTCGGGCAACTTCATGACATCCCTATTCTGTCAGCGTCTTCTTATTTTTGACGATGCAGTATAAAATAAATTTAAATTCAAGCTAAATTGGACTGTCGAGCACTCTTATATACATAAACTTCAACAAACAAGGGTTAAGGAGGCAGGTTGGTATTAAAACACACGCAATATTGTGGAGAACTAAGTTTTCTTCTTCATGATCAGACCACGATGTGCAGATACACATTCCAGTTTGCAACTGAAAAACAGGGAACTGCCAGTACAGCATACCATCCCAATTTAAGCCCTTGGGGCAACACAAGCCAGGAGAGACAGCATGTCTTGGTTAGTTTAAACACTTGTGCAACTCAGTAAAGGGGTCCCTCATGAACAGAATATAGAGGAAGTGGACATTGTACATAGTTCATGATATGATTTCTTTTCACTTGTCCTTTTCTGTACAATGTCATCTAGTTAGCTAAAATGCTGTGTTATTTCAATATCTCACCAAGATACTGTACATTTTTAAAAGATGTAAGAGTTTCCATTTTAACTACGTCACTTGGTAATTTGCTCCAGATTCCCACAACTCTTTGTGTAAAGTGCTTCCTGGCTTCTGTCTTAAAAGAACTTTCCCATAATTTCCACCAGTTTCCCTGAGTACTGTTATCAGTGCCTCGGAGAATACTGAAGAACTGGATCAGATCTGAATGTAGTGTTTGCTGCTCAGTATAATTCTCTACCTACCACCTGAGGCATATAACTCTTCATGTTTAAATCTTATAATTATTTGCATTTTAAGCATTTCTTAATTATCTCCATAAAGCATCACATTCACTAAGCCAAAATTACTTAGTTTTCAAGAACTCACTTGGCCTGAAAATGCAAAAACAACATAAACCTTCAGTATTTTTTTCACTTAAATTTAAACATTTTTAAATGCAGGAACAAGTGCCGAGGGGAGAAAAATAAGTGAAAACTTCCCATTCTAGCAAAATAGGCCTCCTGGAAAGAGTTTTCCCAATCCTGATGGAATGAACACTTGTCAGAATTGAAATTCTCTTCTCACTCAGCTTAAAGTCTTCAAACAGGAATTGGTGTGCTTTGTGATGTTCGAATCAAAGAAATATGGCTATCACATTCTCCCATACGCTGCGCAGATGCCACATACTCCAAATCTATTCCCGGAACAGCTGCTTTCACTCCAGGTTTATTTATTTTCTTGTTTTTGTTTCACAGCTGTCAAAGCAGGGTGCACATGGTGTGTCATGTTGTTTCTGTGTATTTAAACATTCCACAAAGTGTAAACACTGGTGGAGGAAAATACAATATGGATGTGTGTGTGTGTGTGTGGAGGGGGGTTACTGGATACCAGGAGTACACTGACAGTGGTTGTCAAAATGTTTTATAGTGTGACCCAATTTTCAAAAAGAAAAAAAAAATGGTAACCAAAACTTTTCAGCATTTTCTGAGGAGGATGCACTTGAAAGAAAGAGGCCAGTTAAGTGTTCAGGGTTGGATGATACCGATGTGGAGATGGCAGTCACCTTCAGCTTGAAACCTGGACCTATTTTTGTTTTTAATTAATGTCAATGCAGAAAATCCATACTCACATAAATAAGCAGAAGCAAATGACATCTGTTTTTTCTTTATTTTTTTATGAGAGAAGTTAGTTTTCTCATGCGAGAGAAAGGAGTATCAGAGAAGTGTGTGAGAATTGTCCAGGATATGTATGAGGGAGTGAGTTTTGGGGTAACAGACACAATCCCAGTTAGAGTTGAGTCATGGAGGGAAAAAGACCAATCTCCCTGGTGCAGGCTTTTTGCTCATGACATTGTGTTGTGCAGCACTGGAAAAAAGGAAGTAGAGAAGAACTGGAAGAAAAGAGAAGGGCTTTGGAGGATTGAAGATAAATAGAAGACAGATTTAATGAAGATCAGGGCTCAAGAGTTTGCCTACAGTGAGAGCTGTTGAAACGTGTGGATAAATTTAAAAATAGGGTTAGTGTTAGCTCAAGATGGAACATTAGGAGCTTATCTAGATAACAACCTTACCTGGAACACTAATACAAAAAGAATATTCTCTAAATGCAACCAGTGCTTATTTCTCCTCCATAAACTCAAACCATTTAAAGCAGACAAGGACCTCATGTTGTCCTTTTATCGCAGTCTGTGATCACTTTCAGTTCCATTGCCTGGTTTAATAGTCTGACAAACCAAAATTGGGGCTGATGTAGATGATTCAACTAGTGTGTGTCAGAGGGCAATGTTAAAGAAACTGGAAATCATCTCAACTGATGACAGACATCCATTACATGTAGAACTAAAGTTCAGTAAATCAGGAAGGATAGTCGCTTTGAAAACCCACACAAATCGCTCCAAAAATTCATTTCTTCCTTGTGCCATTCGACTTTTCAATAAGAAATGTCAGAGATAATGATTAAGGTTTTGATATATAGCCTGTAACCTTTTTTTGGTGTAAATATGTATTATCTAACTGCCTTACCTTAACCTGTCTTGTTTCTATTTGTTTGTTTTATTTCATTCTCTCTGTTATTACATGTAACTGAGAGGGCAAATTTCATGTTTTCTTGTGTAAACTTGACTAAATAAAGAACCCTTAAACCTTAAACCCATAGTGTGCACTGTGGATGGATCAATTGGTATATTGTAATGTGTCAGGAGTATTAAGGTGAAGGGTTAGGTTTTTCAGACAGCAGTAATACCACCAGTGATGTAAGGAGCTGAGACATGAGCAATATAGGGAGCACAGGAGAAGAAGTTGGATGTGGCAGAAATGAAAATGTTGACATGGATGTGTGGAGTTACAAAATAGGACAGAATAAGAAATGAGACAATCAGAGGTACAACAAAAGTCGGAGAGACATCTGAGAAAGTACAGGAAAGGAGGTTGAAGTGGTATGGACATGTGATGAGTACAGATAATGAATATGTGTGCAAAAGGATGATAGGAATTAAAGAAGAGGGGAGAGAAAGAGAGGGAGGCCAAAGTGGAGACTTATGGATAAAGTAAAAGAAGATCTGAAGGAAAAGAGTCTGACTGGCAAGAGGGGGCAGAACCAAACTGTTTGGAAAAGGCTGATCAAGCACATATACTCCACATAGAAGTGGAAAAAAGAGGAAGGAGAAGAAGAAATGGCATTAGTTTCTTTAGTGCAATCTTTGACAATTTGAGGTATTCCTTATTCACAGATATCCAAAAACGCCCACGAGACTGAACGGCAAAGGAGATTTTGCATGCCTTGTCAGATGTGTAGTCAATGAGATCCTCCTAGTTAAAAGTCAAATCTGAATGGTTTTCAGAATGAGCCACCTTTTTATTATGGATCCTTAAGTGAATAATTATTATCTCTTTCATTCACTCCCTGGCATGGCCTCATTCAGGAAATCATCCAGTTGTGGGAATGATGTGAAATTGGACTTTGCACATGAGAACACCACAGTTGCAGTACAAACATATTTTTGTTACGGCCTTGCAGTCCTGCATTCAGCACAATACACCAATCAAATATGCCAAAATGGCCAGTCAGTTGGCATCTCCAAGGTTTTGAGCTACGTCTGAGTGCTTGTGAAAAAAATTGTGTCTCTTGTATGAGCTTGATTCAGAAACTCAATAATTCTCCTCAGGATAGCCACATCACTTTGGTATGATAAAAGAGCTTGTGCTCTTTTTTGAACACCCCCATCTCCTTACACAGCATTTTAAATGCACTCAAACTTGTTGCCTTAATTTTGATGAGTTTAAAGGGACAAACAGTTTTGTCAAGTACTATTTAAATGTGAATAGGATTTCCATTGTCACAATAGATGAATGATACAATGAGTCCACAAAACATGTACATGTGCTATAGCCAGTGCCGGATTTAGACTTGATAAGGCCCTAAGCTATTTGAGACATGGGGCCCTTTATAAGTATATATGACAATTGCTCACTCGGACAATTTGTTTTGGGGGCCCCCAAGAAGGCGGGGGCCCTAAGCTATAGCATGTGTAGCTTATACGTAAATCCTGCACTGGCTATAGCTACTGTTTGTCCCTGTCACAGTGTAAACTCCATCACCACAGACTCTGACACTCTTCTGACAGTCAATTGTGTTATTATAAATGGATGGATTCAGCTTTTCAAAAATGTGCAATGCTGTTGCACACTCTTGCTAATGTCTGAAAAGTATTATTCCCACACTCTCTCTTATGTTAGAAGCTGCACTTTGTTAGACATGTCTGATGTCTAATTAAGTTATAGAAATTTTTTTTTGAGTTTTGCTTCTAATTGGGTCTACACATCTTCATCCATGTAATAATATCATTTCACAGTGAGACAGCTGCTGTTTTGTCTTTGGCACCATATTGTATTTGTTTCGGTCCCTTACAGCACGAGTGTCAAACTCCAGGCCTGGAGGGCCGCAGTGGGTGCAGGTTTTCATTCTAACCCTTTACCTAATCAGTGTCCAGTTTTCACTGCTAATTAACTTTTCCTTCTATTTTAATAGCCCTGTTTTTAAGGATTAATTCTTCTGAATTGATTTTTTTCTTCATTAAATGACAGCCAAACAGAAATGAGACATGAAAATAGCCAACAGATGACCAGCTAAACTGGGGCTTCAAACTCCAACCAGTTCCTTACTAAGAAGCTTATTCTTGCTGTAAATTAAACCCGTTATTCAATTTCATGGCTTGTTGCTGCTCTCTTTTTGCCACAGCAGACATTTTCAAAACTGTTGATATTCTGTTTTTTTCTAAGAACTCCTAAAATGTTTTGGTAACCTGAGGGATCAACCTTACTGAGACCTTTATCTTTATTTTCAGATTTTGTTTGATGGGTACTGGTGAGCTGCTCATGTCCTGCTTGCTTTATGTCTCATTACTGTCCTCTGCTGCTAATTAAGAAAAAAACAACTAAGGCAGGGGTCCTCAATCACGGTCCTGGAGAGCCGCAGTGGCTGCAGGTTTTTGCTCCAACCCAGTTGCTTAATAAAAAGCACTTATTGCTAAAGTAACACTTCTGCTTCACTTTAGTGATTTTGAGCCCTTATTGCTTAATTTTGTCTTAAACAGCTATTTTAATTGCTCCTTATTATCAATAACATGCAAATGACAAGAGAGAGCAGCATTTCTCCATTAAGCTTATTTACATTTAAACCTGTGTGTATTTATCTGCACTATTGGGTTTAATTAAATACTTGGAAGAAAAATGAAGAGAAAAAAGTGAAGGACTGAGAATTACTCGTCCATTTTAGCCTTTAAATCATTTGCATGATAGAAAGGGAAAGAAAATGTAGGATATGAGAATGACCTGACATAGCAGAGTTAATTTAATTTCATACCTTGTTAGTGCTTTATTGGCAAGAATTGCTTTCTAATTAAGCAACCAGGTCAGAACAAAACCCTGCAGCCACTGCGGCTCTCCAGGACTGGGATTGAGGACCCCTGGTCTAAGGGGCCTGAGTCCAGCTAATTAAAGCTAAGGCTAAAGAAGTTAATTAGCATCAAAAACTGGTCACTAAATAAGAAGATGGCTAGAATGAAAACCTGCAGCCACTGCGGCCCGCCAGGACTGGAGTTCGACCCCCCTGCCTTACAGAGATGATTTTGTGATTCTGTGTTTAATACCTATATACTTATTTAAACTTCAAAATGTTGGCTTTGCTCTTCTTAATCATAAAAGAAAATTATGTTTTCTAATTCTGAAAACACATTATTTGACAAATGGATAGATAGAAGGGTCAATATTCATGTATTCATATTATCAAAGGATTTCATCCATTCCTTTCACAAATGTTTCATTGTCAGAACCCTTCCCTCCCGAGTATAAATTCTAGGTCTCTGTGACCCTGACCAGGAAAAATTAGAAAAAGAAAAACACAAAGTGGATAAAGAAAATTAATGAATGTAAGTCTTCACAGATGTGAAAGCATCTGGAGTGAGAACAATGATAAAATGCAACTGTTAAGTAGCAAGTATGAGTTATTAAAGTCTAAAATTTCCCAAAGTAAAATATGAATGTCTTTTGAACAAGCTCTTATAATTCTGTATTTTATTGTCACATAGCCAATAAATAAAATATGTTTATAAAGAGAAATCCTCCAATTCATTTTACATATATTGGATGCATTGATATAATGGCTGGAGTTCAGTGTTCTGAGATAACAGTAATTACTTTTACCCTTTTTTCCTACAGTGATATGAAACTGAGAAAATTAGGTAATGCTTTACATTAAGTGTTCCTAATTGTAGCATACTTAAAAAGTAATTACGTAGTAATTTCCTATTTAAGTACTGTTGGCCATGAAGTGCATTGTTATGGACTACTTAAAGTACAAGACCACACTGCAACAAATTAAATCTAAGCAAATCTAAGCAAGTAGAAAGTGTTTATATATATAGCCATTAAATTTTGTTTTCCATATTGTAAGATTTTTTTTCAAGGAATTCCTTGACAATCCATTTTAATATGTTGCTACCTTAATCTTCATCAGGAAAACTAGAAAGAAAATGACCAAATGAATGAATAATAATAACTATTTCTTTTATGAAATATAGGTCTGTGAGGATCAAACCAGGAACAAAACAGATATAGGATGAGACACCAGTCCATGCCTACATTTACTCACTCTGGAGCATTGCTTGACTCAGGGTTATGGGTATTTTTTTAGAGTTCAGTATTATGAAGATCAGTCTTTAATGTTCTCTTAATCTAACTAAACAATGAATGAAAATTAATTTTAAGATTACTATTTAAGAGATTGAGAGGGAATATGACTAAAGTGTTTACAATTATGAAAGGAATTAGCACAGTGAATCCTGTAAACACAGGGACATGGTTGGAAACCTTGTTAAGGGCAGATTTCGCCCAAATGTTAGAAAGTCTTTCTTCACACAGAGAACCATAGACAGATAGGAATAAAAGACCAAGTAGTGTGGTGGAGAGAAAGTAGAAATTTAGAAACCCTCAACTTGATGTTATTTTTGACAGTCCAGTGAATAGGATGGACAAGCTGCTTGGGCTGAATGGCCTGTTCTTGTCACAACTTATCTAATGTTGTAATGACAGTCTTCCAAGATGTTTAGCAATAACAGCAATGATATATAATGCTCTGAAAATGAAATGTAAATAGATATATAAAATAATTAAAATACAAAACTTAAAGTCAGTAGAAAATGTGAAAAAAGAGAAGACAGACTAATCAGTTCCTCTGTTTATACATTGTGTCACATAATGCTGAACCTCAGAAACTGGCTTTGTGTCTGCGTCTAGCCTTTCCTTTGGCCTTGGCTCCTTCTATTAATGTCTAAAGCCATTCTGCATTAGTCAGTCAGCAGTCACACTGAGCCACAGCACTATAGCTTGGCATGTCACTCCATACAGAGCAGTTAACAGTATCAACCTTAATTGTGTGCTATATGTGCATCTGAGTGAGCTGACAGAAGGATGAGCATTGTATGAATACAAATTAAAATAATGTATTATTTATTTGTCAAAAAAATTGCTCAAGTGACATAAGCAGTTAACATTATGTATTGACTGCTGTAGTATTCACTGTCTGACGCTGGCAATATACTACCATCACTAGTCTTGGGGGGAAATACATATAAGAATCAGTTTGTACTGAGTGCACATGACAATAAATCTGAACCCGAAACACTTCAAGCAATACTTGAGTATTAGGGTTATGTTTGCACAATATTGCAGGGCAGAAATAGCATGATATAAAATATTTAAATTGCAAGCATTGCCATATGAAAATCAAGCACTCAAGCACATTACAGGTTGGGGTTGCAATATTTATATTTAAATTTCATTTATTTTGAAAATTTTATTACAGTTTGCATATATTTAAAAGAAAACTTCTTATCTCCTCAGTCAGAGTCTTGTTATTTGGAACACAGCATGAAAGATTTCTCAAACCAACATTTATTTTATTTTATTAGAAAATATTAATGTGAGTATTTGGAACTCTTTATCGCTATTTTCTGTCTGGGTTTGAGAAAACTCTAAAAAGAGATTATCTACGCTAAATAAAAACTTAATATTAATCCCTATGGGCTTTGAGGTTCAACGTATTTTGCTGTACTACTAGTAAAAAGCCAAGGTCAAATATTTTGTTTCTTAAATACACATGTCATTTCTCCAAAATATACTGACATTACAACCTTGTTTTCTGATTACTTCTCTGTGCTTATTAATGAAATCTGAAATAATTGAATCTTACAATATTTTTATGTCTTATCAAGCAAGAACTATGAACAGGAATAGTACAACTAGTAACAAATGGCAACAATCCTTCACCTCGTGTACGGCACCCTCCCTTCACCCATTTCACCCTACCAAACCCTAGAGATGTAAAATGTCATCCCCTGGAGACCTCAAATTATTCAGATCTGTGCAGACTGTGGAGAAAGGTCACCTTAAGAGAAGAAGGAGAAGAAAAAGAAAACACACAAAAAAGACACATCAGTAAGAAAGATTGGGGTTAATACACCAGCTCTCAACTAGTACGAAGGAGATGAAAGTGGACATGAGGAAGGAGAGGAGACTTCACCAGCCACTGTTCATCTGAGGGCTTGAGAGGAGAGGGTGAGCAGCATTAAATACATGGGCGACTACATCAGTGAGGACCTCACTTGGACACTTAGCACCACACAGCTGGTCAAAAGGGCTTAACAGCGGCTGTACTTACTGAGGAGGCTGAGGAAGTTTGGTATGTCGACTAAGATCATTGGCAGCTTTTACAGCTGCATTGTTGAGGACATCTTGACCAGCTGCATCACCGTGTGGTACGGCAACACTACTACTATGTGATGAAGACCATGGAGCGGCTGCTGCTTCACCACCTGAGGCCACAGGTCCACCATGCCCTCGACCCTCTGCAGTTCACATACCAGGAGAAGGTGGGAGCGGAGGATGCCATCATCTATATGCTACACAGAAACCCTCTCCCACCTGGACAGAGGCAGTGGTGCTGTAAGAATTATGTTTTTGGACTTCTCTAACGCCTTCAACACCATTCAACCTCTGCTCCTTAGGGACAAGCTGACTGAGATGGGAGTAGATTCACACCTGGTGACATGGATCATGGACTATCTTACAGACAGACCTCAGTATGTGCATCTTGGGAACTGCAGGTCTGACATTGTGGTCAGCAACACAGGAGCGCCGCAGGGGACTGTACTTTCATCAGACTTCCAATACAATTCAGAGTCCTGCCACGTGCAAAAGTTCGCTGATGACACTGCTATTGTGGGCTGCATCAGGAGTGGGCAGGAGGAGGAGTACAGGAAGCTAATCAAAGACTTTGTTAAATGGTGTGACTCAAATCACTTACACCTGAACACCAGCAAGACCAAGGAACTGGTGGTGGATTTTAGGAGGCCCAGGCCCCTCATGGACCCCGTAATCATCAGAGGAGACTGTGTGCAGAGGTTACAGACCTATAAATACCTGGGAGTGCAGCTGGATGATAAATTGGACTGGACTGCCAATACTGATGCTCTGTGTAAGAAAGGTCAGAGCTGACTATACTTTCTTAGAAGGTTGGCGTCCTTCAACATCTGCAATAAGATGCTGCAGATGTTCTACCAGACAGTTGTGATGAGTGCCCTCTTCTACGCGGTGGTGTGCTGGGGAGGCAGCATAAAGAAGAAGGACGTCTCACGCCTGTACAAAAGTGTTAAGAAGGCAGGCTCTATTGCAGGAATAAAGCTGGACAGTTTAACATCTGTAGCAGAGCGACGGGCGCTGAGCAAACTCCTGTCAATCATGAATAATCCACTGCATCCACTGAATAGGATCATCTCCAGACAGAAGAGCAGCTTCAGCAACAGACTGCTGTCACTTCCTGCTCCACTAACAGACTGAGGAGATTGTTCCTCCCCTACACTATGTGACTCTTCAATTCCACCCAGGGGAGCAAATACTAACATTATTCAAAATTCAAAAATTTTTTAAAAAGCTAGATTATAGAAAGTGGCTTCCCAAAATTAAAAATGAGAGAATAAGGAGATTTTCACTGTGAGGTCGGCAGTAATTTAGCAGCAATTGTACTGTGAGGAAAAAACACTGCTGAATAAAAATATGAGGATGAGCAGATGAGTGCTGGAGAAGGAATATAAGAGGAAAGTAAGGAATACTAAAGACAAAAAGTCAGAGTCTGAAGACCTGTCAGCAGAAACTGGGGGACAATCCTAAAATACTGTACTTTAAGAAATGTGTGAAAGGTGATAGTATGGATAAGCAGTCAGATGCATTGCATAAAATGTATAAAGAGAGAAAACCCAAATAGTATAAAGACTGTAGGAATGAAGTTTGGATAAAAGTGGCACACAATGGTCTCCAGGATTTATCTGAGTTGAAGACAGAAAAGAAGAATGATCAAGTGACAAAAAACATGTTCTACAGTAGGTAACTAGAATTTTCTAAGAATATGAGTCATTATGAAGATCATCATGTATCTAAATATATTGCTATGTCAAGCTTGGAAAGATATGAGACCACTATTAATATAACAAGCTGCATTATAGAAGACTGGGATGTGATTATGCCAGGTGTCAAGATGTTTCTCAACTATACACCACATTTCTAGATCATGGAGTCCACGCACTGCTCACTGCAGCTTTGAACATCTGACACTGGGCAACTGATCAATTGGTGAAGAGAGTGATATTGTGGCCTCTGACGACCTCCCAAACCTAAGAAAGCCTAAGTACAACAAGATATGAAGAACTTGGCAACACCAAAGCCAATTTAGCAGTCAGTTATAACTGTGTTCAGAACAAGTACCAGTGTCCCAGAAAAAAACAGCAAGGAAGAGATGCCTTATGGGACTAAAAGATGCAGAAATAACCTTTGCAAAGGGAATCTGTTAGTAGTTAAGAAATTATTGATGTTTTTTATAGCTTTTTCATGCCTTCAGCTAAAATGGATACAGGGAAAATTGCCTGAATTTAAATCAGATGAGTTGCAGCCCTTTGCAGCCTCTTTTGTACTCCATGAAGGACTGTCATTCACAGTTCAGTTACATCTCTTGTCACAAGAATGGACTGGTGACATAAATAGGATTGGGGCAGCCACCAGCGTATTATGCCATGGCTGCAAAAGGGTTCATTATTGATGAGCTCTGTCTGGTTCATTATCCAAAATAGAACTGATGACATTTGGCAAAGATGGTGGCTTTAAAGGTCTGGACAGGAAGTGACATCATCTGGGCAGGAAGTGGCATCATCATGGGCACCAGTGCCGGAAGTGACATCATCTGGACAGGAAGTGACATCATCACGTGCATCCCAGAAAACGAAAGTGACATCATCTGGGCAGGAAGTAACATCATCACAGGCGCCGGAATCCTGTGGAATTTCCTGTGAATGGTCTGCAGATGATTGAGAGAAAAAGTCAGTGCACCTTGCCACCCCCTGGTCAGACATGGAATTGTCACTATTCGAGCTCTTTAGCTGCCTCCCATGCGTACATGTGTGACACTCTATATATTAAAATCAAACGTCTGTCTGTCCACTTTTCATGAGAGAACTACTTAACAGATTTTTTTCTATAATTTGCTTGAACATTCTGGTTGATTTTGTGACTTCTGTCGCAGCAGTATCAGAGTTCACTTGTAGGAGCAATTTATTTGTGTAAATCTGAGACAGAGGCTGAAGGCTGAGGGGAGGAGGAAGTATGACGTTAGGAGTGGGGAGCCGGGTGGGGCCCTCCTTACTGTCCTGTTTCACTACTACATGGGCGAAGCCGCGGGGGAGAGCTAGTTTTAGATTATTTAAGTATTGCTAGTAGAAGAAGAAAAGCATGTCTAACTACTGTATCTTATTTATATGCACAAAATGTAGGGCAGAGACTTCATCAATATCCTGCAAGTGATGGACCAATATTAGTTTCAGTCATTTGAATGGAATAGCAAACTCAATTTATTTCTTTCCTTCATATTCCAATACTTCAAATCAATAGTAGTTCAGTCCTATTTGCATAACAGATCCCGCAATCATGAAAGACATCCTGAGCAGTGGTACTGAAGGTTTGAGCAGTGCCATGGAGATTACCTGTCTTTAGGGAGTACAGTACATCATTCAGAACATTTGTATCCACTTTACGCTGCCTCTACAGCTGGGACTGGGTTACAGTGAGATAATCAAGCAAGATTTCATTGTAGGACAAGTAAAAAGAAATATATTTCAAAAATATACATAAATAAGTGACATAAAACTAGCTGCAATAATATTTGTGGAATATTGCTTTTTAATAAGTACCAGTTTAGTACAAAGTACCAGACTCACCTATATTGCTGTGTTTCTTCTGACTCGTTATGTTTCAGCTTGACTTTTGTTAATTTGCTCTCTTTCTTGGTTAATTGTTGTGTATTACGTTGTCTTTGTTTACATTGCTTTTGAAATGCAAGCCGTTTTGATTCAGTTATTGTTAATGTAGTCATTTTTGCATTTTGTGTACTTTGAATCTTTGAGTTTAGCATGTTTCATTTCACAATTCTTTAAAATAAATTTACTATCAATATTTGTTAGACTACGTTTTATGATGGATTTTCCATTCAACTTTGTTAAAAATCATAACAATATCTTGTTATCTGAGCTGATGCTGAAAACCCAACATGAATTTCCATTTATATAACAAACTAACCCTATCTCTATCTATCTATCTATCTATCTATCTATCTATCTATCTATCTATCTATCTATCTATCTATCTATCTATCTATCTATCTATCTATCTATCTATCTCATCCTGTCTCTTCTTGTATCTTCTCCACTCGTCTTATCTGTTATCTTGCTTCAGCTTTTCTCATCTCACCTTTTCTTTTCTTATTTCGTCCCTTATAAATCTCATTTCACCTCATCTTGTCTTATTTTTACCACTTCTTATCTTTTCTCACCTTATCTGTTCTTATGTCATCTGATCTCATATGATTTTTTTCTTGCTCTTCACTTTAGAGTCATTAAACAAATACAGTACAACAAAACACAAAAAGGGCATGGGTGTCATGGTTTAAACACTAACAGGTATAAATGTTCAGACATAGTTGTAAAGGTGCAAAAAATAAATAAGAAGACAGTAATGCAGCTTGAACACATACTGCACGTAAAAGGTTCAGTAGATCTCTTTGCTATATTTGGTGAAATGGAAACCAATCAATCAAATTCTTGTTCTTGTTCATGGCATGATAATGAGAGAGGTCAGACAAAAGTTATGGCCACATCTAAACCTGTACTTACTTGTTTCGATTAACAGGAGAATCGGACGAGAAATTACAGTAGGTAAGTCACATTACAGTACCACTGTGTTTTTGTTTGCTCATGCATATTTCAATATAATTCACTGAATGCATGTGGGAAAAGAAAATATTTAAACAATTTGTAAAAGCCAAGCACACTCTATTTTTTAAGTATTGAAAGGCAGCTGGCTGATGGTGGTAGACCACATTTGTTTTCACGTGATCAAGAGAACGCTATTGTAGAAATACTCAACGATTGCATGTGGTTATAGTAAGAGAAACAAAATCTCAAAAAATTAAGTGCAAAAACATGTTCAATGTAGTTGAAGGGGTCAGTCTGAGTGCCACTGATGGTTTACTGTGCTCCATTCTGACAGAACACTGATAGAGTAATCGCCATGCATTTTCAATACCGACTAGTAAGATGTTCGTCCAACAATTTGGATTGTCTATGGTAAAGTGTGTCACTAATATCATGGTACAGTCTAGTGTTCATTGTAGCCTAACTGATAGATTTTTAATGGATTATGGCATCAAATACTGTGCTGATATACCAATTGATTTAACACAATATTGTTGCAGAGATTTTTACAGTTGCAGTAAACAGAACTTCATCTTTGTTAATGAAGTAGACTTTAAGCTCTAAAAGAGAAAGAGAAAAAGACATAATAACATTGGCCACTGTTCCATTGCAGATGTCCCAGGCATGCATGGGGCCAATGTCACCCTCATTGCCACCATCAGCTATCATGAAGTCCTCCACCACCATGTTGCTCTAGAACCATATTACTCTGTCACAGAAACAGCTGAAGCAGGTTTTTAAAAACAAGGGTCAGAGGAAGAAATGTTGTCAAAAGTTGTGCAAAGTTCATTAATAAAAAATCTTTTAAAAGTTTATCTGTCATCAAGTCTAAAAGTCAAAGAAAAAAATTCAAAGCACAGGGTCTTAGCCAGGAAATTGATAAACAAAAGCATATGCGCAACAATCAAGGTTTCTGACCACAAACTCAGCTATCTGGGAAGGTATTCAGCTGCTTCATGTTATATCTCATATTCATGTGATGTCTCATATACTATATGAAGGTGTGAGAGTGGGAGGGTGTGTGTGTATATATTGTATAAATTAATGTTTCTGTGTCACTATTCTGCAACTGTTTATAACGTATGTTGTTTAACTTATGATGTTGTGTTCTGCTATAAGCAGCTCTAAAGCTACCAAGCTAAATACCTCTACATTAAGTACGGGTAAATAAAAGCAAATTCTAATTTTGACTGTGATCTATATATGCTCTAACCCATGACAATACAGGCCGCAACCTCTGGTTGTCCTACATAGCAATGTGGCTTGCAACAGTACATACTATAACTGGAAGAGGTGTTGGTGAGGCCAACAAGGGGAGCTTACCTTGGATGAGATTTAAAACAGTGCTTCTAACCCTCTGTCGAGTTGGGTTTCCTGATGTACTTGCTAAATTGTCCACCATTACCTGGTCATTCTGGGCTCCCTAAAATCCCCTGTCACTATCTGTCTCTCACCCATTCACCTCCTAAAAGCTAATGTGTGTGGTAAGTGTACTAGCTGGTGGATTCTGCACACTGGGGGTGGTTGAAGTGGTTCCCCACTGTCTATGTAAAGAGCTTTTAGTAGGTTAGAAAAGCAATATATAAATTTAATTAATTTTTACTGTTAAATAGCCAAGCCCAAAATGGTGGCACCTACTGAAAATGGCATTGTGTTAAAAAAAGTAAAAATATTTAAAGTCTTTCAAAAAATGATATTTGTAAAACCTATTATCACAATAAGCTTCAAAACAGCCGACATACCTTTACCAATAAATCAAATTCGTGATCACGAGTGGGCAGCTCAGTGCCCCAAATCTCAAACACAATTACTGCCACAGTAAATGTGGGTGCAACCAAGAGCATTTTATTCACATAATATCTTTTCATGTGGTCTTAATACTGCAGTCTCTTTTAATTATTTCATTTTTTCCTTTTTATCCTCCACTCCTTTAAGGTGAGCATTGTCCTCCTTATCCTGACTCTAACTGCCCAAATGAGATGAGATAGCCCCTTTCATGCCAGACTCAGGAGTACATTTGGCATCAGAACATCACAAGGAGGAAGCACTGAGTTGGAAAGGAGCCCCAAAAAGTAGGGACAGCCCCACAGAACTACAACTCCCAGCACACCCTTCGGGGGCACGTGAATAGGCATGCCGGCCCAGGGATGCTGTCATTCAGCATGCAAGGGGACCACACAATGTTGGTTAGGGAATGCCAGTCTGTCCTCGCTGTTGTTCACAATATATAAAAGGAGGTTGGTTTGTTCCCAACAGCTGACATTTTCAGTAAATGATTAGCTAATATGATACAAGATCATGTATTAATTTCCTGCCTATCCAGGAATTTGTCTCACTGTTATTGTTTAAATTTCAGAAAATTGTTAACATCTTTAGTTAGACTTATTGTGGGCACATACAGAAGCCAAGAGAGGATGTGCAATATAATTTGTTTGTTAAATTGTTTACTCAAAATCCATAAAAAATTAAATGATTCCCAAAGATAAACATACAGTGCATCCGGAAAGTATTCACAGCGCATCACTTTTTCCACATTTTGTTATGTTACACCTTTGTTCCAAAATGGGTTAAATTCATTTTTTTCCTCAGAATTCTACACACAACACCCCATAATGACAACGTGAAAAAACTTTACTTGAGGTTTTTGCAAATTTATTAAAAATAACAAAAACTGAGAAATCACATGTACATAAGTATTCACAGCCTTTGCTCAATACTTTGTCGATGCACCTTTGGCAGCAATTACAGCCTCAAGTCTTTTTGAATATGATGCCACAAGCTTGGCTATCCTTGGCCAGTTTTGCTCATTCCTCTTTGCAGCACCTCTCAAGCTTCATCAGGTTGGATGGGAAGTGTCGGTGCACAGCCATTTTAAGATCTCTCCAGAGATGTTCAATCAGATTCAAGTCTGGGCTCTGGCTGGGCCACTCAAGGACATTCACAGAGTTGTCCTGAAGCCACTCCTTTGATATCTTGGCTGTGTACTTAGGGTCGTTGTCTTGTTGAAAGATGAACTGTCGCCCCAGTCTGAGGTCACGAGTGCTCTGGAGCAGGTTTTCATCGAGGATGACTCTGTATATTGCTGCAGTCATCTTTCCCTTTATCCTGACTAGTCTCCCAGTTCCTGCCCCCCACAGCATGATGCTGCCACCACCATGCTTCACTGTAGTGATGGTATTGGCCTGGTGATGAGCGGTGCCTGGTTTCCTCCAAATGTGACGCCTGGCATTCACACCAAAGTGTTCAATCTTTGTCTCATCAGACCAGAGAATTTTCATATTCTCATGGTCTGAGAGTCCTTCAGGTGCCTTTTGGCAAACTCCAGGTGGGCTACCATGTGCCTTTTACTAAGGAGTGGCTTCCGTCTGGCCACTCTACCATACAGGCCTGATTGGTGGACTGCTGCAGAGATGGTTGTCCTTCTGGGAGGTTCTCCTCTCCCCACAGAGGACCTCTGGAGCTCTGATAGAGTGACCGTCGGGTTCCTGGTCACCTCCCTGACTAAGGCCCTTCTCCCTCGATCGCTCAGTTTAGATGGCCGGCCAGCTCTAGGAAGAGTCCTGGTGGTTTCGAACTTCTTCCACTTACGGATGATGGAGGCCACTGTGCTCATTGGGACCTTCAAAGCAACATAAATTTTTCTGTAACCTTCCCCAGATTTGTGCCTCAAGACTCCTGTCTCGGCGGTCTACAGACAATTCCTTTGACTTCATGCTTGGTTTGTGCTGTGACATGAACTGTCAACTGTGGAACCTTATATAGACAGGTGTGTGCCTTTCCAAATCATGTCCAATCAACTGAATTTACCACAGGTGGACTCCGATTAAGCTGCAGAAACATCTCAAGGATGATCAGCGGAAACAGGATGCACCTGAGCTCAATTTGGAGCTTCATGGCAAAGGCTGTGAATACTTATGTACATGTGCTTTCTCAATTATTTTTTTTTATAAATTTGCAAAAACCTCAAGTAAAATTTTTTAACATTGTCATTATAGGGTGTTGTGTGTAGATGAATTTAATCCATTTTGGAATAAGGCTGTGACATAACAAAATGTGCAAAAAGTGATGTGCTGTGAATACTTTCCGGATGCACTATACAGCTTAATATTTAGTTTATTGGATACTGTATGATAACTGGATTGCAGGTCACTAGCGATCTTAGATATGAAGTACAATCATGCTTGGAATTAGAGGGCCTTCTGCAAAAAAAGACAAATGGGACTCCAAAGATCTGGCACATAAACAGCTATGATAAACTCACACCCTTTGGCATCTTAGTAAATTGATGCATCAATGGCTTCTCATGCCATATCATCTGGATGCATTGAACTTCACTAACAGTAAACTTGAAGTTGTTGCAGCTTACTTCCTTAGTGGTGTTCGAGAGAAGAAGTGGCAGGGCAAAAATAATAAAATTGGATCTCTATACTTAAAATGTTTTAACTGCTACATTTTGATTAGAAAACAACACAAAGGAGACATACAAAACATAACCAAACTTGTGTTGGCAAAACTGCCAAGAGTGAGGGTTAAATTTCATTTTCTTGAGATCTCAAGAAAATTATTCATGTTCCAGGGAAAACAACAAAAAATACTAATGATATTGTACCTCCTCGAGAAATTTTTGTTATCTCAAGAAAACAATCAAAAAAAAATTATATTGCATATCCTCTCTCGGCCTCTGTAGAGACATTTTAAGATATAATAAATAAGTCCTGGAGGTTTAGGCATTAAGCTAACTCAATATGTTTGTGAGACTCATTTAGTATTAAAAATAATTACAAATTACATGCTGGGCATCATTGTAATTTAGGACCGAACAGGACATTTAAGACACAGAGCCACAGACAGAAATATTGGGTTTCAACAAAAGGTGCAGTTTATTTACAGGTGTAGGGATAAAACAGTAGGATTTTAACACAGTCCATAGGCAATGACACAGAAAAAAAGAAAAACACAAATGGTGATAATTTACAGTGCAACCAAATAAAAGATGACAGCTACAGGCAGAAAGTGCCTTTTATAAAGGGGAGAGTTACTTTCAACCAATCCTACGTCATGCCGCTCTGTTCCTTCAACTGCGTGCCACCCCATGCTCCTGCAAGGCCTGTTTTAACTTACATGTCATCCTTACATGTCAATGTGCTTCAGCCAGCCCAGCCGACCCTTTCCCCGGACTTACCATAGCAAGTAGTTCCTTTGTAATTTTACCTCAGGATCCCCTTCACTGATGTAATGCATGCATTAAACTAATGCTCCACACTTTGAAGATGCTCACATTTTGACTGGGCAGATGTAAATCCAATAGGCCTTTCCTGAACTCGTGTATGTCCAGCCACTGACATCACACAGTGCAGTCCTGACAGAGCAAAATTTAAATATTCATGGAAGCACACACTCACACTTCAACTGTTTAAAAAGGTAAGTGCCTTTATTGTTATGTGTGCAAGTTGCTGTATACTAGTCTTAGAACTTTGTTTCTTTAAACTGGTAATGTCTGACAGACTCATTAACACAAAACACTGGAAACATGAATTCAGAGAAGTGATGATGAAATCTTATTCTAATACTTTGGAAATATAAGTTAGATTTGCATTTTATTCAGTCAGAAAACATATTTCTCATCTTGCCTGGGGAAGAGGCCTGAGCTGCCTCGAAAGCTTGCATATTGTAATCTTTTTAGTTAGCCAATTAAAGGTGTCATTTTGCTTGACTTCTCAGTATAAATGAGAAATTGTGCTTTAACTGCATCGTGAGTCATTTGAACTGGACTACACTCTTACTACAGTAAAACCATTTGTGATCTGCCTTGGGTCTCTTTCTTCAGAAACTTGTAAAGGAAAGTGTTTCTTTACACAGAGTTCTCTTTCAAACTCCTGCCTCCAATTTACTCAACATTAAGAGAAAATATTAAGAAATATTTTAGATGATCCAGATTAACAACAATAATCTAAAATAACCTACATTTACCAATTTATCAAGGCTCCAACTCAAAGCTGATACAGCTGCCCCACTTTCCAACAGCCACATCTTGCATCACATCATTTTATCTAAGGTTCCTTTTCTTACTCGACAGCAGCACTCTAAACATGAGAGCAATGGCCTTGTCGCTTTATTACACAAATGAAATTTTGCAGAGCCAAAAAGCAAATGGCACACCTCATTTCTTAATCTCTCCTTGCCAAGAACAGAGAAAACTGAGGAGTACTCTGAAGCAGCCACCTTGTAAAATCATACATTTTTCACATACTGTATCATATCTTAGGCTCTTTTTAACATTCATCATATTTTAGTGTTTTGGCTTAAAAAATATGGACTGTATCCAAAGGGCGCACTCTCTAAAGAATGGCAATCAATATAAATGAGGGGTCAGGCCTGTCTCCAGTGCATGTAAAAGGAAAAAATGTTTTATGTTTCGAGTTTATTCTAAAAGACCTAGAAAAAAATCCTTTTTTTCTGTTATTTGAGGCATGTGTACTGAATAAATGTGGCCAATCTAGAGCAAAGACACAATGTTATGACAACCGTTATTACAATTATGAAAATGGAGGAATGGATATACAGTATTGAAAATCTGGCTGGAACAACTGTCAGTCAAAGTTTAAATGTTTTGCATCAGCCGGGGATGACTTCAGCCCAGAGTCAGCAGCAGAATGAGCTGGTTTTCAATGCTGTCCTCAGGGAAGCCTATAATAGGCTGAGACAGCCACAGTCGCATGATCTCCACTCCAGTGTGGCTAAGTGAGCCATCTTTCTTAGAAAAATTAGATATCTAAAAAGATCAATGAAATGAGCAATAATCCATTGGGTCAACACTTGCAGGCACCATACAGTGCTACAATAACAACAACAGACAATGAATACAAACACACAATCAGTCAACACAACATCTGACAATATGTACGATAGAAACACCTCTAGAGTTATCTGTATGAGTGGCTGTTGGGTAGACATGTCACTGAATTAAGTCAAGTGAGTGCCAGTTGACCTGTATCATCTGCCAAAACAGAGGTGGCAGAAAGGTGACTGTGCAGTCCTTATTCTATACAGTGACATTCAGCACTGCTGTACAAAGTTGCTCAAAAAGTACAACAAAGTGTCGTCAATAATTAATACACCACCACTCTTTTTTTGAACTCATTTATTTCACGTTAAGTGACTTAAGAAACAAAAGCCAGTCCTGTCAGCAGTCAGGTGCAAAGGAGGAACCATCCGTAGATTAATCCATTTTGCAGATCAGCTAGCTACTTGTATAGATTGGTTGGTTGCCATTCTTCCTGGGACATGTTGTGTGTTTATATTTCATACTTGTTGTATATTTCAACCATTTCAGCCACTTGCTGCTGATTTTCTATGAAGTCTTCTTATCGATCACATCTCCTCTCTTTTCCTCCATTTCATATCAAATTTGCCTAAACAATAATACAGCATTTCAGGCTGCTTTTTTGTTGAAAATCAAGTTATGAACAATATGACTGGCAGGATTTGCTTGGCAAATCAAGACACCAGATTACAGAGCATACATTAAACATTGGGAATACTGATAAAGTTTTAAAGCTAAAATGAGAATTGTTTTCAGTAGCATTTTGTTTGCCTCTAGGATGCCTACAGCTGCCTTTTAGCGAGGCTGAAGATGGTTGATCTGCCATTGTTTGTAGATTGGGCCGAGAACACATGACTGGATAAGACCATCCTTTTCTATGACCTTCTAGGGCTAAGGCAGATCCACAATGCCAGATATATCCTGAAAAAAGAGCAGAACAGGCATTCCAGTTCTTGTGGCCTCCACTATTTTCCCAGCATGTGTGATATGAGAAAGCAGAGTGAACTGTGACAACAGCTTTCTCAGATTAACAAGTTTAAGCATTCATGAGGCTGATGTTATTATAAGACCATATTTCATTTAAGAAAGCCATTCTAACCATTATTGCACCTTTTCCTTTTTATGTTACACATCTGGACCTATTTAGTCCGATCCTAAACATGCACTTAATCAACTACTTTTACCCTTTTGAACTAAAATCATAATAATAAATAATAATTATTATTTGAGACCTATATTTACATTTTTATTGACAATGATTAAGAACTTTAAATCCTTACACATATAAATTAGAGGAATTTGAACTCACATGGTACTTAATAGTACAGTCTGAGGTTACCAGAAGACCACCAAAAACATTCTAGAGAAGACAACAGAGGTTGAGATTTCAAACAAAATGGCACATTTTTTGCCATGGACTTGTGAAAAACACAGTATAATAAAATATGGGTATACAAGTTTGTAATGAGTTGGCAGGTTATTTAATTAGGGTTAACATATTGAATAGAAAAGATTGTACATCACAGTAAAAGAAGCCCTTGCAGTAATATATTTGCTGGCAAGCAGCATTGTGTCACTAAAAGGACTTTAGCGTTGTAGGAAGTGTGTTTCCCAAAGAAATCTGATATAGCATTTTTTTTTCGATATGGTCTCCCTGGAAAATGTCACTGCCTAGTTCTTTCCATTATATTTTGGCTTAATTAAAATAAATATTTCTTTAAATAAATTAAGATTAAAGCAAACATAGCTGCGATGACAGGCAAAAACTAAGTGAAAGAGATAAATGCAGCTGGATTCTCAAAATATATTATTTTCATGTGAATATTGTCTTTACTTCTTTCTTGTTATGTACGAACATCATAAGAACATAAGAAATCTGACAAATGAGGGGAGACCATTCAGTCCATCAAGCTAAATTGCTTAGCTAAAAGCTAAGCTGTCCCAGTATCGCATCCAGATACTCCTTAATTTCTGTAGTGGTTTAATGTGTTCTCTGCCCCGTCTCCTTTATGTGGAGCCTAAGGGTCACCTAATTATGCAGCTGAGGCACTAGGTATCTAAGGAACAGCTGCATCCCACACTTTAGCTCTGGCACATTCTTCTCTGACTCTAAATTCTGAACTTGTGATTTTTTTTTGTTGGATTTCCCAGTTATGTTCATTGTTTATGGTTTTGCTATTTACAATTGTTTATTTTAGGGTTTTCCTTTTTTTCCTGCCTTCCTTTTTATGTTTTTAAATTTTTACTAAATTATTTTAGTATTAAAGGAACTTTGCTTTATTTATGTGGGACCAGAGGTTTTGCAGTTAAGTATTGCTTTTTGTGGACATCTTTTTCATTATGCTTCAACCAGGGGTTGTTTCTTTGTATATACAGTATATGTTTACTAATTGCAAGCAACCTGAAGAAAAATGAGGTCCATAAACATCTAACCTCACTGAACAAGTAACACAATTGTGAAAAAAAATGGTGCAAACTATGATGATGTTTTAATAACTATATTATCAATTTAAAATTCTGGAACCACACAAATATTTTTAAGGTACCTAATGTTGGACTGATGTAACAAATACTATTTTGCATTAGACCAATCTGTGAGGAATGTTTGGACATCTCCACTAAATCTTGAATGGGGCGATCTTGAATTCAGCTTAATAATTCCAATTAAAAAAAAGGGGGGGGGGGTCATGTGTCTATTCTATTTTGTGACAGCATTATGGGCGACTGGCGCATGTTCCAGGGTTGCCACAATTTCCTGCCAACTATGTCCACCTACATTTAGAATGCTATAAATTGATGTTACTGTTATCCCTGCAAAAGTTCAAAAACAGTGCTGCTAAACCAGCCCACATAAAGCAACTTTGAAAGATGAGACATATCAGACTTCATGACCAATAAAGATATCATATCATATATTCTTGTTTTAAAATGTTTTTTAATGTAATACCTGGCATCAACCATGCTTACTCCCTCTTCGTAACTTTAGATATTTCCACTATGCATATTACAAATTACATTTGCTCCAGTCAAAAATATATAGATAATATAGCTAAAGTATGTGGGCACCATTTCAAATTATTGCGTTCAGGTGTTTCAGTATGTATCTATTGTTAACAAGTGCATAAATTTGAGCACATAATCCTTGCAGTCTCCATTGAAATACACTGGCATTAGAATGAGTCGTAGTAAAGAACTCAGCTACTTTAAACATTTTACTGTCAAAGGATGCCACCTTTTCCACAAGTCAGTAAATGAAATAACCGATCTGACAGATCTGCCCCAGTCAACTGTAAGTGCCATTATTGTGATGTGAAAGTATATAGGAGCAACAACAGCTCAGCCATGAAGTGGTAGACCATGCAGACTCACGAAGTGGGACCACAAAGTGCTGAAGTACGTAGTGTTTAAAATTCGCCGATCCTCTGCTGAATCACTAGAGTTCCAAACTGCCTCTGTCAGCAACAGCAGCCCAAGAACTACAGTATGTGTCAGGAGCTTCATGATATTGGCTACCATGGCCAAACAGCTCCACCCAAGCCTAAGATCACTATGTGCAATGCCAAACATCGGCTGGAGTGGAGTAGAGAGCACCAACTTTGGACTCTGGAGCAGTGGAAATGTGTTCTCTGGAGTGATGAATCACACTTCACTATCTGATGACCAAATCTGAGTTTGGCAGATGCCAAGAGAACATTACCTTCTGGAACACATAGTGCCTATCCTAGTTTGTTGGAGAAGGGATAGTGGTCTGGGGCTGTATTTCAGGGTTTGGGATAGGCCTCTTGGTTCCAGTAAAGGGTGAAGCATACAAAGAAATTTTAGACATTTGTGTGCTTACAACTTTTTGATAACTGTTTAGGTAGAACCTGTTCTATTCCAGCATGACTGTTCCCCTGTGCACAAAAACAGGTCCATAAAGACATGGTTCGAAGAGTATGGTGTGGAGAAATCTGAGTAGCTTGTACAGTGCCATGATCTCAACCTCATTGAACAACGGTGGGATGAACTGGGACACTGATTATGACCTAGGTCTTCTCATCCAACATCAGTATTTAATCTCACAAATTCTTTTACAGCGGAATGGGTTCAAATTCCCACAGACACACTCCAAATTGTTGTGGAAAGCCTACCCAGAAGTGTGTAGGCTATTAGAGTTGCAAGTGCGTCTAAGGGGGGGTAACCCCATATTAATGCCCATGATTTTGGAATGGGATGTCCATCAAGCTCATAGGAGTGTAATGATCAGGTGTGCACAAATTTTGTTGATGTACTATAACTCTTTCAGTCACTCTCAGCCTCTTATACCATGCAGACATAATGTTTGTGTAGTAGGTCCTCTTTGCACTTTCTTCAGGATAGTTATATCCTTCTTTTTAACTTGGAAATGTGACATATACCTTGTGGGGATCCTGTTCTAATTGCAAAGCACATATAACCCACCACCCAGTTACCCTTTTTAACTGATTCTTTACGTTGTCCTTTCAGAACTACGGTAGGTTTGCCATGGGCAGATCTGAATGGAGATCAAAAGGGTATTAATTACTGTACATTATGCTAGCACTAATACAAGAACAGCCATGTTTGGTCTGGAAAATAAATTCATGTAACTTCCTATCAACCTGCTCATCTGTATATAAGGTTAGGTGATACATTTACTCATTTTGACATTGAGAAGAAAACTTGAGATGGAATAATTAAAAAAGACTCCTCAAATACACTTTTTAAAATTAACTTTTTATTTAAGCTTCTCTGCAACTACTGTATATGTACCATGTTTAGAAACGTAACACGGTATGTTGTCTGCATAGCTACAAGTGTACAGTACCATTATCTCCAAAAATAGAATACTTTACATTATGCTGTCATCACCTATCTCTGTTTTTAATCTTTTCCAGGACATGCAAGCATCACAAATCTGATATTTTCTACACATATCAAAAGTGCACAAACAGTTGGAGAGTTCTGGATTCACTCAGACAGTTTTGCTTATCCTAAAAATGATAAATGGCGTGACCAAAAAAAAAAAAGGATAACAAAGGTGGTGGATTGTAAAACACAAGGCTGGTGGTTTAAACTTGATTGTTACTTACTGTGCATCTTCGAGTGTGTCAGTTTAGCTGTCAGCACTCCTTAAGTACAAAGAAGTAAGCAACTGCCATATACACTTGGAATTTGTAAGTGGCTAAATAAATCAAATAAATAATCAAATGTAAAATAATACAGAAATGAGAATAATGCACTACTTTATAAAATATGTGGGTATAACCAATCATACATAATCCACTTCAAGATTGCGAGAGCTGGAATTTATCCTGGTATCACTGAGTGCAGTACACAGCCTGGACAGGCACTAGTCCATCACAGGGCCAACAAATTGGTAATTCTAATTTTAATTCAAAGTAACATAAATATTTAGCCATCCATCAATTGTCAGAAGGTAGTTGTTTCCATTTAAGAATGTTGAGACTAACTAGACAACATCAGGGCAATGCAGGGACCAGCCAAGGACAAAACTTCAGTCCATTTCAAAGCCAACATGTGTATATCAGAGGTGGAAGGGAATTGGAATACCAGGAGAAAATTTATGCAGCTCTGGAGGAGAACATGCAAACCACACATAGGCAATGAGCAAGCAGGGAATCAAGCCTAGATGTCCATAAGGAGAGTGAACATTAAACAATCATTTCAAATAACTTTATATAAGGTTCTGTTGAAGCCATATACACTAACAATCAAAATTAATGAAAACATTACATTTTTGTAATTTACAAAGTCACTACTTATGTGAATAAAATGTCATCTCAACGTGAATAGAACAGATATTTTGTAATCCTATTTCATCAGTGGAAACTATCCCACATCATAAAATAAAAGATTTAAACAAGATAAATGAAGAAGGTCAGTGATCAAAATTAGAGAATGAGTTGTACTACTTAACAGTCAGTTCTAATCTGGCAATGTCTTAAAATACCAGGAAACACCAACCAATTAGTCAACATTGGTAGGCATTTTGTTAAGATGGGTAAGGTAACTGAAATGTTGTCATGTCCGGTTGTTCCGATGAAGACTGATGGGATGACCCTCTCAGACGTTGAAAAGAAGTTGGTCGTGCCAAGAGCACTATTTCTCGTATATTGTAGCTGTACAAAGAAACAAAGTCAATCAAGTCCTGAAAAAAGGGCCCGCTGCCCACGTAAGACAAATGCATGAGAAAACAGGATGATATGGAGACTCTTTGTGGGGGATCGGTTCAACACCATGGCTGGAATAGCTTCCCAGTCCAGTGGTGAATACAATTTGTCTCTACATGCAGTGTTTCATCATCTGATAGAATTGGAACTGAAGGCCCACTCTACAGTGACCAAGCCTCTCATCAGCTTAAAGAAAACAAAAAACACACTAGCTTTTGATAAGCAGCATGTTGGTGGACTGAGGAGAACAGGTCCAAAGTTAATTTCAGTGACAAAAGAAAGTTTAATTTTGTTGGTTCAGATGAGAAGCATTATGTTTGGTGTCAAATTGGAGAACGACTGAACCCAAAGTGTGCGGAAAAGTCAGTAAAGTTTGGCGGAGGAAGCGTCATGGTGTGGGGGAGTCGTGCCTGTTTGCATCTTCCCATCAGTATAATCATAAATGGTTCAGCAGCATGAATTGGCATTTTATTGATTCCTGTCATTTGAACCTTATGATAAAAACTTGTCAGTCACAATTTACTTAGACAGTATGGTTAAGACAGATGGTGAGGTTTTGAGCTCAAATCCTGATAAATGATACCGTGTGACCATGAACAAGTCATTTCACCTGCCTGTGCTCCAATTGGAGAAACAAAAGAAATGTAAGCAATTGTATCTCAGATATTGTAAGTCACTGTTAATAAAGGCAACAGTCAATTAATACAGTAATAAGTGATACTCAACATTGTTTAGAACTGATCATTTTATACAAGAGAGAAAAAATGTTCCTAGGCTGAACTACATGAATTATTATTAAGAGCTTACAGTCAAGCTTCTGTTAAATGTGTCTGCCTTTTATTTAGACTTACTTGACTGGTGCATGGGTTAAGAATTTAGACGTGGCCCGGCCTCTCACACATTTTGTTCTTCTACCCTAAGTCCAGAACACTAAGGCTTAGAGTGGAGCAGTAAACTTGCTTCAGACTCAGCCTTTGACCTCACTTGTTCAAGTTCCGCTACTTTAAAGCTCCCATGGAGAGGACAGTGACATTAGTCTTGGACTAACAACAGAGAAAGGCACACTGATGGTGCTATATCTGTGACTATATTAATTTCTTTTTTTGCACAATCAATCAGCCACTAAACTTTTATAATTTTGAGATTTTTTTAATATAATTAATATGATATTTGCATATCTTTAAATATAATACGCTACTGTTGCTGTCCATTTGTCTGTCCAGGATTTTAAATCCCCGGTAGCTCGCAAACCGTTTGACCTATTGAACTGAACTTTAGTACACATATACTACGTGATGTCTGCTATCCGCTTTCGGGGTGATGATTAACCTCCAAGGTTATTCCTTTTTTATTTTTATTTTATTTTATTGTAGAATCAACTCTTGGCAGTGGCCAGCAGAGTGGCCGTGCAGCGTATGGATACGGGCGCCATTCTCATCACTACCACCTTCGCCATCACTTCCCCTATCTCTTCATATCTTAAATCTTTCTTGAGGCAGATTGAAGACTTCAGTGCCAGCTTAAGTGAAAAATGAAAGAAAAACGTACTAAGTAATTGCAACACAAACACTGACGTAATCAATTTTAACGCGAAAATATGCCGACGAAAGAAGAGAAGTGGGCTGTTAGGGTGGTGAAAAGAAGAGCTGCTCAGGAAGCAAAAAGCGCATCAACCTCTGAGCAAATGAATGCTAAATGTACAGAGAAAGAGGATGAAAACTATAAGTCAAGTGTATTCACTGCATGTTATCATGCAGTGCACTGGTACTGGTGTTTTAGAATTTGGTCTACCAATTAAACTGCATCTTTAATTAATTAAAGTAATTTTTGATCACAGATGCTGACATTTTGGGTATATTTTGATGGATGTGCCCGTATTGTTGTTGGCAACAGAATTTCTTGGCTACCACATGATGGGGTGATGTTGTTGTGATGTGTGATGTAATCAAGCCACCACTATTTAAGATGGCTGCTTTCTATCAACAGTGTTGTATAGTAATAAAATATAAATACTTTGTTACTGTACTTGAGTATACTTTGATAATTGTTCTACTACAGTTTAGTGAATATAATACAACTTACATGCAATAGAAGGTACCCTGGATATTTTATGATTGTAAGAATGTTTTTTGACTATATAAAAAACAAGAACAGCAGGTTGCTTTTGGGACATACAATATATCTTTTTTATTTTTGCATATAGTGAACTATAGACAATCTAGATTTACACTATATACTGAAATGCATACAGCTCATAATGAAGTACATACACTATAGATCAAGGAGCATGTAGTCTGCAGTGACACATGTTAATATATACTGAAACACATACCCTATATAATGAATGTTTTACAGTGCACACTGAAATGTATGTGCTATATACTGCATTCACTAGTGAAATGTATATACTTTATTCCAAAACCCTTAATCACTTCATGAAACACAGTGACCCCGTATTGGACAATATACTGTACATCATTCATAATGATTGCAAACAGATTGTAATTAAAATAAACAAAGATGCTTTTGAGGAGTTTATTAGTCAATTCCTGTTTTGACTCTGATTTTACAGGACAGGTGCTGCACCAAAATGTCCTAAGTCCTACATGATTGAGAATACCATAAACTGGATTAAGTGGTTTTCAGCATAGAATTTAAAAGAAAAAATAATGGAATATATGTCAATTTATTTCTTGAAATCTCAGTAAAATAATCAATAAATTCTGAGACTGTGCAGAGATTATCCCTAAAACATCCCAACATAATGGCTACTGGATTAACATAATTGAGCATACCTAGACGTTACTCCAAAGGAAGTTTACAGCACAATACATACAAATTCATAACTTACTCAATTTTTCCAGCTGTTACTCATTTGTGAGGCAAATTAAGTGAATTTAAGTACATCACAAGTCTGTTAGTCAAGTCAATAAAGTTTCACAATTAAAAGTATCTGTGTATTGTGTATGAGGTAAACTCTCAGAATTCAGTGTAAGCATTTCAGTATATGCAGTAGCGCGTGTGTGTTTCACTATATAATGTGCTAATGTCAGTACACAGCATTTCAAGTTATTATTTATCTGTTACAGTGTGCTGCCTCGCAGTTAGGAGACCCAGGTTCGCTTCCCGGGTCCACCCTGCGTGGAGTTTGCATGTTCTCCCCGTGTCTGCTTGGGTTTCCTCCGGGTACTCTAGTTTCCTCCCACAGTCCAAAGACATGCAGGTTAGGTGCATTGGCAATTCTACATTGTCCCTAGTGTGTGCTTGGTGGGTGTGTGTGTGTGTGTGCGTGTGTGCACACCCTGCGGTGGGCTGGCACCCTGCCCAAGGTTTGTTTCCTGCCTTGCACCCTGTGTTGGCTGGGAGTGGCTCCAGCAGACCCTCGTGACCCTGTAGTTAGGAAATAGTTGGTTGAATAATGGATGGATGTTACAGTGTGTAGTGTATATATCGTTAAAAATCAGTCCTAAAGGATGCATCATAGAGATCCTACATTCACTTGTATGTTAAAACCTGGGCATTTTTCTCATGGGTGAATTTTACTTTAGCTTGATTTATTTTCCAGACAAGTGGCATTATTTTTACTCAAGCATGACTGTTGGTTACTTTATTCAGCTTTGGCTATCTGTGGCATCTTAGATTTCTGGATTCATAAAACTAACATTTTGTGCTTTGAAATCTTACTAGTGTCACATATTTGAGCCTTGGCGAAATCTTCAAGGCTCTGTTAAAGTAAGAGGATCCACTAAGAGGAGACAGGGAAGAGGTTAGAAAACTTTATATGACATGTAGGTTGATTGCCAGGTGTTATTTTTAAATAGGCCCTTTAACAAAAGGATGGTTCTCATCTTACTGTACATCTAATACCACCAGAATAAGCTCCCTACAGGACTGATTGAATAGAATGGGTAAAGACATGGGACACACAGAATGTCTGTGCATGGAAGGAACTGAAAGGAGGACTCCCAGAAATGTACTCAGGTGCCTTTATTCTGGCAACAAGAATGACAGCCTTGTGCCTGTTTTATTAAGTATGGCATTTATCTCGTTGCCAATATGAACTATTTGTTTAGTTACTAAGATACATTTCAAGCACTTCTTTAAAGCAATTAAAATAATACTTGTGTGAGAAATTATCACTCCCTGTTTTGAAAACTGAAGTCAGCAATCATGGCCTACATGATTCTTGAGAACTTTCTATTACTGACTTTGTGTTTGTTGAGAATCAATAGGAGATGGCACATTGAAATGAACTATTAAGAAGGGTTTGATCAGTGGAGATAACGTATGTGTACTTATGTGTGGATAATCAAAACATGTTTCAGTGATAGAGGCAAAGGACAAAAAATATTAGCCATTTATATTATTTTACCTATGCCTAAAAGTACAAAATCATTAGACAAAAACCTAACCTAGTCTGACATATTATTTCTTTTGTCTTATTTTGCCTATTAAAAATACAAAATACTATTCTGAAGCTTTATCCAAAACAGTTATCAAGAAGTTTGCCTAACTAAATCTGATGTTAGCTTCTTTCCCTTGGTTGCTATATTGTTCGACTATTGCAGGACTTTTTTTGAGGGATCAAAATTCAAACATGATAATATCATACACTGTATTACTGCCAGCACATTTGGCTAATAATAAAATAAGAATCAACAATAAAAACAGACCATTAAAATGACCAGCTACATGGTGGTGTCTCTCAAAAAAACACCAAACTGGTGCTGTAATGGTGTCATGAAAAAATATGATAATAGTAATAATTCGAAATACTGACTAGAGATCATTCTAAATGCACTCCTGACTAAAACTGACAAGAATAATTGTAGTAATAAGGCAAAAACTATATATATATATATATATATATATATATATATATATATATATATATATAGTGACAGATAGGGGGCACTATAGCTCCCTTGAACCCTCAGACTATACGCCAGACACCAGGTAAAAGTCCAACAGTTGACTTTATTAATAAACAACAGTGCACAAAGCACCCTACTCTCCACAATACACCAATACAATCACAATAAACCAATCCACCACTCGCATTGCCACCCTTCCACCCAGGTCAGCTCATTGTCTGAGATTTTCCCACAGTCCTTTATAGTCCTTGACCCGGAAGTGTTTTGCTCCCTCTGTCCATGTGACTAGGAACACTTCCAGGTCAGATAAAAAGTCCTTTTTCTTCACCCCGGAAGCAAGTCATTCTTCTTGTCCATATGACTCAGACGTACTTCCGGGGCGGAGGGCAAATATTCTTTTTTCCTCCCTGCAGCTCCATCTAGTGGCCCCTGAGGTATCGAGCAGGGCTGAGGATGAAAATTCTATTGTCCATAATTCCCTGCTGGTATTCGGGCACCTCTATGCTGAAAGGAGAGCTCCATCTGGTGGCCTGGGAGTATTGGCCGGGATGACTGGCCGGCCATAGACCACAATATATATAAGTACATACAATGAGTCAGGACAGTAACCCTAGGTCTCTTACAGTGCATGTTTAATAAATACATTTTACCTGTCTTCATGAGATAGTCATGAGTTAGTTCCTGCTCCACTGTGCACAGACTTCTACCATTCTACCTAGATCTCAAATGTCTCAGCTTGAATTTCTTGAATCCTGTACACATCTAAAGATACACAACAGCCACTTCTCATTCCCACTGTATCCAACTAAGTCCTTAGGCATGGGTGTTATATAAAAAATATTTTTACTAGGTTCTGTCATGTAATATTTATCAATGTTTATAAGCGATCTTATATACCTCAGTGTCATTTTTCAATCTGCTTACAAGCATACAATTTATCACAAGATACTACTGACAAAGTCATTTATGACTTTTGAGAGATCCATGGTACAGCCATCTCTGGTATTTTTGCAGAGCTGGCAAGGTACAACCAGATATTGTGACTGAATAAAATAGAAAATGAGGTATCAGGATATTAAATTCATTTAGGGTGTCTCATGCCCTCACTTGCACTGTATGTTATGTAGCAGCCTGAATTTATGTACATTTTATGTTGAGATGTAATTTTTTAATATTTTACACATTTTCTGCTGTTTTTGTAATTATGTACCATCTTTTTAAATATTCTTTCTATTTTGTGAGTGAAGCCCCAGGAGGCTGACTCACTCTGACATCACCACTGCTGGGTCCCCTGCATTTATTCTGAGGCCAGAACAAGACACCCAACCAGTGCATCATTGTGTTTCTTTCAAGTTCTTTGTGAGTATTACTATTTTTGTTGGAATCTCCTAGTTTTGTTGACTTCTTGCTTCTGTCTTTAGGATTCTGATTACTGGATAGCATATTGGGATTTTTTAGCTGTAGGATGGCCTTTCAGGCAACTCCTTTTGCCTATTTTTGCACTTTTAAGCATTTCCTTCTATTTTTAAATTTTTTTTAATTAGATCATAGTTTATAAAGATTCTATATTTGCCTTCTGTCTAGGACCTGGAGGTTTATGGTCACCCTCCTCCATGCAGGGTTTTTATTATATTTTGTCAACACCCCGTGTTTGAGGCCTGCAAGGCTAGAAGCCATCAGTTGGCTGTTGTGGGACCAGTTAAATTTGAAGTATACTTCCTTGGGTCATACCTTTATAGTTCTTTCAGATCACCTCTTAGCATTTTAGTCATATATATGGCCTCATATCATAACACTCTAAAGTATTATATACAGTACAGGCCAAAAGTTTGGACACACCTCCTCATTCAATGTGTTTTCTTTATTTTCATGACCATTTACATTGGTAGATACTCACTGAAGGCATCAAAACTATGAATGAACACATTAGGAGTTATGTACTTAATAAAAAAAGGTGAAAACATGTTTTATATTCTAGTTTCTTCAAAATAGCCACCCTTTGCTCTGATTACTGCTTTGCACACTCTTGGCATTCTCTCGATGAGCTTCAACAGGTAGTCACCTGAAATGGTTTTCACTTCACAGGTGTGCCTTATCAGGGTTATTTAGTGGAATTTCTTGCTTTATCAATGGGGTTGGGACCAGCAGTTGTGTTGTGCAGAACTCAGGTTAGTTGGACGATCATTTATTTTTCAACAGGACAATGACCCCAAACACACCTCCAGGTTTTGTAAGGGCTATTTGACCAAGAAGGAGAGTGATGGAGTGCTGTAAATGGTCATGAAAATAAAGAAAACACATTGAATGAGGAGGTGTGTCCAAACTTTTGGCCTGTACTGTATATCTATACTAATAAAAGGCAAAGCTCTCACTGACTGACTAAATGACTGACTGACTGACTGACTGACTGACTGACTGACTGACTCACTCACTCACTCACTCACTCACTCACTCACTCACTCACTTACTAATTCTCCAACTTCCCGTGTAGGTAGAAGTCTGAAACTTGGCAGGCTCATTCCTTACAGCTTACTTACAAAAGTTAGGCAGGTTTCATTTAGAAATTCTACGCGTAACGGTCATAACTGGAACCTACTTATGTACATATATACCGGCCATAGCCTGCAGCTCAGTCGGCGTGTGAGGCAGAGTTGCGTCCCTCATCGTTACGCCTCCCACGTAATTGAGTGCCTGCCCATATAAGGCCGTCCGTCAGCGGCAATCCAATAGAAAGACTCTGCCGCTAAATATTCACAGGTGAAGGACTGTGCTTATGCAGACGAAGATGAGATGGTCAGTGTGGTGTTTGGCACAAACTCAGCGAAATTGCGAGAGAAACTTTTAAGTGCCAGGTCTTAGCTAACATTAAATAAAGCCGTGGAAATCGCACGAGATAGCACAAGCACAGCTGAAAACCTTCGATGCATGTACTCCGAGTGGCTCACGTGAACTGACTGTGAACGCAGTACGCAGACAAAAAGCAACAGCTCCAAAGAGCGCTGAACAAAAACGCATTACACAATTGAGAAGACAGCAAAAGAATATGAAGCAAGTGACACATACAAGCATATTCATAAGTGCAACTACTACGGAAACAAAGCATGGTGTAAACCTTAAGTTTAAATTAAGTTCATAGACACGCTGCCGTTGGCATTTGTCATGCCTACGACGAATACGATATTCGCGAGATACAAGTTTAATGAGAAGACGCATTGCCGGGTCTGAACTAACATCGCAACATCGCACGAGATAGGACAAGCACAGCTGAGAACCTTTGATGCATGTACTCCGAGCGGCTCATGTGAACTGACTGTGAACGCAGTACGCAGACAAAAAGCAACAGCTCTAAAAACACAAAAAACACATTACACAATTGAGAAGGCAGCAAAAGAATATATAGCGAGTGACGCCTACAAGAATAAGTGCAGCTACTGCGGAAACAAAGCACATGGTGGAAAAAGTCAATATCCAGCTAAAGGAAGACAGCATAAAAAAACCCATGCATGCAGTGTGTGATGTCTCAAATGAAGAGGAAGACGAGCTGTTTATTGATGCAGTAAGAAAGGAATCGTTGAATGAAACCTGTTATCTTTACAACGGTTGACAAACACGAAATGTAACTTGAACACAACACATCCTCCAAATACAAACCTGATTGAAAGAAATAATGATAATCAAATCCTTGATGACAGCAACACTCATAACAGTCACAAAACAATTACATTGACAATCATGTTACATTAGTTTTAAAATGTTCCCTTTTCTTTTTCATAACTTCATTAACACACTACTTCTCCGCTGCGAAGCGCGGGTATTTTGCTATAGTGTATATATATATGTATATATATCTATATACCCCAATCTACATACTGTCAAATAAACGAACCACACGTCGTGGCGCAACGCAAGAGGCTTCGTCTCTAGTGCTGACGTCCGAGGTTCCATTCCCAAGAGGGGGTACAGTGAGTGTGTATGCCTGATGAGCCCAGAATTAGGGCGAAAAACGTGTCACGTACTCTTTGCATTATTTGACAGTAAAACTATTTATATATATATATATATATATATATATACATATACACACGCACACATACATATATGTATATATATACACACACACATACATATATGTATATATATACACACACACACACATATATAACATATATATGTAGAACTTGTATATATGTGAACTTGGACCCGGACACAGACAGACGGACATCTTTGTTTCCACCACACACTGTTTATTTACAATAATATTTACAATAATCAAGTGCACAAACCCCAGTGCCTCCAGCACCGATTCCCCCAATGTCCAGGCCACACAGTCCTGTGCCTCTTTTCCTCCTTGTCGCCTCCAGTCCTCACTCCAGCTCCGTCCTCTTCCACCCGATTTCCACTAATGACTGGAGGGAGGTGGCCCCTTTTATAGGAACCCGGATGTTCTCCAGCTGCTTCCCGGCAATCTCCCGCGGACACACCCCCGTGTAGAGGAAGTGCCGGCTGCGCACCCGGAAGCCGTCCGGGTGTCCCCTGTCGTCTTCCCCGGCACTTCCTGGTGTGGCGGAAGTGCGGGCTCCGGGATAATAAGGCACTGGGCGCCGCCTGGCGGTGGCCACGGGCCCCTACAGGGCTGGGCTTCCAAGCCCTCTACCCGAGGCCTCCAGTATAACCAGGACGGACGCCCCCTCTCGGTCTGGAGGAGGCATAAGCCCTCCTCTGGTCCTCCTGGGACCACACAGGATATACCGGCATTGGGGCGCCGCCTGGCGGTGGCCACGGGTCCCTACAGGGCTGGGCTTCCAAGCCCTTTACCCGGAGGCAGGAGGAGGAGTATAGGAACCTAATCAAGGACTTTGTTAAATGGTGCGACTCAAACCACCTAAACCTGAACACCAGCAAAACCAAGGACCTAGTGGTGGATTTTAGGAGGCCCCTCATGCACCCCGTGATCATCAGAGGTGACTATGTGCAGAGGGTACAGACCAATAAATACATGGGAGTGCAGCTAGATGATAAATTGGACTGGACTGCCAATACTGATGCTCTTTGTAAGAAAGGTCAGAGCCGACTATACTTCCTTAGAAGACTGGCGTCTTTTAACATCTGCAATAGATGCTGCAGATGTTCTATCAGATGGTTGTGGCGAGCGCCCTTTTCTACGCGGTGGTGTGCTGGGGAGGCAACATAAAGAAGAGGGACGCCTCACGCCTGGACAAACTGGTGAGGAAGGCAGGCTCTATTGTAGGCACGGAGCTGGACAGTTTGACATCCGTGGCAGAGGGACGGGTGCTGAGCAGGCTCCTGTCAATTATGGAGAATCCACTGCATTCACTGAACAGGATCATCTCCAGACAGAGGAGCAGCTTCAGTTACAGACTGCTGTCACTATCCTGCTCCACTGACAGACTGAGGAGATTGTTCCTCCCCCACACTATGTGACTCTTCAGTTCCACCCGGGGAGGTAAACGTTAATATTATACAAAGTTATTGTCTGTTTTACCTGCCTCACACTCTCCACCTTGCATTTTTTAACTTGCACTGCTTTTTTATTTTTTTTATTGCTCTTTAATTAATATTGTTTTTATCAGTATGCTGCTGCTGGAGTATGTGAATTTCCCCTTAGGGATTAATAAAGTATCTATCTATCTATCTATCTATCTATCTAATCAGTAAACACACACTTTAATCTCCTGTTTCTGCTCCATGAGGATCTGTCACTTTTGTTCCATCTGTGTTCTCATTATATATTTTCCTTTAACAATCCAAAAGAAACACATCTGTGTACAGTCCTAAAAAGCACACCATGTATCCCAACAGTTTTGTTTGGGCAAGTCTCTCTTTTAAATATGACTTTTTCCTGCCAATTTATTATGAGCTTAAGCATGCTAATACTAGTAGTATTTATGAGCAATACAAATGTAAAGTTTGGTTCTCACATTTTAAAGGAAGGGGAGAGGGAGGAAAAAAACCCTGTAAGAGTCTGTTCAAAAGATTCATGACTGAAATGTAACACTCTACTTATATGGAAAAAATTCCCATAAAACCAAGATCAGTAAACAGGGGTTTAATAAATATTTTTGGATTTAATCATGCAATATTTCAATTATAACAAATTGTATAATGTGTAATGTAGACAAGAGTTATGCTCAGAAACAAAACAGATTAGTGTATGTAGCACCTTTTTATAGAAAGTACTTCAAAAATACACTATAAACTCTGGCAGGTTAAGTGGCTAGTTTTGGGATAAAATCTTTAGCTTTAGTCATTCAGCTATATATTGCCTGGCAAAAAGGTTAGGATTCATACTTCTAAATTTTAGGTTTTTTTAATCCTTAATGGAAACCTGTGGGAAAATTTCAAGTTTATGCAGTTATTCTCTAGATACTATGGTTTCCTGCCAACCTCAAAAATATCATTAAAGTTTGATTTAATGCTTGACCTGTATGAGGAAACAAATGAGAAAACAAACATTTTCTTCCATGTTGGCCTTGAAATGAGAAGTATATAATGATCATGTCTGTAATTCTTTAAATGCAGCATCGGGTTTCCAATAGAAGACAAGAACCATCTTAAATTAAACAAAAATCAGCTTAATTGTTTTCAATGAAACTGCTGAAGACAACTCAAAGATCACTGGATATTGGGAGTGGGTCAACTCCTACATATTTCAAATGTTAAGTGGGAGAACAGAATAATCTGGACAAAGTTGCCCTCCAGGCCTTTCAGTTACAAAATGAAGGTTTAGACATTGGATTGTTAACAAGACTGACTATATTTGAAAAGTAGAGGTGACAAATCACATATCCAGAGAGAAGCGGAGTGCACAACTTATTTAATTTTAGTAGAAGCCAAGACTAGTGTCCCTGTATTGTATGCCATTTGGTCACATTTGCCAAATGAAATAGACTCTTAACTGCAAATGATATACTGTACTGACTGTACAAGGGGTAGCTTTGAGAGAAAGTGAAATTCTGAGACGTCACCAAGTCAAAAAGTTAAAGCCAAAAGTCAGAAACAGAAAGTTGAATACTTAGGCAAACAGTGCTCAGGAAGTGTTTGAAGAATTGCATTCAGATAAATGGTGCAGGAAATTTTGGCAACCAAGCAAAAGACAGGAACACTTAGCCAGAGTAAAGATTGTATCTCGTAGTCAAACAGGTGGGTAACAATATTTTTAACCAGAAACAACAAAGAATGAATGCAAAGTCTTTTTGGGCAACAGAGTCTAGCTGCAGACCTCCAGAGCTCTGCTCCATTGAGGAGCTAATCAAATAGTGCACATCCTATGACATTTAGTGTCCTCTGCATTGTACATTGGTGACATTACATAATAGGCCCTATCATTTATGTCTTTTTCAACACATCCAAATTCAAGGCCTACTTTGCTGTTTGGTCTCATAAAACATCTTTACACTACGGTCAAAGATTAAGTTACCTGACTCATGAATAACAACGACTGCCGAGAAGATGTGTCTTGCAGTGGGCAGGTCATGTAGCCCAACTGTCTCCCTAGTAGTGACACTGACATGTACTGCATCAGAATTCTCAGACTTTTTTTACTCTGTAAAACATGTGGCATACGCAAGCAATCCGATTGACTGTTCAGCACTGTTCTGTGGCTCGATTCTTCTGATTTTGGGAGAATCCAATCGAGGACAACAAGGAAGTGTATGACATAACTTTAATACTCTTGAGCTGGCAGTGTTAGGCCAGAGTTATACTTCACATGACGCGACGCATGCTGCAGCGGACGCTCCTGCTACGCAAGCGTTGTAGTGTTCATACTTGCGCTCGTACTTTACGTTAATCTGGAGGGATCCACCAGGTGGCAGTGCGAGATATTATCACGATGAGAACATGTTCGGCTTCTCTGTGTTATGAATTGCCTAGAACACCTATTAAACTGTGATGACACCTTACCGCAATATCTCTGAAAAGGATGTTTATTGATTATATCCATCAATCCAGGGATGTATGTGTCCATTCCAGGAAGCATTGGGCACGAGTGAGAAACAGTCCCTTGACGAGGCCTCAGCTAATCGCAAGGTGAATACAAGCACACACATACACTAGTGTCATTTTAGCGGCACCAAATCCCCAAATCTGCATATCTTTGGAAGGAAACCGGAGCACAGTGTGGAATACAAGCAGGAAATACCAGCAACATAACTCCCTGCGAGACAGCAGTGCTATTGCTCCACCACCGTGACACCCCCATGTGTGTAATTATTCCCCCATGTGTGTATTTATTAACACTATTCATTATTTAAACGAAATTATATGTAAAATGTAACATACACATTTTAATGCATTTCATCATGAAACTGATATCAAGTATAAATCTAAAGATGCGCTGGGAGTTGGAATATCATACATTTAATTTGTTCTGTTTGGCAATCTATTGCTACTTTCCACTGCTGAAGCAAAATGCGGACATACAGATGCATTTGTGGTGCTTTAATATTCAAGCGTCGCATATTCCCGATCGTAATGACACGATACATTTTAAAAGTCTCACATACCATCTTTTGTGCCATCTATTTTTTATTGTTTTACTTTACCTGCTGTCAGGTCCAAGAAGCTCGTAGCGATTAAAAACTGGGATGACGTTTATGACGGTCTGCTTTAATAATAAAGTAAACTACGAGGTTAAAGTGTACATTTCGAGATTAAAGCTGAAATTTCCACTTTAATCACAAAATACACGTTTTCACCGTGTCCTTTACTTTTTTCTCAGTGGCTCAAATATAACGCTATACATTATGTTGCTGGTGTTAAGTTGCAAAAATGTAAAAATAAAAAAGACATATAGAAATGACACGATACATTTTAAAAGTCTCACATACCATCTTTTGTGCCGTCTTTTTTTTTTGCAACTTCACATCGGCAACATAATGTATAGCGCTATATTGAGCCATTCATCAAACAACAAAGCGCGCGATCCCGAAGGATCTCCATAGAGGCTTGCTGTCACATGTAGATAGTAAACAGAGACTCTGACGTCACGTTCCGACTTTTAGCACACTGCGCCCCGTCCCCCGACCCCCAATACAACACTTTTTGTTGGTACTGCAACTTGCGCACGCGTCGCGTTAATTTCTAAGGACCTGCTCAGAGGACGCGTGAAATGAACGCTGGGAACTCGTGGCAGCCATGATGCGGGGCGTGCAGCGTTCTGGCGTGGCAGGTCCTCAGAAATTAACGCGGCGTGCGCGAGTTGCAGTACCAGCAAAAGTCGGGCGCGGTGTGCTAAAAGTCGAACGTGACGTCAGAGTCTCTGTTTACTATCTACAGGTGACAGCAAGCCTCTATGGAGATCCTTCGGGATCGATGCGCAGATTCTGTTTGATGAATAACTCAAATACAGCGCTATACATTTGTTGCCGATGTGAAGTTGCAAAAAAAAAAAATAGACGGCACAAAAGATGGTATGTGAGACTTTTAAAATGTATCGTGTCATTTATATATGTCTTTTTTACTTTTTAATTTTTGCAACTTAACATCAGCAACATAATGTATAGCGTTATATTTGAGCCACTGAGAAAAAATAAAGGACACGGTGAAAACGTGTACTTTGTGATTAAAGTGGAAATTTCGGCTTTAATCTCGAAATGTACACTTTAACCTCGTAGTTTACTTTATCATTAAAGCAGACCGTCGTAAACGTCATCACAGTTTTTAATCGCTACGAGCTTCTTGGACCTGACAGCAGGTAAAGTAAAACAATAAAAAATAGATGGCACAAAAGATGGTATGTGAGACTTTTAAAATGTATCGTGTCATTACGATCGGGAATATGCGACGCTTGAATATAAAAGCACCACGAATGCATCTGTATGTCCGCATTTTGCTTCAGCAGTGGAAAGTAGCAATAGATCGCCAAACAGAACAAATTAAATGTATGATATTCCAACTCTCTGCACATTTAGAATCTTTAGATTTATACTTGATATCACTTTCATGATGAAATGCATTAAAATGTGTATGTTACATTTTACATATAATTTTGTTTAAATAATGAATACTGTTAATAAATACACACATGGGGGAATAATTACACACATGGGGGTGTCACGGTGGCAAAGCGATAGCACTGCTGTCTCGCAGGGAGTTATGTTGCTGGTATTCCACACTGTGCTCCGGTTTCCTTCCAAAGATATGCAGATTTGGGGATTTGGTGCCGCTAAAATGACACTAGTGTATGTGTGTGCTTGTATTCACCTTGCGATGAGCTGAGGCCTCGTCAAGGGAGTGTTTCTCACTCGTGCCCAATGCTTCCTGGAATGGACACATACATCCCTGGATTTATGGATTTAATCAATAAACATCCTTTTCAGTGATATTGCGGTAAGGTGTTATCGGAATTTAATAGGTGTTCTAGGCAATTCACAACACAGAGAAGCCGAACATGTTCTTACCTCGATAATATCTCGCACTGCCACCTGGTGGATTCCTCCAGATTTACGTAAAGAACGCGCGCAAGTATAAACACTACAACGCTTGCGTATCAGGAGCGTCCGCTGCAGCATGCGTCGCGTGAAGTACAAATGAGCCCTAAATCGGCCCTTATATGCCGCGCATGTTTGCTTCATAGCAACAGCATAGCAACCTTCCATAAATACTCCTCAAAATGGTGTGATCCATAAGAAAAATAAAATGGCATTGCAGAAGAATGTTACATACTTTCAACTTCATTAAAAAAATCAGGGACCAAAGCAAATGTTACCAGGAGATACCTTGATTTCTAAAACCCTTAAAACAATGTCAAAATAATTTTTAGAGGTCAAGAAGAATTTATAAAAATTCGATCATGACAGATACACTCATTGCTCATGTAGCATCCTTATAAGCAATTTCATATTTTCCAAGGAAAAATTAGTATGATCCTAATTTTGCATTTGAATTATTATGTTTTATGATATTACAAAAGCAGAAAAATTAGGGTCAGTAGTTTAAAAATTATATTGCAAGATTCAAATTTTAATTGAAACTAATTGTATATTAATCAAAATACTACATATTTCAAATGCCAAATAGCAGGGGGCATGAGTGAAGCATTTAAAATTATGAAAGGAATTTGTACTGTGGGAATCAGTTATTTTAAAATACATTGTAACAAGAACATGGGGACATGATGAGAAACGAGTAAAGGGCAGACTTTATAGGAATGTTAGAGAATTTTCTTCATTTAAAGAATCAAAGACACATGGAATAAGTTAGCAAGTAGTGTGGTGAAGAACAGAAGTTTAGGGACCCTCAGATCTTCAACTGAAGTTTTTTGGACAATCTAGGTGAATAACTTGTTCAGCTGATTGGCCTTTTCTCATCATAATTTTTCTAAAGTTCTAATTGGTAATTTGTTTAATGACTCAAATATACTCATTAATGACGGTTTTTTAATAGTATGGTAATAAATGGAATATCTGGGTATTGTATAAGTCCACTGCAGTGGGTTGGCACCCTGCCCGGGATTGGTTCCTGCCTTGTGCCCTGTGTTGGCTGGGATTGGCTCCAGCAGACCCCCGTGACCCTGTGTTCGGATTCAGCGGGTTAGAAAATGGATGGATGGATGGATGTATAAGTCCAAAGGACATGTGTTTCACTAATCTACTATTACAGTAACTGATTGTAAGTGACTTTTAACATTTTAAGACTACAAAAAAACAAAGAAAAAACAAAAGGTAGTGCCAGACCTTAAACACAAATAAGATATCAGGCACATGCAACCTGAGAAATAATGTCTTCATCTGTTTTATGTTAAATACAGCATTTCTGAGAGTCATTTGTGGTGCATTTTATTTTCTTTTATGCTAGATAACAATGTCTGTTTTGAAACTAAAAAAAATCCCTATACAATAAAACTACTATGGTGTTTTTTGTTCTTGTTTAAACCAGTGGTTAAAGGAAACATTTGTCCTTTGTCATGAATTCTTTCCAACATTTAAGACAAAAATGTCAATTTATTTTTACATATTTTTTTCTTTACACTAAGCGTTGGATTCCAGAAATGCAGAAATAGATAAAAGCTTTGTATTCTTTAGAATCAACATTTTTCTTTTTCTAACTTGATAAAACCATTAAATATTTGAGTCGCCCATCATTGTACCGTAAGCAACATTTACAAGTTCTCTAGAATGCAACTAAGAATACAACCCATCCAACCATTATCCAACCCGCTATATGCTAACTACAGGGTCATGGGGGTCTGCTGGAGCCAATCCCAGCCAACACAGGGGGCAAGGCAAGAAACAAACCACCGCGGGGCGCACACACACACATACCAACACACACATACCGACACACCCACACACCAAGCACACACTAGGGACAATTTAGGATCGCCAATGTACCTAACCTGCATGTCTTTGGACTGTGGGAGGAAACCCATGCAGACACGGGGAGAACATGCAAACTCCAGTCAGGCAGGACCACTAAGAACACATCATAAAGTAATAAAATAAAATAAAGTAATGTATTAACATTAATAGGTGCTGAAAGAGCAGAGAATATTCATGGTTCAATATAACTGTCATCATGAACAGCATACTATGTAATAATTATTATTAAATTAATTAATAATTATTAAAATACACAAATTCTGCTATAAAGCCATATAGGAAATATAACATATGCAGCATAAATAATAAAAATAGTACACAATAGCAAAACAAATAAAAAAGAAATAATGATGCAAAGATACTGTATACTCCTGTTTTGTTTTGGGTTTGATACTGGGAGTCTAAACCTGCAAGACAGTAATGCAAGAAATTTGAAACAATTCACCTTCATATTCCCTTATGTTCATTACATATTGAATGGTACCCAAAACATTCCTCTGTCAGAAGATGATCTGGCCATATTTTCTCTTTTTCCAAGCTACACAATAGTCCTCTTTAGTCATAACTCATACATTTTGGTATTCCCATTGTGCATGTCCTGAAAGCAAAGTCCAGTAAGTCTGAGTTTTCTAAAGCCTAAAGATAGCTGAAGAAAGGCAAATATGCAAGTGACATGACTTTTTTATCATTCAAAAATAACTACAGCCAAAATAAAAAAAAAGAGCATGATTACGAGTATCTATTATTAGACGGAAAATTAAAGCAAAAACACATTTAGGATCAAGACAAACACCAATTATCTTTATGCATTTAATAAAAATAAAACAATCATGATCAGATAAATGTATTACCTAATTTACAAAATCATTATTTTCACACAGTTTACATGGCTAAAGTCAAAAAGGGAGATTAGTTTAGTTGAAAGTGTACTTATGTTGGTGAAGAGCAAGATTTTAAATGTAACAGTGATCAGAAGATGAGATGCAGTTAAAGGCCAAATCTAATTTCATGACCATGTACCCTCTTTCACCAGACCTTAACTCAGATCTATTCTGACAGAAGGAAACAGAAACACCATATGACAAATAGAATGAAAGATGACCAGGATATAAATGTTAACCCTAAACCGAGCGCAACTCTATAGCCAAACCACCAATCAAACCCAATGTCTAAATCTAATATACTAAATGTTCTGTCTAAGTGATATCAAGACCAAAAACAGCCATTGAGTGAGGATCAGGAGAAAGAATAAAGTCAAAAAACAATCAAAGGTTAAAGCCAGAAGTCAAAAAGAGAGTCATCAAAACCTAATCATACAGTCAAAAGGCAGAGCTTTGTTTCAAAAACCAGTAAACAGATAATCAAGGAAAAGAAGTCACTAGGTATGGTCCAATTGCAGATACAGGTAACTGTTTCAGGGGAAATCTTTATACCGGGGCACCAATGACATAACAACTGCCATAGCAGCTCTCAATGATAACCGGCAACGTATAAAATAAAACATAGAGGTGCCAACGGTGAAACCAAAAATACTGAGATTCAAAACAGGAGCTCTAAGTAAAATTCTGACTGTAGAATTGGATTCCATGTGTATTAAGACCCCCAAAACTACACCAAGATGATTTTTTGAGTTCAGTAAAACTCAAAAGTACTCAAATCATAACACAAAACAGGATTGTAGTCAAATTTTCAAGAAAAACATCAGTGCTAAAGAGCTAACAAAATCAGTAGAATGAATTAATTGTGGTTTTTTTTTATATCAACAATAATGCCACAAAGCATGTGATGGCAGCTTACAAAGCATCACGTAAGTAACATTACAATCTGTGACTTGTAGTAATCCCACATGTAACAGCGGCTTGCTGCATCATAGCAATTAGCAACAAAATGGTGACAATGTTGTAAATATACCAAACGAAACGTGAATAAAGGCAACTTTGTGTTAAGCAAAAACGTTTTAAGAAATAAATATACCTTTATAGTCCCAGAGGCTCTAAACCCCTAAAGAAACTATTTTGAAACTAGGAAAAAAGTAAAATGCTCAGTAAAAATATTTTATGAGAAATTGCAGACGTTTCTTAACTGTAATTCTACAGTACAACAAAGTAAAGCACAAACCGAGTTGAGTTGTAATCTCAGTGCACGGTACTGATCATCATATCATCGCACACTTAACAATGTCTGGGATATAATGTAATAAAATAAAAGAAAAAAACTATTGCTAATGCATTTACTTTGACACTTTTTATTTTCAATTAACTGCCAACTGTGATGAGAACAAGCTACAGTAAACTACATTTCACCACTAAAAGTCTGTTTTCTGCCTTAGATGTTCGCTCATTGTAGTCATAGCCAATGAGTGATCCCTGGGATTTTACTGCAATAAAACTGATAAGTCAGCGGAGGAGTTAAGTGAGATGGACCAGAATTAGCAGACAATGAATAATAAATGCACAAAGGACTGAGGCCAATTATACTTTAAGATATCAATAGCACAAAATCAACAAAGCAACATAGAATTACAGTCCAGAAAACATTCATATTTCAATTTAGAAAACATCAAGAATAAGTGAAAATTGAACTTTATAGGCTCTCTTAAATAATGCTGTGATCCACTATAAAATTCAAGTAAACAAAATGCCATAACAATGACTATTGTGCAGCTGAGCACTGACTACAAAAGGCTGGCTGCTGAGTAGAAACAGCCCAGGCCACAGATGCCTAGCTCATACAGTATGTCTACTCTGCATTTGGTATCTGGGCACTCTTTCATTTACATTTTTCTTATTCTTTTTTCCCATAGTCATAGTGGGAAAATTGAATACAGGTTGCACCAGACTTCCTTCTAAGTGAGTTGGTTTAATTATAACTAGATGGCCAAACCACCTCAACTGGCTCTCCAAGATCCAGAGGAGAATCCAGATTTTGAAGGAAGCTCTCTCATGCAGATTTAGCCCTGCAAAAATGCTGAGAAACCTCACATTAGCATTTTATCAAACATTTTAAAAGGTGCTTCTGACAATCTATGTACCTGATGGTTTGTTTTAACAACTACAAGTCAAAATGTCAGAATCGGGTGATAGGAATGTCGAGGACGGATCTCAGAAGCATAAATACAAGTCATCTACCTCTGCTTTTGCTCCTTCCAAACACTGCACAGCCATTACTCACATTAATGCATGTGACAGAATAAATTTAGGGTAACATAGTATTCATCTTAAAGAAAAAGCATAAAGGGTTAATAAATGTCAGAAACCCATTCAGGCATATCAGATTAAGGTCAAGTCAACAACAAAGACAAAGATGTAATGCACAAAATGTACTGAAGGATGACTAAGAGATCAGACATCCTATATTCAACAAGATTTAACAGTTGTTATAGACACATAAATTTCAAGGGTGTTGGCTCAACCCAAAGGGTATAAGAATAATAATATAATAGACTTTTATTTTATCGTCTGGGTGTGAACCAACAAACCAACCAGAGTAAATGCATGCATTGACTGACACTGTAAAGTAAATTCAGTTGCTTATGAAATAGACCCACACCTTTAATATTTGAACATTCTGATCATGCTGTAAAAGAATTCTCCTTGTTCAAGCTGGTGTAGTAAATGATACAGATGGATAAACTTTTCTCCTGCACGATTACTGATTAAAAGGTTTTATCGTACTTGCCTTGTTAGAAGGTAAGTTTCTTACTTTAATTAAGATGTTGATTTCTACCACAGGCTACCACATGTAATTACAAGAAGTGAAAGACAATGTTTAAAACAGACAGACACTGAGACACACAAGTCTTAAACCACATGCTTTTATTGCTCTTTTTTTGTTTTGTCTTCAGCACAAAGCACAACTCAGTAGCCACCAACACTATTGTTCTGTCCCTTCATTGTCTCTCTTTCTTTTTCCTTTTCTCTCATTTCTTCTGCCACCTCTATTCCTCTCACGCGAGCTCTGTCCTCCACCTCCCGACTCCGGCGTTCGGAATGGAGTGAGGTAGCCTCCGTTTTACTGCACCTGGAAGTCCTCCCAGAAGTACTCCCAGTTCACCCGAATCCTCTCTTGGCCACACTTCTGAGTATGGCAGAAGTGTTGCAGTCCAAGGCTCTGGAACTGACTAGGCACCCCATGGCAGTGGCCACGTGGCCCCAATGAAATTCAGAGGGTTTCCCCTCTCATGTCCTGGGGTAAGTATTGTTGTGTGCATGCCTCTGCCCCCGGTCCTTCCATCAGAAAGGTGTCCCAATTGGGCAAGGCCCCTGGCCATCTGTCACAAAATATATATATTGGGGACCATGGGAACAGAGCTTAGAAGCTCAACCCTATAGGGGCCCGTGGTCACCACCAGGGGGCGCCCGGATGCCTGAGGAGCCCTGGCCCTCAGCACTTCCACCACATCCAGAAGTGCTGGGGGAAAGAAGACCAGGGACACCCGGAGTGCTTCTGGGTGCACGGCCAGCACTTCCGCCGCACCTCGTCCGGGTGAGGATAAAAGGGGCTGCCTCCCTCCATTCGATGGCGAGTCGAGAGTGTAGCTGAACATAGTCTTGGAGGAGAGTAGTGGATGCGGTCAGAAGAAGGAAAAGGCATTGTTGAGGGCCTGGACTTTGGGGGAGTTCGTGAATAAATGTGTGTTGGGTGAGCTAACAATGTCTGCTAGTCTGTGCCTGTGCCAGGTTCCACTATATATATATACATATGTATATATAAATATATATAAATATATATATATATATATATATATATATATATATATATATATATATATATATATATATATATATATATATATATATATATATATATATATATATATATATATATATATATATATATATATATATATATAGTCAAACCTGTATATATATACACTGTGTATATATAAGAAAAGCCAGGGCTAGGACTTGAAACTTTCAGTGGGGATTACTTGCAAATTCCACACATCCTCTGACCCTCAAGCCCACCACCTTCTTCTAGAAAAATAGCACTGCAGTTTTCCACATACATAAGACTGCATTTCTGCAATCTGACTTTTGTTATTTCACTACCGCTTGTCAGAATCTCAATGTTCCGTTTAGTTCTGTTTACTGGGTATTATTAATTTTGTAATTTTTTTATCATTGTTTAGATTTTATTGTTCTTTGCATGACATTATCACAGCACTATTTCACTTAAGATTTTCTTTAGAGGCGCTTCCATTTCTCATATTGTGTCCACCATATTGATGGCAGCAACAGAATCCATTGTAAGAACTGAGTTCATGTCCCATGGGGCACATGAGAGATACAAGTTTCCCAGTGTCATAGTCAGGTTTTTGTTTTTGATTTTTTATAAACTGTGTTTGACCTCAAAAAATAGGTTTAGACTATTTTTTGAGGGTGTCAGAGAATGGTCAATCTTGTCGTCATATCTATTTTTGTGCTTGACGTGTTTTGAATGAGGAAAGTTAATTACGACTGCTTGCAAAGCCATTCTGTTTTTTCTTATGTGGAGGGGTTTGTTGCTGTTGCTAGCCAAGGTCAACTGTAAGTGTGCAGCACTTATAAAAGACACGTTGCTGTTACAACCTTACTCTAGATCTTTTTGTTAAACTTGGCTTGTTTTGTTTAATTTGGTACAGATGACTTAATTGACTCCTGTCCTAATTACCCACCTATTGAGTTGCCCACTGTTATTAAATCATCTGGGTTGTGGGTGGGGTTTAGGTTATAAAAAGAACCTTGTTGGGGTTTTAGGGTAGAGAGAGTGTTTGAGAGGAGAAGGATTTGGGTTTCACAGAGCAAGGGATGGAGAGTTAGGGTTGGATGGCCTGGCTTTGAGTGTTTTTTTCTAATTGCTTGTTAAATAATTGTAATTACTGTAAGCTAGCCATCTATGTGATGAATGTGTGTGTATCTAGCTGTGTAAACTTTGTTTAGCTAGATAGCAAAGTTAGTGTTGTCCTCCTGCCTTGCTTCTGTTTTGTGTGTAACTTTCTCCATATTTTGAAAGGTGTTTCTTGATGACAATAAATGGAGTCTGTTTTTATTTAGCTGGTTTATTATTTTATTTTATTTTTTTTTTTCTGTTTTGTCTCCCTCTCACTCGTGCGCATCCTATTTATATTCCCCTCGGCCATTAGTAGGCCATAACAGTTGTGAACTTCCTAGCTGTCTTGGATTGGACTCAATTCAAGTCTTAAAACTATTATTGCTTTGAATTTTGACAAATTTATGGTTAATGAATTCTAGCTCTGCTTTTTGGCTACAATTTAAGATTAACACTTTGGATCTGGTTACATTTAATTTTATCGTTTTTTTTAA